>NC_139221.1:54806125-55406125 GCF_055691185.1 Crinia signifera | reverse complement strand
ATGGTCCTGTCCTCATCTCCTGTGGGAGCAGGGTCATGGTCTCAGCGCCAGCGGCAGCAGGGCCGCGCCCTCGGCTCCAGCAGGTTCCCCAGTCTTCTCTGTTCCTCCACCATAGCAGAAAGAATAAAAAGAATAGTGACTGCGCCTTAATACTGCAGCCCTTGATATCCACAGGACTCCTTGAATCCTAAGTACACATACAATACGAAAAGAAGGATAATCACAGGCGCTGTATCCCCTTTTACTATGAACCAATTAATTGGTTAGGTACACCAACTCTTTAATGCCAGAAATTCTTCCATCTGATGATATATATTAGGACACAGTTGACTGACCTTCAACTAGTGCCCTATGTGCACATAAAGGTGAGCAGCAGTACATTGTCACGTAGAAGATCGAAAGATACCTTTATGTGCACATAGGGCACTAGTTGAAGGTCAGTCAACTGTGTCCTAATATATATCATCAGATGGAAGAATTTCCGGCATTAAAGAGTTGGTGTACCTAACCAATTAATTGGTTCATAGTAAAAAGGGATACAGCGCCTGTGATTATCCTTCTTTTCGTATTGTCTGTTCCTCCTCCGTCAGGGCAGTCAAATTGTCTGTCCAGCCCCGGAGTCTCCCGCTGGACTGCGGCGCTAACCAATAGGCACTCGCAGTCCAGCAGCCACCAATGCTTCTGATTGGCTGCTGGACTGCAAGCGCTTATTGGCGAGCGCCGCTATCCAGCAGGAGACTTGAATTAAAAATAGCGGCAGACAGCTGCGCACAATGGGGAGCAGGGGAGGCAGGCGGGCTGGGGGTGCCCGGAGCTTGTGCTCCACTGGCTCCGCCCTCGCTACGCCACTGCTGTCAGCATCAGGGCCGTTTCTACAGGCGGACAAGCCGTGCAGCAGCCCGGGGCGCCGCACGGCTTGTCCACCTCTGTTACACAGCCGGGGCGCCCGGCCGGCAGCTGAGCTCTCAGCTCCCCACAACGCCGCTGCCGCCGCTGCCTCCAAGTCCTCTCCCCCGCCGCCGCCGCCTCCTCCAAGTCCCGTCCCGTCCCCCCGCCCCCCCCGCAACAACCAGGTGCACAGGTGAGCCCCAGGGGAGGGGAGCGCAGCGCGTCTCTCCTTCCCCTCGCTCACTGTGTCATTGGGCTGGCAGCCAATCAGAGGACCTCGCGGGCTGGCAGCCAATCAGGAGCCAGCCCGCGAGGTATGAATGGCTGCCGGCTCAGGGACACATCGAAAGCAGCAGCAGCAGCATGCAGCGGCGGGGGACTGGAGGGGAGAGAGAGTGAGTTGTGCTGCTGGCACTTTGGGGGAATGTGTGGCACTGTGGGGGCATATATGTGGCACTTTGGGGGCATATATGTGGCACTTTGGGGGCATATCTGTGGCACTGTGGGGGCATATGTGTGGCACTGGGGACATATCTGTGGCACTAGGGGCATATTTGGCACTGGGGGGCATATCTGGCACTGGTGACATATCTGGCACTAGGGGCATATTTGGCACTATGGGGGCATATATATGTGGCACTGTGGGGGCATATGTGTGGCACTGTGGGGGCATATGTGTGGCACTGTGGGGGCATATTAGTAAACGGCATGAGTTGTGCGGCAGCGGCTTGTGGGGCATAATGTGTAATAGGCATTACGGTGTGGGGAGTATTGTGTAATTGCCATCACAGTGTGGGGTGTAACGGGCATCATAATGTGTAATTGTCATCATGGTGTGCGGCGTAATGTGTAATTGTCATCACGGTGTGCGACATAATGTGTAATTGTCATCACGGTGTGCGACAATGTGTAATTGTCATCATGGTGTGCGGCGTCATGGATAAATAGTGTATAATGATTCAAGTAACCTGTCATTGTTTGGCCTTGATCTGTGAGGCGTACTAGGTCACTGTGTGGGCCTTTATATTTTTATGTCACTGTGTGGCCTTAAGCCCGCCAACTAAAGTGCGGGAGTACAATGACAATTCCTGCGGTAACCAATGTCTGGACATGCAGGTTGCAAAGGTGAGTTGTAAGGTAATTGTTTTCCTGCTAGACCACGCCCTTATATTAAGCCACGCCCATTTGAAAAATAAACCACACCCCCTATTTCGCCGCGCGCGCCTACGGCACGCGCAATTTCTTCTATTTCTTCTATGGGGGGGGGGGGGGGGGGGGCGCATTTTTATTCCTTTGCCCTGGGAGCTAAATTGTCTAGAAACGGCCCTGGTCAGCATCAGTCTCTTCAGTGTTACTCCAGACCATCTTTTGTTCAATGAGTCCATAAACCTCCTAAGCTATTTCTATAGTTATTGGACTGTAGACCCCAGAGACAGGGGAGCCGAGAGAGGGGGGGAGCAGGTACTAATTACCCGGGCCCAGGCTTGCTGAAGGGGCCCCGCAGGGGCCCTGGTTCGACCCCTCCCTTCCCCCTCCGTCCCTCCCAGGTATCAACAGTAGCACACACTTCTACAGCATGTGCTGTTCTGACAGCAGGCTCAGCATGAGTTTTCTTTTATCCACCTCTAAACATTTTGGGGGTGTGGCCTAAGTGTGGGCGGTGCCCACACCACACACACACTTAGGCCACACCCCCAAAATTTTACCGGGGCCCAGCATTCCTCTCGGCTGCCCTGCCCAGAGACTGTGGGGTAAATTTACTAAAGTTTCTAAAAATTAGGTGATGTTGTCCACAGCAACCAATCAGATGCTGTGTATTATTTATCTTTTGCATCCTAGAAAATAATAGACAGAATCTGATGCTGGTTGCTGTAGATAAAATAACCTTTTTTCAATTTTAGAAGCTTTAGTAAATTTCCTCCTGTGTGTTTGTGTAATCACCCAGCTAGTGATTCATCTGGTATCTCCAAATCTGCTTTAAGGAACTGTGGTCAACTGATGTGCTATACAAGCATGTAATCCCTGCTTTCAGTATTTCATTACCTCTGCTTCAATTGAAATATCTGCACCAAGCAGCACAGGATGGAGCCATCACAGATTCCAGTGGTTTCTGCAGTTTAGCTTATGTCAGGGCTGGGCAACACCGGCCCTCCAGATGTTGATGAACTACACATCCCAGCATGCCTTGCATCAGTTTCAGCATGGCCACATAGCAAAACGAATGCAAAGAATCCTGGGATGTGTAGTTCATCAACATCGGGAGGGCCGGTGTTGCCCAGCCCTGGCTTATGTATACATACCTTCCAACATGATCCTCTCCAGGAGGGACACAATGCTCTGTTTCTGGACTTTCCTCTGAATGTATGATCGCCATCACCTGTGCTGACATTGTAATTGATAAGAAATGTGTTTTTGACACAGGTGATGGCAGTTATTCATTCAGAGGGAAGTCCAGAAACAGAGCATTGTGTCCCTCCTGGAGAGGGTCATGTTGGGAGGTATGTGTATAACAAATGGTTTTTAAGCATTGCCATCACATTACTTTATTTGATGTCAGAAGCATACCCTCCAACATGACCAATTGCGTTTGGTACACTCATGTGCAGAGAGAGTTACATTTCTGTGAGTTATTTTGTTTCTGTGCAGGGTAAATACTGGCTGCATTATTTTTACACTGCAATTTAGATTTCAGTTTGAACACACCCCACCCAAATTTAATTCTCTCTGCACATGCTACATCTGCCCCACCTGCAGTGCACATGGTTTTGCCCATTTTCCAAACAAATTTGTACTGCAATCAGATCTGAATAAGGTCCTATGAGAACTGTAGAGTGAAGCTGTTTTCTGGAGTTGATGCTTTGCAGAGTGAAAACTGCAGACTGGAGGTTGTAGTTATTCATCAGTGTGAGAACTGCAGACTGGAGTGGTACTTTGCACATACCTCCCAACCTGACCCATTTCAGGAGTGACACAATGCTCTGTTTCCGGACTTGCCTCCTAATTTAGGAGTGCCATCACCTTTATTAAACAGGTTAACAGATAAGAAAGGTGATTCAGCACAGGTGATGGTAACCATAAATGAAGAGGGAAGTCTAGAAAAAGAGCATTGTGTCTCTCCTGGAATGGGTCAGGTTGGGAGGTATGCTTTGCAGTATAAGAACCGCAGACTGGAGTTAATAAAATATGCAGGACTTGTTGCAGGTGGCAGACCGCACACTGGTGTGAGCAGTGGCGTAACTATAAATTTTGCTCCCCCCTGCCAAAATGTTTCTGGCGCCCCCCCAGGCATAATGGAGAAGCTGAAGCAAGTGAGAGGAAGAGAGACCAGCAGACACTGCTGCTTCCCTTGGCTCCAACCAGAGGCAGAACTACCATTGGTTCAGCAGGTGCAGGGGCCCACTACTGTCCTCTGTCACCCAGCGACGTAGCTACGTTTTGGGAACCCCCCCCGCCGTTAGGGGGGGGCTCCCCCCACCGCCCATGCAAACCCCCCCAATCCCCCGCAGCCTTGCCTTTCGCGCTGGTCCCGGCGGCTCCGTTCTTCTGCTGAGGACCACCACAAAATGGCCGCCCCCATACAGCAGACAGTTTCTGTCTGCTGTATGGGGGCGGCCATTTTGTGGTGGTCCTCAGCAGAAGAACGGAGCCGCCGGGACCAGCGAAATAGGTAATCCTGTGGGGGATTGGGGGGAGGTTTAAATATAGCACCGCAGACCCAGGCGCCCCCATATGCACAGCGCCCCCCCCCCCCCCGCGGTGGCTGCGGTGCTATAGTTACGCCACTGCTGTCACCCTCTTTCTGTCATTCACTGTTTTTCACTGTCACACTTTGCCTCCCTCTGCCTCTCCCTGTCACGCGCTGCCTCTCCCTGTCACCCGTGTTGCATATTGTGAACTCAGGTTGTAGTGGAGGAGGGGGTGTACAATTGTATTTTTGCACCTGGGCCCACTACCCTCAAGTTCCGCCACTGGCTCCAACGCATCCCAGGCCACCCTAGAACGCCCATCCGCGCCCATCCTGTACACAGTAGCCAATAGCCGGCTCTGTGTACAGTCAATTGAATCAGTGGGGGGGATTTGTCATCTCTGCCATGGCCGCACCCGCTCTGCGACTGACTCGCCTCCGGTGCTCGGCAAGTGGGCAGGCAGCAGCATGTCAGTGCATCGAGTAAGTGCCGGCGCCCACACAGACCCTGCTGCCACTTGCTCCCCCAAGCGGCAACTGGGGCTGCCTTACAGTAGTTACGCCACTGGGTGTGAGGGATGAAAGGTGATTGTAGCAGGGAAGCTTTGAGAATGATCCTGCTATTGAATGGTTAATTGCTGTTAGCAGCCTGAAGACAACAATGTGACAATTTTTCTGATTTAAAAGTGCTAATGCTTTGCAGTGTTGGAAGCTGCACAGGTTTTGCAGATACAAGAGCCAGGGATCTCCTTAGAACAGAAGTTGAACTTGGTATTTGAGCAGTGTGAACTGCTTGCAAATTAAGAGCATAGAAATAATTAGTAAATTGGCCATTTGGGACTGCTTGAGGATGAGCAGTGTGATGAAAGTTGGGAGATAAGTAGCATGGAGGATGCTAGGCATCTGGGGAGCAGGAATGAACCACAGGGCAGGAGAATAGCTGAAGGTGATCTCCTGAGCCAGAAACCATCACACATTTGAGACTTTAATTGTGCTTGTGCAATTATTCTTATTGGGCTCGCTGCAGTAGGATTGGATACAGGAGTTAGGGGAGAAGCAACGCTCTGTGAGTGTCAGAACAGTGTCAGGTGTGGGGGGTGCAGTTAGCATCCTGGGCAGTCAGGTTGCCGGCATTCATTATACCAACCCTGGCTTACTGACTGCCTTCAGAAGACCGGTGCTAGAACCCAAAAGGTTTAAGATGCAGATCAAGCTCAATTATTTTCTCCCCTGTGTTTTTAGAACAATAGGTTGTTGTTATTCCTTAATATATAGCGTAACTTTAAAAAAAAATAATAATAATGACATTCCATAGACAAAAACCTGACTGTTTTACATGGCTTCTTACACATGATCTGAAATTTCACAAAACTACTAAATTTGTAGCATTCAAACTTCCAAAAGCAATGAAGTTGCTGACGCCTTAATGGACGTGTTTCTTGCGCAATACAGATGTGGTATACAATTACACCCGGGTGGTGAACTGCAATTTCAGCACTCTCACCGAGGGGTAGATTTATTAAGCTCGATGAAGTGATAAAGTGTCTGGTTTTTATCACCGGCCAATCAGTCCCTACCTGTCATTTTTCAAACCAAGCCAATCCACAGACTGTGTTTGAAAAATATCAGGCAGGAGCGGATTGGCTGGCTGTTTATCCCTCTCCATTTTATCACTTTTGAAGCTTAGAGAATCTGGCCCATAAAAGGTGGAGCTGCTTATTCACAGATTTATGTGCTCATTGGTATACACAAATGCAGTCTATGCAACTGAAGGTCTGAGCAGTTATGTGGCGCACCCATCCCACTCAGTGCCCACAATCATCCCACTCTGTCACTCCCACCGAGTCACCATAACAATCTCACTGGGTTACAACATCCATCACATTTAGCTTCCACAAACATCCGGCTTAAACTATAATATTCTGTCTATTGCCTACTGTATGTGTATACACTATCTTTCCCTATATGCCTCAAGTCTGCTGTATTCCCCAATACCTACTGCTGTGCATTCTCCCATTAGGGCTACTCTGTAATTCCTTATCAGACTTTCCAAAGTGATGTGCGGTGAGATAAATGGCTGGGTAGGTACTAGCTAGTATCAGAGCCACATTTACACACAAACGTAGGAACCGAAGATTCATGTGGACATAATACAAAGGTGCATAAGTGTAAACTTTTTGAATTTTTAGTTTTTTGATCAGTTATGTACAGAAAAGTGAGGCTGCCTAAACAGTGCCTCACCTGCTATACACTTTTTACTCCAGAGTTTTGGCTATAAAAAAGAAGATATTCTCTTTATATTTTTCTTATTTTTATGGTCCAAACGCTGTATTACAGTATACTGGAGTATAACAGGAGAGTCTCGGCCTTCCCTCACATTACTGGTCTTTCCCCATTCATGCCATCCTGTCTTCTGGTATCCGTGCCGTTATTTCCTTCCATCTGTGCTGCTTTCTTACACCCAATCTATGCTGTTCTGTCTCCACATTGCTGTTTCTCCAATCTGTTTTGTATGAATATGTATCACATTATCTCCCCCATCTGCAGGGCCGGTGCTAGGGTGTCCGGCGCCCTCCTGCAAACCATACATTTTGCGCCCTTTCACATTGCCATTGCAGCAAGCTGCAGCCCGATTGTGGGAGTGTATGCAACATGCGATCCTATGGAGGATCTCAGGTGCATGTGCATGTGTGCATTCATCATCTCAGCGCTGTGTCCGCAAAATATTGCAGGCACTAAAGGTGCCCATACACGCTGCGAAAATCGCATACGTTATGGGCTAGATCGCATCGCACGGCATGCATGCAATGTGTGTGCGATGCGATCCGAAAGCATCACTCGTGACTGAGGGGGAAAGGAGGAAAGAGAAGGAGGAGATGGAAGAAGAGGGGGCGGAGTGTTGAGGACTGGCAGTGGCACAGCACAGAGAAGAGGGAAGGAAGGGGAGGCGGCGCTGCTGCCTGTTCGTCATTTAATTGACAGCTGACAGGCGCATGGAGCAATGGGTAGGGGGCGGATCCGGACATGACATGTCATCCAGGCATTCACAGACAGCGCTACATGCCTCAGCGCAAGTGTTCGTGAGGAAGAGGGGGCAGGTCGCAGGAGGAGGACAGTGTGTGCGCGGTGCAGGGAGCTGCTCAGCCTCTCCATACTGCCACCCGCTGTCAGACAGGCGCTGCGGGCGGCGTGCAGGAGGCAGTGACAGTGAGGAGTGAGTCAGCTTTAGCAGAGTAGGGAGGGAGATGGCGCCTTTTCAGCATGGCGCCTCCCTGCTTTGCAGGAGCTGCTGAGTGGGTAGCGCCGGCCCTGCCCATCTGTGCTGTTTAGTCTTCCCCACTATTTTTTCCTCTCTGTCCTCCCATCCACACCACTCTTACCCCATCTATGCCACCATGTCTTCCCGCATCCGTGTCTCTATTTCATTCCACCTGCGCTGATTTCTTCTACCCCATTCATGTAGCTCTGTCGGTGTCACTTTATCCCCCCATCTGGGCTGTTTTGCCGATCCACAGCTTTCTGCCCTCCCACTAACACCACTGTTACCCCATCCGCGCAGCTCTGTCTTCTGCTCAGACCTTCAGTTGCTTAGACTACATTTGTGTATTAAAGGACAAAACAGTTCTTAAATTATAGAAATAGGTGAATCAATTATGATTAAAATATAATTTTGATATGACATATTAACGGTAATGTTGCCCAATTAACAAAAGAAAAATAATAAAACGATTTAAAAGCAACAGCAAAAAATCATCCAGATCTTAAAAGTAAGTGAGTTGACCTAAATTTGGGTTGGTATATAACCTGCACTGTCCACAATAGCAGCAGTCCCGATTTTTAGTGGAGTCCACACGGCATATTATCCTGGAGGCTGTATGAGGGAGTGGCTAGTGATGACTTGAGCCCAACTGCGACCTCTCAGCAAATTGTATCCATTAGTGCCAGGTAGAATTAAGCCAAAGACATTCAAACTTGGGGGACCAGGTGGTCAGCAGAATGAGCAGGTAAGTCCAACGATATTGGTGGGTCCAACAATCTTTCCCAGATCCAGTATTGTTGGACCCACCTCCTGGCCGCACAGCCTGCCTCTGCCACAGCAGGCCTCTGCCAGGGCTTTTTTTTAAAAAGGGAAGCCAATCCCGGGATCCCGGGATTGAGCATTTTTCAATCCCGAAACCCTGGGATTAAAAAAATACCCTGGGATTGGCATCCCTACGCCCATGGCCACTTCTAGAAATTTTTCCAGTGCCACTTTTGGATCCCAATTTGCGCCTTTCTTCTGACTCCTTCTAGCCTAAAGAATTAATACCATTATTGTTTCTCTTATAGATGGCAGAAAAATACCGGAATTGTTAGAAAATGTAAAAGTGATCCAAACAGTCAGATCTAGACACAAACTTCAGAGCAGGGTGGTTCTCTATATCAGGGTGGTGTTTTAGAGGGGCATTGGTATGCAATTTAAAGAGTTGACTCACAAGTGAGTTATTATGAGGTTTTGTCAACTCAAAAGAATTATTAATCAAACTGTCCTTGAAATGAAATTGTTTACTATATTTATCACAGTTTACTAATCTCGTTTTATTGCTTTGAGTAAAGTTCTAAATACTAAATCTTCCTGATTTCACTGCCGTTTCCCCCTAGGAAGGGAATTGTTTATTGTTTGCTTACAGACGGAGCACCTGTCAGCCAGCCTGAGGAACCGGCAGATCTCCTGAGCCGGCGCAGGCTGGCGGACAGGAGCTATATCTGACTGGGACACGCGAGCGTCTGACAAGTTCACGTGCCCCAGTCAGCACGGCGGCGGGGAGCGGATTCCCTGCCTGTCTCCGCTTCAGGGAGACTGGCAGGGTGAGTGGGGGCAATGGGTAGCAGCGGGGAGCTGGCGGAGAATGTTGGATGGCGCACCGGGACTATTGGCAATTTTGATATTATGAGGAACTCTCGCAGCGACGTTGGCACTCAAAGGGTTAATAACAAGGTTTGCCTGACAATTTTCACAACTGCTCTGACAAATTCCCTTGGCACTCAAAGGGTTAACTGTGCTAAAATCTCCTTTAAATGGAATATGACACATTCAAAACTTGTTTACTGTAATGACAATCTGAGTAGAAACACACCCCTGCACACCCTAATTCTAAACATGCTGAGCCTTGGGACGAAACCACTAGGTCGACATGCAGCAAGATTGACATGGGTTAAGGTCGACATGGGTCAAGGTCAACATTAGCGTTAGGTCGACATGGGCTAGGTCGACAGTCAAAAGGTCGATATGGGGTTTTTCACTGTTTTTCGACCTATAAAAATGGATGCACTTAAGGAAATATGGGGCCAAATGGCATGTGCACTGGGATTCTCACATCCTGTAGTTTCACAGACACCCATTACTGACTGCTAGCAAGGCCATGGAAATAGCACAGCATCTGACTGCAAAACAGACACAGTGAGAGTGGAGACACAACAGTTAGTGGAGGCATTGCACCCTGTGTATGCAGTGTAAATATAGCAGGTCTTCCATTTACATTATAAGCATTGTTTATATTCAAGAAAATGTAATTGTTTATTTTTGCCCCTTGCTCGCACTTTTAGTCTTGCCTGTTTTGGGCACACGGCCGTGCAGTATTAGATAATATGAAGCACCTTCTTGAGACTCTGCAAATTGTTTAAATGTGCACATTCCTGTGAATAAATAGTGTAGCAAGATGTATTTACCAGAAACACAATGGTGATCATTTACAAAGCAAGGATCTCAAAAAGCAAAATCATTTTCTAATGGACAAAAACCATGTGCACTGCAGTTGGGCAAATGTAACGTAATGTAATGTGCGGAGAGATTTAGAGTTTGGTCAGTTGTGTTCAACTTCAAACTGAAATCTAAATTGCAGTGTAAAAATAAAGCAGCCAGTATTTACCCTGCACAGAAACCAAATAACTCACCCAAGGATCTAAGCCCACAGATGTCGCAGACATTCCTAAACACTGTCTAAACCAGGGTTTTCTACCCTCCCGGAATGGATGGGAGGCTCCCGAAAATTGAGTCGCCCTCCCAGCCCCCCCAGAAAGGTGATATGTCATTTAGCCCCACCCCTTCCTCGAAGACCCACGAATTGCAGGATTTGCCTACTGGGGGGGCGGGGCTTGATGAGGTCTACATCAGGCCCCTCCCCCAAAGTGCAGCTGACAGTCTCCTCTCCGGGCACCTCCCAGAGAGGAGACTGTAAAAGTAGTCAACCTTGCTTTAAAATGAACCTTCATCCTCTCAGCCTCCCCACCTCTGTATTACTTTCCATTACCAAATTTGCTCTATTCACCCCACCAGGCCTCACTGCTGCCTCTTCATATTTGAGAGCATTTATTAATAAAATATATTTAAAAAATGTATTTAAACTTTTTTTTTATTAAGTCAAATCTATAAATTATTGTTATTGTACAGTATAAAATAGGAAATTCTGGAACAAAGATTGGCCCAGAATTCTCACAAACTTGTTCTATAAGAGGAACAAGATGGCAGAAGCTTATGACTCACAAAGTATCGATTATCCGCACTCAGGAGAGAAAAACCCTGTGGAGGAAACATCTGGGAACCCATTGCTGCCCCTCCATGTAGGCATTAATAGATTATGCGGAGCTTGCCAAAAGCACCCACCTTACCCACTTACCTAGCATAACCCAGACCACTGGCGTAACTATAAGGACGCAGCCCCCGCGGTGACGGGGAGGCGCCGGGTGTCTGCGGGCGCTATTTTTTCTCAGCCAGCTCCCCACTGCTTGTGGGTGCAGCGGGGAGCTGGCAGGGGGTCCGTGCGGCGCGAAGGTACCTGTATTCAGGCAGGGAGAGCCTGGAGGTCCCTGCGCCTGCGGCGCTGAGTATGATGTTGCCGGCCGGGGTCCCTGCAGTGAAGTGGAAATAACGCGCTATCTCCGGCGGAGATAGCGCGTTATTTCCACTTCACTGCAGGGACCCCGGCCGGCAACATCCTACTCAGCGCCGCAGGCGCAGGGACATCCAGGCTCTCCCTGAAATGAATACAGGTACCTCCGCGCCGAACGGACCCCTGCGGGGGGCAGCGGCAAAATTGTCCGGGGGGGGGGGGGGGGGGCGCGAAATTGTCCCGGCGGGGGGGAGCAAAAATTTTCGTTACGCCACTGACCCAGACATTCCTTCTGTCACCCCAAATCTGTAACTAAAATGATATATTAAGAAAACAGCTCTAATGTTTCCCAAGTTCCATCATGTATGTGCATTAGTCAGTAACTCATTGTCACCAGTATTAGGCTGCCAACAACACAGCAGAGGATGGGGACATATGTATCACACTGACACTAGACACAATGGGCGTGATGTTCTAAGGTACAAATGTGGTAAAACCCTTTGTTTTCAGGGGGTTTACTACATTTTCATATGTACTAAATCCTGTCTGCCCCATATTTGCCGGGCAGGGTATCGCCACCTTCGGGTGGCGATACTCTATAGAAGCTTATGGGCTTCTATCGTCGCCCGCTGCAGACGCCGACCCCACTCCCCATCCTCCATCAAACTCCTCCTCCTCCTAGCAGCATGATACAGCCAGATGTCCTTCCGGCTGCAGGGGGGAGAAGAAGGCGCCGGGGACAGCCCCTGAGCCGGGAATGTAACGGAGACCACATCACAGGTATTGAGCGTGCGGAGAGGGGGGGGGGGGAAGTCCAACACTGCTTTGTAATGCTAGGCTTATATGTTAGTACATATGCGCTAGCATCGCGGTGAGGGGCAGTGATGTCTTTTAATACATCCCGCCCAATATGCTGTATCTTACACACACGCACACACACACACACACACACATATATATATATATATATATATATATATATATATAAACATTCCCATGTGTTGAAGACAGGTGCTCTCACCAGGAATTTCTCATTGATTAAGTTTATTACTCACGCATAACTGTTAAAGTATAAGTACATCAATGTTTCCACTGTCAAGCGCAGCCTTCATCCAGTCATAACCCAGCAGCGGGAGAAACAACGTTTACTTGTTGACTTTAGATCACTGCTTTTCCTATGGGTTGGGATCATTTGGTCTACAGCATGATGGTCGACAGTCATTAGGTCGACACCATTAGGTTGACATGGGAAAAGGTCGCTAGGTCAACATGGGAAAAGGTCGACATGGTTCTAGGTCGAAAGGTCATTAGTTCGACAGGTCGTTAGTTTGACAGGTCATTAGTTCGACAATGTCTATGTCGATAGTCAAAAGGTCGACATGGGTTTTTTTCACTGTTTTTTGACCTGAATGTCAACACAGTCGACATGGACACAGTTTCAAGTGCACCGCGTCCCCTTGCATCACTCGCTGCGCTCGCAATGCGTCGGGCACGGTGCCTCGCTGCGCGAGGCACACTATTTTATTCTCCCACCACACCATAGTGGATGGTAGGGCACGAAATACCGCCTGTCGGCACGTCGGCTCAAAAAACTGTGAAAATTCCCATGTCAACCTTTTTACTGTCAACCTAGACATTGTCGAACTAATGACCTGTCGAACTAACGACCTGTCGAACTAATGACATTTCAACCTAGAACCATGTCGATCTTTCCCAATGTGGACCTAGACCCATGTCGACCTTTTCCCGTGTCGACCCAATGACTGTCGACCATCATGCTGTAGAACAAATTACCTCATCCCTTTTCCTATGTGTCTAGTTATCACATAAATGCCCCCTCACCCTTACAGGAAATTTCTTAATTACCCATGAATGTCATAGCTAATAGTCTTGCTGATCAAAAACTTAAATACATACTGTATAAGAGTTAATGTATCAAACAATGAAAAGATTGGAGAAGGGCCTCCCTCCCCCTTAGATTCATTGGTTTATCCCAACACAGACTTGCTCTGTAACATAAATACAGAATTGAATAGCCTGGAAATGATTAAAACAACTCACTTAGTGATATTCTGCAGATAATACACGTGGTTCCATCCAGAAGACTAATCAAATCCCAGATACTTTAGCAAATTAATTTGAAGCTAAATTAATGATTCAAATGGTCTTCATTAGGTTTATACAGTTCCTGGACTTTTTCTGTTATGCAGCTATAGTCCTAATTAAACAAATGCGGAATCAATTATAGAGGAAGAAATGTGTATAGCATTGAATAACCTACAATTTGAGTCATTAGAAGTGGACCAAAACGGCCAGTTATTCCCAACCATTGACAGTGGCGTAACTATAAATTTTGCTCCCCCCAGCCAAAAAAATTATTGCGCCCCCCCCCCCCAGCCAAAAAAATTATTGCGCCACACACACACACACACACACACACACACACACACACACACACACACACACACACACACACACACACACACACACACACACACACACGGAATTTTGGTAGGGCAAAAAAAAATAAAAAAATAAAAAGTTATGTTTTTTTAAAGCCTCTACTTAGTAGTTTTATGCTAAATGAGTGAATTACAAGAAAGAAAAAAAATCCCACCAAGCACAAAACTAGCTACTAGAAAATATTATAATAAGCCCAAAAACAAGCAACCCTAAAAAAAAATAAGAAACACACACATAACAAGCACAAATCCGCTTGTTATAAGCTGACTTGGAAAGTAACTATATGGGTGAAGCCAGGAGTGAGCGCAGTGTAACTACCTTTTTTCTAGCTGGAACTATGCCTGCTCACACTGCTCAGCTTCCCGGCTCCTCTCCATCGTGTCTTCAGTCTCCAGCGTGTGACGTAATGACGTCACACGCATAGGAGAAGCTGAGGCAGAGTAACCAGCAGTCACTGCTGCTTACCCTGTCACTCAGTGCCAGGCCACGCCCCCGCCGCCCTCTCATTCGTCGGCAGCCCGCTCGCCTAACCTCCCAGTGGACAGCCAGCCGCCCGCCCATCAACTACCAATGTGACAGTCTGACAGTCTGTCAGACTGTCGTGGCTGCCCCCGTGCCGCGGCTGACTCGCCTGTGCGGTAGCGGCAGGCGGCACGCCAGCAGCACTTCTTAATGTCACAGTCTCTCTGTCTGAGTCACCGCCGGGCGGGAGCAGGCGCCCACGCAGCCCCCGCTCCCCCAAGCGGTGGCGGGGGCTGCCTCGCGCATTCTACGCCACTGACCATTGATATACAGAAAGTAGTTGTAAGTTTATAGTCACATCCAACTCTGCCCCCTCAGCTCTCTGTACCTCCATTTCTGTACATTTACTCTGTTTAGGTTGCTTGGAGTTAACTTATGTAACAAATCGTTTGATGGAGAATATGTCATCTATTTATATCTACATTAACTACCTCGATGGTTCTTGTTTTAAGTATACAATAGAACAGTGGTTCCCAACCCTGGTCCTCCAACTGTGCACATTTTCCAGGTCTCCACACAGAATCACAGGCAAAATAATTAGCTCCACCTGTGATCTTTTAAAATGTGACTGAATAATGAGTGCACCTGCTGGGTGACCTGGAAAACGAGCACTGTTGGGGGTACTTGAGGACCAGGGTTGGGAACCACTGCAATAGAATATAGTCAGTGAAAGTGTATAAAGTGTATATTCTGCTCATTGAAAACTCCTGGGGATGCAAATTGTCCAGCTCCTCTCGGGCCAGATGCACTAAGCTTCAAAAAGTGATAAAATGGAGAGCGATAAACAACCAACCAATCAGCTCCTGCCTGACATTTTTCAAACACAGCCTGTGACATGGCAGGTAGGAGCTGATTGGCAATATACTGAGCCAGAGCCATCTCAAGATGCCTCCAACTCTGCACCAATAGTGCCTGATTTTAGTCAGAAACACTTAGGGCAGGCATGGCCAAACTGTGGCCCTCCAGCTGTTGTGAAACTACACATCCCAGCATATAGGGTTACCACCTAGTCCCTTTAATTCCGGACACATGTTAATTACACAGGTTCTGTGCAAGTTTAAAATCAGGTGAAGTGGAGTCTTGAAGTCAGCCAGCCACAGAACCTGTGTAATTAATATGTGTCCGGAATTAAAGGGACTAGGTGGTAACCCTACCAGCATACCATGCCATAGTTTTAGCATTCCCTAACAGCAAAACTGTGGCAAGGCATGATGGGACTTGTAGTTTTATAACAGCTGGAGGGCCATAGACATCAATCACTGCGAAGGCATGGAGGAGATCAGCCATATAGATCCCCCAGCCAGGTAAGGAGCCAATACAGTCTCCCAGAGATGTGTTCAGCATTAGATGCAAGCTAAGGTAGCTATATTCAAAAGGTGCCCTGTGTTCAATGTGATGCATTCACCGAAGTCCATGTGCACCACACACCTTGCAATCAGTACATATACCAGTGCTTGCAACAAAGTGCAATGTTTATTATTCTCATATGAAAATGAAAGGAGAAAAAAATGATTATTCTAAAATATGTCCACATATTTACATAATACTGTTATAATTGACCCAGCATAATGCCACCATGCCTTCAGGAGGCCAGATTAGCCCATTAAGCCATCAGCTTGTACCAGAGACATTGAGCTGTGACTGAGAGCCTGGTGCTCTAAGCTTTAACAAGTGATAAAATGGAGAGTCACAAATAACCAACCAATCTGCTCCTACCTGCAATGTCACAGGCTGTGTTTGAAAAATGTCAGCCTGGAGCTAATTGGTTAATTGTTTATCACTCTCCATTTGATCACTTTTGAAGCTTAGGACCTTATTCTGATTGACTCGCAAGGCTGCGAAACACACAGCCTTGCGAGTCCATAAGATGCCGCCCGTGGCCCCAGTGGCGGAACTCTCGGAGGCAATGGAGTCATCTGCCGCCGGGCGCCAGGCTTAAAGGGGGCAGTGGCTCCACTGCCTCCGATGTTCTGCCCTGATTATATTGGGGGGCACTGCGCACAAGGCTACGGGGAGGGGGGGCCCGCGCTGTGTTGCATAACATAGCCGCTGCCGCCTGTCGCACTTACCTTATTCAGCGACAAGCAGCTATATTATGCATATAGCCTTGTGCGCAGTGGTGCGGACGTGCGGCCCCCTCCCCGTAACCTTTGGTGTGGGTGGGCGATCCCCCCCTGCTCCCCGTACAGTGGTAGTGGTGCGTGTGTGCTGGCGGCCCCGCCCCCTCCCCTGTACCATTGCGTGTATGCGGCCGCGTCCGCGGCAACGTCACTACTCCAGCCTGTCACTTAGCTGGGGCGGAAGTCGGCCTGCCTGCCAGTGCCAACAATGTCACTGTGGGACAGTGATGAAGAGCTGGGAGTCAACGCGCAAACTAGCAGGAAACTGAGTGGGAGGCGCTGCAGCTGCAGACGGTGAGTCTGTGACATCCTTTCTCTCCCTATCATTCTTTCTTTCTCTGACACTTCTTTCTCTATTTCTCCTTCATTCATTCTCTCTCTCTCTCTCTCTCTCTCTCTCTCTCTCTATCTGGGGGGGGGGGGCTGCATGGAATAACTTGCCTCCGGGCTGCATGGAATAACTTATGCCACTGCATGGCCCGCAGTGCAGGCTGCCCCCCCCCCCCCTCGCACGTGCAACCTCCCGCACGCCATTCGCAGGTGGGGAGACCACCAAATGATTTCTCCAGCTCTCGCAGTTCAGAGACACCTGGAAAAGCTACATTATTGTATGGAAAATTTTGCCAAAAAGAAACAATATCCTTTATTGTCTAATAATTATGCAAGTGCGGTGTCACATTATGAGGCTTCAGCAGTGACACATAATAGTCACCAATGGAGAGAATGGCCCTTATTCTGATTCACTCGCAAAGGCAAAATCCTTCTCAAATGGCCAAAACCATGTGCACTGCAGGTGGGGCAGATGTAAATGGTGCAGAGAGAATTCGATTTGGGTGAGGTATTTTGTTTCTGTGCAGGGAACATACTGCGTGCTTCATTTTTACACCGCAATATAGATCTCACTTTGAAGTAAAACCCCACCCAAATCTAATTCTCTCTGCACACGTAACATCTGCCCCACCTGCAGTGCACATGGTTTTATCCATTTGAGAAGGAATTTGCCTTTGCAAGTGAACCAGAATAAGGGCCAATGTCAGAAATAAATAAATACAGTAACTGTGACAAGTTTCACCTGGCGCCATCCTACAGCTGTGATAGTACAAGAAACATTCTGTAAAAGCTGGCAGAAAGGACGATCATTAATTGGCATAATTAGAAACAAGGTAACTAATCCATCAGGAGGGAAATATCACTCAGATTGGAATTGAGACAACAGTAGATAAAATAAATTACCACAGAATATGACAACTATTTTTATCATGGTAATTCTATTCTCTTTTCCACAGGGAAATCAACTGACCTAGACTATTACAGAATGCAGACAGAAACAAACGGCTGAATTAAAGGGCACCTAAGTCAGTGTACAATCCCAGCAGTCACTGTGCTGCTCTTAGTATTGTGAATGAAACATAGAGAATCATCTATTTATTACCAGATATTTATATAGCGCACACATATTCTTCAGCGCTTTACAGAGAATATTTGAACATTCACATCAATCCCTGCCCTAGTGAGTTCACAATGTACACAGACATTCTAGGGTTAATTTGTTGGGAGCCAATTAACCTACCAATATATTTGGAGAGTTGGAGGAAACTGGAGTACCCAAAGGAAACCCACGCAAGTACGGGGAGAATATATAAACTAAAAATTGGTACCCTTGCATGTTTTGCATTTGATTAGAACTCAACCTGTTTGCTTTTGAAGCTGTCTAAAGACCTAGCCAGATCATCAGCAGTAGGGGCTGCTTGTGTTACTGCTGTATGTTGGGGTTCCAAGAAGCTTGGTGGCCTTTGTATGATGGATGGTTGTGTGGCTTCCTCCACAGGATCAAATGTCTCCACTGTCTCCAAAATAATTTCCTGTTCGTCCTCAATCACTTGTGGCTGGAGCCGATGTTGTGTTGTCCCTGTGAATATGTTAACATTGGTAAATATATTCACACTACTCTGGAGTATGGTTAAGTGGGCAATTTTGGATAAATGTTATGATATGCATATTCCTAACCATGCTTAATTCTGACAATTTTACATCACCATATGGTTTAACACAGTGGTCTCCAACCTTTTTTGGGGTGTAAACTACTCGCGGCAAAATAAACCACCAAAAGAGCTACTAAAATAATAATTAAAAAGTCTGCCTAATAACCACATTATGCCACACACTATAATGCCCCTGACACATTATGCCACATACCGTACTGTGTGCGCGCGCTGTAGGCATAGGGGGTGTGATACACATATGCCCCCAATAGTGCAGTGCCAGATATACATATTCCCAAATAGGGCCATATACACATATGCCTCAATAGTGCCAGATACACATATGCCCCCAATAGTGCCAGATACACATATGCTCCCATGGTGCCAGATATGCCCCCCAATGTGCCAGGTATGCCCCCACTGTTCCAGAAACAGATATGCCCCACTGTGCCCAGTATGCCCACACTGTGCCAGGAATGCCCCCCCCTGTGCTACATATGCCATCACTGTGCCACATATACCCCCACTGTGCCAGAAACAGGTATGCCCCACTGTGCCAGGAATGTCCCCCACTGTGCCAGGTATGTCCCCCACTGTGCCAGGTATGTCCCTTACTGTGCTACATATGCCCCCACTGTGCGACATATGCCCCCACTGTGTCAGAAACAGGTATGCCCCCACTGTGACAGAAACAGGTATGCCCCCACTGTGCCAGCAGCAGCAGAACTCACAGTTGTTGTTACTGCTGCTCCCGGGGGTTGGAGAGTCCATGTCATGACCACCATCTTAGCTACCCTGGCTCCCTGTGCTGTCCTGGTCCCACAGACCTCTGATACGCTACCCTCTGTCTTAGCGCTCACCTCCGCTGCTGATACCCATGCTGGCTGTCTGCGTTCCATCACTCTGTCACCATCAGGTGGCAGCTGTGGTGTACAATCTCCTGCTGTGCAGGTTCTGGGTGGCGTGAGGCACGAGCCGCCGTGCTGGTGTCTGTGCCATCTTCTTGGTAGTCACAGCCTATGCTGCGCGGCTCCTGAGTGTGAGGTGACACGCGCAGCCAATCACCGCTCAACTCTACCCTTAAAGACTGACTAGCCGGGCCAGACCGGCAGTCAGTACAATGATGTCTACCCGCTAACATCATTGGACACTCCTGGTTATCGCTGTAGTATCCACTACAGTCCTTCTTCGCATCCTGGTGAAAGCCTTCTTTGATCTCACTGCTGATCATCCACTGCTCCACCATTTCATCACGGAACCCTCTGCCGCCTATTAGGATAGGACAAGGTTAACCCCCCAATTGGTGTCATCTTCTTCTTCTTCATTCCTGTCGGTCAATCTCCGTGGTAGCATCCCTGGTTCTGCATCTACGATCCTACTCAGCACAGATTCTACTGGACTTCACCTTCTTCGGTACTTGTGAGTTATCTGGGCTGCCGATTTTTTCATCACGCCCGAAAAATCGCGGGCATCGCGTCGGTCACGGCCATTATAAGGGGCTGCGACGCGACCGACGCGATGCCCGCGATTTCCCATAGACAGTAATGATAAAAGACGCGATGAACCCGATTTCCCATAGAGAGCAATGTTAAAATTATTACAGTAATGTTAAATGATGTGCAAAATAAAATGACAATGTGAAATGGGTCAATATGGCCATTTCACATTGGATATGTTTTAAAAAAAAAAATGTTTCTTGGCCCCGTTAACGCCACCCCGCTATAGACGCCAACCCGAAGCGTGGCGAGCCCGCGAGGGGCGGCGGTAGGTGTCCTCCGACCTTTTCATACCCCTACTATCCACGTCGGGGTGGAGTTGAGAATAGAAAGTGTGGCGAGCGCAGCGAGCCACCGAGCCTGAAGTGTGGCGAGCGGATGCGGACACCTGCTCGCCACACTTTCTATTCTCAACTCCACGCCAACGTGGATAGTAGGGGTATGAAAAGGTCGGAGGACGCGTACCGCCGCCCCTCGCGGGCTCGCTGCGCTCGCCACGCTTCGGGTTGGCGTCAATAGCGGGGTGGCGTTAACGGTGGTGGGGGGCCATTAAACTTTTTTTTTTTTAAAACATATCCAATATGAAATGGCCATATTGGCCCATTTCACATTGTCATTTTATTTTGCACATCATTTAACATTACTGTAATAATTTTAACATAGCTGTCTATGGGAAATCGTGTCCATCGCGTCTTTTAACATTACTGTCTATGGGAAATCGCGGGCATCGCGTCGGTCACGGCCCCTTATAACGGCCGCGACCGACGCAATGCCTGCGATTTGGGGGTAAATCGCGGGCATCGCGTCTGTCGGGTGTCCTTAAGTTAACTTAACTTAAGGACAAAATCGGCAGCCCGGATAATTCACAAGTACCCCTTCTTCTTATATCCTTCATCCAATCATCCAATCCTTCATCCAATCATCCAATCCTTCACCCAATCATGCATCCATCCAATCCTTCATCCAATCATCAAATCTTTCTTTCAATCATCCAATCATCCAATCCTGCAATCATCCAATCATTCAACTTCCCAATCATCTTCAAGCTCTTCAATAAGTATTGTTATTTATTGTCTTCTTTCAATTCATCAATATCTACAGTTATTATTTGTGCCATCATTCATATCTTGTACTGCAGTATCTTTATTAAAAAAGGTTTAATTTTATCCAATTGCTTCACTCCAATCTGTCGTTCATGCAACAGCCCTACATTAAAGCACCCAGCCTCCGCTACACTCCAGCTGGTGCTTCACGAAACGTGACAGTTTGTACTGTTTCCATGGATCCAGCATTGGGACAGGAGCGAGGAGCTGCTCCAGTTCAACAACTGGCGGCCCGTCTGGATAAACAGGAGGCCTCTCAGGAGCATGTCATTCATGCCCTCCAAGGTCTGTCCAAAAGACTGGATTCAATTCAAGCAACACTGCAAAGGGCCAAGGGTCAACAACCACACCGGCACAACCGCCTAGACCCATATCTCCGACGACAGTAGTCACAGCTCATCTTCAACTTCCTACTTTAACTAAATTCGATGGCAATCCAAAAAACTGTAGAGGCTTTATTAATCAATGTGAACTTCAATCCTCATATTTCCCTACGGACTGTACCAGTGGCTTACGTAATATCTCTCCTCTCAGGTTCTGCTCTCAATTGGGCATCTCCCCTGTGGGAAAAAGCAGATCCACTCCTAGCTGACTACTCTCGTTTTATTTCCACCTTCAAAATTCTCTTCGATGAACCAGGCCGACTCAGCTCAGCTGCAACTGAGATCCTTCGCTTATGTCAAGGTTCTAGAACAGTAGGACAGTATCTAATACAATTCAAGATATTGGCAGCTGAATTGGCCTGGAATGAGGAGGCCTTTCTTTGGGCCTTTATGAATGGGCTCTCTGACAAAATCAAGGATGAGCTTGCGGCAAGAGATTTGCCTTCCAAATTAGAGGACCTGATCTCTTTGTACAAAAATTGATCTAAGACTCAGAGAGAACTCAAGAAAGGAATCAAGCTATTTTGTGGTGGTCCTCAGCAGAAGAACGGAGCCGCCGGGACCAGCGCGATAGGTAAGTCTGCGGGGGATTGAGGGGGGGTTTAACTATAGCACCGCAGCCCCCGGCGCCCCCACATGCACAGCGCCCCCCCGCGGTGGCGGGGGCTGCGGTGCTATAGTTACGCCCCTGACTGTGCCAATCCCCAGCACTCTTTTGATTCTTGTCCAAAGAAACCGGGAAATGCCAGAACCTAACCTGTAAGAGAGAGGGCAGGTTAGGGGTTGTTATCACCTCTCCAAAAAACAAAGACTGTATTCTTCAAGTATCGTTGCAAGTTAAACATCAGTTCAGACAATTGCCGGCTCTCCTAGATTCAGGAGCAGCAGAAAGTTTCATCACCACTGATGTTGTCAAGCGTTGGCATCTACCTACCACCCCTCTCCAGCGTCTGGTTTACCTTACCGCTGTAGACGGAAGTCGTATACTAGGTGAGACTGTCACTCTGCAAACTCAACCAACCACTAACTTAAAAGTCTGACTGTCACATTTTGATAAAATTCAGTTCTTTGTCATTCCCAAGTCCTCATACCTAATTGTTTTGGGTCTCCCCTGGTTACGTGCCCATAATACCAGTATCAATTGGGTAACGTCCCAGGTTCAAGCCTGGGGTGTCACTTGTACCAAGTCATGTCTCAAATCCGTGGCACCCACACATCAAGTCTCCCTTCAACTTCCTGAAGGGTTTCCTACCCCCTATCAAGACTCCTCAGATGTTTTCTGCAAAAAAGCTACTGATAAATTACCTCCTCATCGTCCATGGGACTGCTCAATCGATCTAATACCAGGAAAGAACCCTCCTCGGGGTCACACTTACCCTTTGTCTTTGCCTGAGACACAGGCTCTATCTGAGTATATACAGGAAAACCTAGCCAAAGGGTTTATCCGCCCCTCTTCCTCTCCTGCTGGATAATCGATCGATTATCGAGGGTTAAACTAAATTACCATCAAAAACCGTTACCCATTGCCACTCATCACAGAACTTTTTGACAGGATCAAAGGGGCTACCATCTTTTCAAAATTAGATCTCCGAGGAGCTTACAACCTTATTCGCATTCGTGGAGACGAATGAAAGACCGCTTTTAATACCAGACATGGACATTATGAATACCTTGTTTATGCCTTTCGGCCTGAGTAATGCACCAGCGGTTTTTCAATCTTACATTAATGAACTTTTTCGTGATCTCCTGTACAAGCATGTTGTGGTTTACCTCGACGATATCCTGATATTTGCCAGTAGTCTTCAGAAACATCGAGAAATTGTCAAGGAAGTACTTTCTCGCCTCAGGAAGAACCTCCTTTTCTGCAAATTGGAAAAATGTATTTTTGAGGTTTCATCCATACCCTTCTTGGGGTATATCGTATCTGACTCCGGTCTGGAGATGGATCCAGCTAAAGTTGAAGCAATCCAGACGTGGCCTCATCCTCACACCCTCCGAGGGGTTCAAAGATTCCTCGGATTGGCAAACTATTATAGAAAGTTCATCAAAGGCTTCTCTACTATTGTAGCTCCAATAACTGCTCTCACTCGAAAGGGTGCCAAGCCCTCCAACTGGGATTCCGAGGCTTCTAAAGCTTTTATCCTGCTCAAAGAAAAGTTAATCACAGCACCAGTTCTGGCTCAACCAGACGTCAGTTTACCCTTCACCCTGGAAGTCGACGCCTCTGCTATTGGCGTGGGGGCTGTGCTTTACCAGACTAAAACTGACGGACAGTTACATCCATGCGGTTTCTTTTCTAAAAAGTTTTCCCCAGCTGAACAGAACTAGGCTATTGGGGATCAAGAACTGCTAGCTATTAAAATGGCCTTATAGGAGTGGCGGTATCTACTCGAGGGGGCAGCTCATATCATTAACATTATCACTGATCATAAAAACTTGCTATACTTGAAAAATGATCAGTGTCTCAATCCTCCACAAACCAGGTGGGCGTTATTCTTTTCCAGATTTAATTTTAAATTGTCTTTTTCTCCTGGAGCTAAAAATCGCAAAGCAGATGCTCTGTCTAGGTCGTGGGAGACTGAAGAGGAGTCCAAGTCATATGAAGGAAGTCCAATTATTGATCCTCTCATTTTTGCTGCAACAACTATGCAGGCATCAATTTCCCCAGGTAAAACCTTTGTTAAACCAAGCTCAAGGAAAGAAATTCTGCGTTGGGCTCATGATTCCAAATTCTCCGGTCATCCGGGGATTCAGAAGACCTACGAATTTCTTTCTCGAAGGTACTGGTGGCCTGCCCTGAAAAAAAGATGTTAAGGAATATATTGTTTCCTGTCCTCATTGTGCCCAACATAAGTCCTCCCATTTAGCTCCAGTTGGTCCATTGATGCCACTCTCCATTCCTCAGGGTCCGTGGACTCATTTATCAATGGACTTCATTACTGACCTTCCATCATCTGTGGTCATAGATCGATTTTCTAAAATGGCTCATTTCATACCACTTCGTGGCTTACCATCAGCTCCAAAATTAGCAAACCTTTTCATCAAGGAGATCTTCAGAACCCACGGGCTACCGTAAGAAATAGTTTCAGATCGAGGGGTACAGTTTGTCGCAAAATTCTGGTGAGCCCTATGCAAAGTCCTCAAGATTCAACTTAATTTCAGCACAGCCTACCATCCACAATCTAACGGCCAAACGGAGAGAGTCAATCAAGATGTAGAGACTATTTTGCGTTTACATGTTTCATCCTCCCAGGATGACTAGGTTGAGGTGTTACCATGGACTGAGTTTGGTTACAACAATCAGTACCACTCATCTTCTTCTTCTACACCTTTCTTTGTTAATTATGGCTTCCATCCTAGGGTTCCTGCCTTCCAGCGGATACCATCAACAACTGTTCCAGCGGTAGCTCAGCTTCGTCAGCATTGGAAGAATGCCAGGAAATCATTGTCGAAAGCTTCACAGAAATATAAGAAATTTGCTGATCGAAGAAGAGCTATTCCCACATTGAGAATCAGTGACAAGGTATGGCTGTCAACTCGTAACATTCGTCTTTGTGTACCATCGATGAAATCTGCTCCCCGTTTTATCGGTCCTTTCCCGATAATACAGATTATCAATCCAGTTGCCTATCATTACTTAAGGATTCCGAATTAATTTCATATTTTATTGCTTAAACCTTTAGTGGTAAACAAATTCCATGCTGCGCTTCCCAAGTCTCCCAAAGTTTTTACACACAGGGGCATTGAATATGAGTCCCACAGACCTCTGATACGCTACCCTCTGTCTTGGCGCTCACCTCCGCTGCTGATACCCATGCTGGCTGTCTCCGTTCCATCACTCTGTCACCATCAGGTGGCAGCTGTGGTGTGCAGTCCCCTGCTATGCAGGTTCTGGGTGGCGTGAGGCACGAGCCGCCATGATGGTGTCTGTGTCATGTTAGGCCTCTGGCTGGGAAGCGCCGGCTGCCGCACCTCCGCGTATACTCTCCGCCAGCTGGTTTCTGTCGCCGCAACTGGCGGCGGCCATCTTCTTGGTTGTCACAGCCTATGCTGCACGGCTCCTAAGTGTGAGGTCACACGCGCAGCCAATCACCGCTCAGCTCTACCATTAAAGACTGACTAGCCGGGCCAGACCGGCAGTCAGTACAATGATGTCTACCCGCTAACATCATTGGACACTCCTGGTTATCGCTGTAGTATCCACTACAGTCCTTCTTCGCATCCTGGTGAAAGCCTTCTTTGATCTCCCTGCTGATCGTCCACTGCTCCACGATATCATCACAGAACCCTCTGCCGCCTATTAGGATAGGACAAGGTTAACCGCCCAAAGGGTGTCATCTTCTTCTTCATTCCTGACGGTCAATCTCCATGGTCACATCCCTGGTTCTGCAGCTACAATCCTACTCAGCACAGATTCTACTGGACTTCACCTTCTTCTTATATCCTTCATCCAATCATCCAATCCTTCATCCAATCCTTCACCCAATCATTCAACCATCCAATCCTTCATCCAATCTTTCTTTCAATCATCCAATCATCAAATCCTGCAATCATCCAATCATTCAACTTCCCAATCATCTTCAAGCTCTTCAATAAGTATTGTTATTTATTGTCTTCTTTCAATCCATCAATATCTACAGTTATTCTTTGTTCCATCATTCATATCTTGTACCGCAGTATCTTTATTAAAAAAGGTTGGTACTTGTGTACATTCACGGCTCCCATCGCATGCCATCGCATGCCATATCTAGTGGCATGCGATGCGATTTTACCGTGTTTTTATGCATTTTTGTTAAAAATCGCATGCGATCGCATCGCATGCAATTGCATGAGATCGCATGCGATCTGATGCGATGTGATGTCATTTTTCACTGAAATTATGGACATCAGTTGAAATCATGTAAAATGCACCCCAAATGTCATTTTTCACACTGTACCACCCCCACTATCAACGCCAACCCGAAGTGTGGCGAGCGCAGCGAGCCCGCGAGGGGCGGCGGTACGCGTCCTACGACCTTTTCATACCCCCACTATCCACGTCGGCGTGGAGTTGAGAATCGAAAGTGTGGCGAGCGCAGCGAGCCACCGAGCCCGAAGCGTGGCGAGCGCACGTGGATACCTTCACAGGTATCCGTGTCCCCTCGCTGGCTTCACGGGTATCCGCGGCCCCTCGCGGGGCTCGCTGCGCCCACCACGCTTCGGGCTCGGTGGCTCGCTGCGCTCGCCACACTTTCTATTCTCAACTCCACGCCGACGTGGATAGTGGGGGTATGAAAAGGTCGTAGGACGCGTACCGCCGCCGCTCGCCACGCTTCGGGTTGGCGTTGATAGTGGGAAAGGTACAAAGTGAAAAATTACATTTGGGGTGCATTTTACATGATTTCAACTCATGTCCATAATTTCAGTGAAAAATGACATCGCATCGCATCAGATCGCATGCGAACTCATGCGATCGCATGTGATGCAATGCTTCCGTATACAATGTCCATCGTGGGAGCCGTGATTGTACACAAGTACCAAAAGGTCGTTCATGCAACAGCCCTACATTAAAGCACCCAGCCTCCGCTACAGGACCCCTGCCCATGCTGACCAGCCACGGGAATAATGCTTTGGCTGCGGGACCTTATATAATAAGTCCCCCCCGGCTGTGGCATTACCCTGCTGGCTGGTTGGGTCTGGTGCTGGTTCTTAAAATACGGGGGGGACCCCTAGTCATTTTGTCCCCCGTATTTTGGGAACCAGCGCTGGACCTTGAGCCTGGTGCTGGTTTCATTAAATCAAGGGAACCCCTATTTGTTTGTCCCTCTGATTTTATGATACCAGCACCAGCTTTTTGAGCCCGGGGCTGGTTTTGCTTAGGAGGGGGGGACGCACGCCGTTTTTTTCTGTTTTAACTATTTTTTTACAACAGAACCATGCACAGATCTCAATGATCTGTGCATGTTTCTGATAAAATCGCCAGGCAGAACCTGGTCTATTTTTTTTGCGATTTTTAGTAACCTTTACAAAAAATCGCAACCCATTAAATATGCGAGTTCTATACTTTTTAATGGGAAAACATCTGGATGCGATTTTTTAGTCTAACTAAAAATCGCACCTTTAAAAAATGCGATTTTTGCTGCAAATCGCACCCTATAAAATATGCGATTTTCGGGAAATGCCCGAAAACGGCATATTTTGCGGAAAAAAACGCAAAAAAAAAAAATTGCCTCCCATTACATTTCGCCCCAGGTGTTTCTTTTGTGACAAATGTTCCTGCACACGTTCATGCTCCGAAGTGGTGCTTTCTCGAAATAAAGTACAAAAACCAGTGTTAGTGTTTAAAATTATTATGTGAAACCTCCAATTTAAACAATATGGGAGTGAAGAATGATAGGCGTACCCCTACTCACGGTCGGTTAGGAGGTCTTCAAACTCGTAAAGGTTTCTTTATAATCCCCAAAAAAAGTTCAATCCTCAGGCATGGAATTTCGCCAATGAAGAAAGTGCTCTCAATGTGGAGATGTGAAATGAAAAGAAAACAAGAATCCATTGTGTACTGTAGGTGTATTTTATAATAAAACACATAAAGTGACAGTCTTGATCAGAGGTACAGTATATAGTATGTGTTGTGGTCGTTTTAAAAATTTTTTTCAATCCAGGACAATCGTTTCCAATGGAGGTGATGCAGTGCATATAAACAGGAGTATACAACAACAACAACAAAAAGTTTGTATTAGTTCAAGTCAATAATAGCGACCAAGTGGTGTGATAATAGGAATACTGCATACCGTACTCACAGGAAAGATGGGAGATAGAAGCTCATAACAGTTTATTTGTCTTGAGGCTCCAGAGTATCTTTGGGTATCTATATCATGTCCTGGTCTCATATATTGGGCCATATGTTGGGTATCCCGGAAACAAGGAAGACAAGTTATAACAAAACACCATACGTGCCTGGGATTTGTATCAATACATGTTTTCCGTGTGGTGTTCAGTATGTCAAAAATATCTGCATACCTAACTAACCACAAATAAATTTGACAAATGCACATCAAGGTTTCTTTCAATAAATAGTGAAATGTTGTAACTTATTTTCACCATTTATTGAAAGAATAAATTTCAATTTGTCAAGTTTGATACTGAAGATACTGAAGACACTCAAGGTCCTCAAGACAAAGAAACATTTTGAGCTTCTATCTCCCATCTATCCTGTGAGTACTATATGCAGTATTCCTATCATCACATCACTTGATCACTATTACTTACTTGATTGAATACACACTTTTTATTGTTGTTGTATATTCCTGGCTATATGCACCGCATCACCTCCATTGGAAACAATTGTCCTGGATTGAAATTTTTTTTGAAAACAACCAAAACACAACAAGTCGCATTTGTTCAAGTTTTACTTTTCATTTGTTGCTTTGTATATATGTATCCAATTTTGGTTGACATTTTCAGCAATTACTTTTTTGCGCAAAACAACCTTTTGTTTGTGTATCTAGTTTAGCTAAGGGTGTGGTAACACCTT
This sequence comes from Crinia signifera, assembly GCF_055691185.1. NCBI lineage: Eukaryota > Metazoa > Chordata > Amphibia > Anura > Myobatrachidae > Crinia > Crinia signifera. Next base: position 55,377,101 of record NC_139221.1, on the reverse strand, counting down.
GTTTTGAAGGTAGGTGTTGTCGGTTGAAAGTAATAACTCAAGCGACCAGGTTCTAGGATACAATGTGTTAAATATGGAGACTGACACAGGACATTTCAAAACAAAGATAAACATTTATTTAAGCTACAATAATAAAAACATGCAAATAAGTAACAAGTTAATACTCAGCTTTTATCTCAGATGTTTTAAGATCTGTCCCGGATGGTTGTCATCAGTAGTTTAAAGAATAAAAGTCCAGTCATCCTCAGGGTCCCTCTTTAAGTAACTCTACTGAGTTCTTACACTGAGGTGATTTAGAAATCTATGTCCACTGCAGACAGACCTAGCTTCAGGAACTTCTGCTATGTAAAAGTCTCTAGACTTTATACCTATTCTGTGAAGCTGGATGTAGCAGTCTGTTCACATGATATAAATTATCCAAAATGACACGATTCCCGTTCACATAGTTATGGACACAATAGCCCATACAGCTTACTAGACAGTTCCGATCAGACATACTGATAGCAGGAACATATATTTATTATAATCAGTTTGCCTAAACACTGGCTACCCTTCCCACACACTATATCTTTCGCACCAGGTCAAGGGTAAAAACAGCTGGCACTTAGAATGGAACTATATTCCTAACTGGTGCCTATATGTCTGTAAAAACACTAATCCTAATGAAAAGTACATTTATATAGCAATGAAGTTATACAGATACAAAATGGAGGTTATACATGACAAAATGGCATCCAAAAAGTAGTTAAAAATATCACCCTATACAATCCACCCTTACTTTTTATGAGATGGTGGTTTACAGTTCACTATTGGGGCTTGATACTTGGTAACAGAGCCATTTATATACATTTTTTCTCAAATTCAGTCTTGTCAACGGTACCTCTACCCAGTTTATGATATTGGTAGCAACCGAGGCATGAGTACCATAGTCCTTAATCTGCAATTGTTCTGCAGCTCTATAATGTCATTGTACAAAGGAGTTAGACCATGACTCCAATAGACCTTTTCTTGACTCAATATCATTCTTGTAGAGGTCTGTAGGATGGAAAATCCACATCAGGAGAATTGTCTTGACTCTCAGGATAATGATGCCCATGATGCTTGCCCACAAAGCCTTGTTTGAGCTGTGCCCGAATAATCTGTTGTACGCCATCATGTTGATCTGGGGTACAGCCTGTGGGAAGATAAATAGACAGGAATCGGTATAATTTTCAAACAACATATTACACATCTGTCCTAATGGAGCTTTGATAATTTCTCCTGTCAATTTCTGTGCTACATACACAATGTTTAACATAATCAACTTAGAGCCTATAGCCTCACTTTGTGTCAGTTCATGTGGGATGTTCCCCTCTACTGCCCTCTCATTCAAACAACACACAGCTTCCTGAAGGACTTCATCCCCACCCTTTCTCTTATGCGTGGACATTCTTTCCTGGTCCTTCAGGAGCTCATTCATAAATTCACTCAACATGGCAGCTTGCTGATAATGGGGAATGTAGCATAACCAGGACTCCCCCCACACAGCCACCCAGTCTTTGACTGTCTTGTATATGAAGTGTGTGTCATCATCAGACTGGATGTCTTTGGGTGTCTCATATAGCGACTGTAAGTCTCTTGACATTTTGATTGGAACTTGTTTGTCCACACTTGCGAGGAGACATGTTTCAGCACCACTCATATCATAAGTCTGCTCCTTGTGATTATTCAGCAGTTGATGAGTTTCACAATTCACTTTTTCTCTGGCCATACGTTGTGACATTGGGACACTTTTTCTTTCTTCTCTTAAATGGTATAGTTTTCTTTTCTCTTGTGGGGTAACCTTCACTGTTTCAACTTGCACCAGGGCATCTTCAATTTCATTGCCTTCTAGTCCATTGTGGGTAGTAATGTGTTCCATGGACACAGGCCATTGATGACACTGGTTCTTCCAACTTTCTTTCCACAGCTTGGTTTGTCCCCAGATGTCCTTGTCATGCACCTTCCTATCGTGCTGGTGCCAGGTGTAAATGGTGATGGGAGGGCCTTTAATTTCTTCCAGCAGCATGACTACAGCATGTAGTTCTGCATACTGACTTGTTCCTTCTTCACCACTCCCATGTATCAGTTCTTGGATGCTTCTTGTGGAGACCACTGTTGCTGACCTGTTTGACAAACTTGCATACTTCTTTTCTTCTTTGGTCAGTTGGGTATATAGTTCTGTGATCTGAACTTGACCTCCATTGTTTGATAGTGGAGGCAACTCAGTCTCTGTACTTTCACAGTTCACCATTCTAGTAATGCAGCAGGTCACTTGAACAGGCTCTTGGCTGGACACTCCACCTCTTTCTGACCGGTACCACTGCCACTTCTGCAGCGTCTGCTTCTGGACCAAGGCTGTGTATGCACCTAGGCCCTCTTGTCTCACCCATCCTTTCACAGGTGTTTTTCCAGCGACATGTTGTTGCTTGGTGACATTTGTCACATGTTGAAATGCAGTATATGCTGCTAGCAAAGTCTTTGCCAAAAGTAAGTTTACTGTCTGTGAGCATGGTAACTTCTGAGCCCAAAGTCCAATAAAAAGATGCTCAGTTACTGTCATGTCCATAAAGAAATGCTGATCTCCCTGGATGGAGCCCAGAGCATTATGCTCCTGGATATCTTGCTTTGCAGCTTGAACTGTATCTTTTTGTTCAGCTGTCCACACAAATGTATCTTTCTTTCTGGTAACACTTTTGTAGATAGGCCAAAGAATCAATCCCAGATGCAGTACAAATGATCTCCAATATCCAAGAGTGCCTAACACTTGCTGGGCTTCTTTGGCTGTTGTTAGAGTCTTTAGCTTGGATACTGCTTCCAACACAGGCTGCGGTATTGTCCTTTTAGGCCCAGTCCAAATCATTCCCAGAAACTTCACACTTTGAGCAGGGCCTTTCACCTTGTCTTTGTTTATAGCCCACCCTCGGTTCTCCATATGTTGTACCAAGGTGTGTAAATCTTCATCAACTTGTTCAGCAGTAGGCCCAGACAACATGATGTCATCGATGTAGTGAAAAAGAGTGCATGGTAACTGGGGAATAATTGTGTCCAGATCCCTGGACACCAATCCATGACAGATACTCGGACTGTGCTTGTAACCCTGAGGCAGAACGGTGGGAGCCAGCTGACGACCATCCCAGGTAAAAGCAAATTGATCCTGACACTCTGGGATAACCTCTTCTGTGGTTTGTATTATTTCTTCATGACCACTATGGGTGCAATACTGCTTCAGGCATACAGGTTGGGCTGCTGGGGGTATGTACACAGGTTGCCATTTAGCATTCCCCCTAACTGTCAGATTTACTGCAGAGGTTGTGAAGGCTTTTACAGAGCTACCAGACATATAAGTGTTGGACAGGCTGTCTATGGACTGCCCCTTCAGTATGTCCATTCCAATTATTTTGTCTAGTAACTCAGAGACCAACACTTGGAACTCTGGGCATTGCCCAGTCCACATTCTGCAGTAACTCTGGGCCGTCCACGGCTTGGTATAACCTTCTACTGCTACCCAGCTGGTTGTGTCATGATGTGACTGTAACAATGATGTGTCTACATTATCATTCACCAAAGTTGTGGATGATATATCTGTGATTTTCTCTTCATCTTGTCCTGTGTCTCTAGTGACACAGATCTCACACTTAATTACTTCCCTGGGAGAGTGGGCTGTCAGTAACCCCCCTCCCTGTGAGAGAATACAGTTTGCCTTCTTCCAGGGGGTGGTGAGTGCTTGTGTATTCCCACCCTTGGCTGACTCCCCTTCTCCCCATCCTGTGTCCCAATGGGCTACCTTTGCTTTCTCATAGGGTGAGGGGCATGGAGCAGGCGGGGCATCCTGCGTGGCTGATTCACCCACTTCCTGATCAGTGTCATTTCTATCTATGTGCTTACATGGATCTGTCTGTGATAATACAATCATCTCCTTTATTGCTAAATCCTCACTCAATGAATCAAAATGCATTTGTTTCCCAGGTGTTTCATAATGGACAGGGTCTCTGCCTGGTTTTTGTGTAACGTGTCCCTGATATGTTCCATTACCACCCTCCTCCTGTTCACCTAAATCTGCCAGTTCCACGCATTTGCACACATGTAACAATCTATTTGATTCTGCTTGAGTGAACAGTGGTATCTTGTAAACAGGTACCCCAGGTGGTACATTTTCCACTACATAACTGGTCATGCATGATGCTATTTGTGTCATATCAGTATCTCTCTGCACCAATTTCAACTGTGGATCAATATTTTGTTCACAAGACTTTACACAATCACACTCAACCTCTTCTATAGTCTGCATCTTACTCTCAGGTATGTCATTAACAGTGTGAAAAGAATTGTCATGACTACATTCCTCTGAATTGTAATCGTCACAGCAACTCTCTGCCTGTGAGATTTCAAATCCAACTTCAAACACTTCCTCCCTTCTACTGCATGCAGATAAACCATGACACATCTCCCCGGTCTCCTCAGTGTACTGAGACCCATTGTTTAATGTATTCTCATAATGCAATCCTGCATGCTGTATAATTGAAACATGCGCTTCAACAGGTTGAAATTCAGTTTCTCTTAGTGTATTTACACTCTCAATTTGCCTCTGTGAAGTCTCAGGACTAAACTTATTTCCCACACAAACAGCAGTTTCTATTGTGTGTGTATCAACTCTTTTCTCTTTCAGTGGATGTAGCCACATCCCACTGTCTGTGTTTCCTAAATCAACTTGCTCATCACAAATACCTCTATTGGATATGTCAAAAATCACATTTCTCAGCTTCAATGTTAATTGTTCACAATCCTCTGTGTCAGCATTTTGCTGGTATGTAGTTACATTGTCTGATCGATATGATGCATCTAAACAAGTCTGATCATTTGACTTTATACAGTCACATACAAATTCAACATAATTTTCAAATATCTCATAAGTTTGTGTCTCACAGTCACAGCTGCAGCTCGGTAAGGGGGGACCAGCCCCACCTTCCTGTCTGCAGCATGTTACAACTCCACAAGACTTATCAGAATCTGACTTTTTCTCAAAACTTCCTAAAGTGAGACTATCTGACAGAACTACTTTGTGTTCATTTTTCCCAACAGTACACATTTCATCAAAAAGTATTTCCTCTGATGATACATTATTTTGTTTCTCACTCTGTTCATTTACATAAAACTTTAAACTTTCATTTTGCTCTCTAAGCATGTCACATTCAATTTTCACATCCTCAAACTGGTTAACAGATTGAATGGTAAAATTCTTAATTTCACTGACAATTTTCCCAGAATCACAACTAACATCAATTCTTTGCATAGCATCAATTGGATTCTCAACTTGTAAAGGCTGAATGTCTTTACAACACCCATCCATCAATGGTTGCCACCGGCCGGGTCTCGCAAACCATGATGGATGCTTGGAGCTCTTCTCAGAAGCTGCTCCCCTGAACCATTTTTTAAACAAACTCATTTTAATTTACAGTCTTAATTTAACCCTTTGTATCCTGCCGACTACGCCAAATGTTGTCGGTTGAAAGTAATAACTCAAGCGACCAGGTTCTAGGATACAATGTGTTAAATATGGAGACTGACACAGGACATTTCAAAACAAAGATAAACATTTATTTAAGCTACAATAATAAAAACATGCAAATAAGTAACAAGTTAATACTCAGCTTTTATCTCAGATGTTTTAAGATCTGTCCCGGATGGTTGTCATCAGTAGTTTAAAGAATAAAAGTCCAGTCATCCTCAGGGTCCCTCTTTAAGTAACTCTACTGAGTTCTTACACTGAGGTGATTTAGAAATCTATGTCCACTGCAGACAGACCTAGCTTCAGGAACTTCTGCTATGTAAAAGTCTCTAGACTTTATACCTATTCTGTGAAGCTGGATGTAGCAGTCTGTTCACATGATATAAATTATCCAAAATGACACGATTCCCGTTCACATAGTTATGGACACAATAGCCCATACAGCTTACTAGACAGTTCCGATCAGACATACTGATAGCAGGAACATATATTTATTATAATCAGTTTGCCTAAACACTGGCTACCCTTCCCACACACTATATCTTTCGCACCAGGTCAAGGGTAAAAACAGCTGGCACTTAGAATGGAACTATATTCCTAACTGGTGCCTATATGTCTGTAAAAACACTAATCCTAATGAAAAGTACATTTATATAGCAATGAAGTTATACAGATACAAAATGGAGGTTATACATGACAAAATGGCATCCAAAAAGTAGTTAAAAATATCACCCTATACAGTAGGCCAACACTTAGCACAATGTATTTCTCCATGATGACCTGTAATGTTTACCTTATATATTTTTTTTACACATTTATTATTTGAATTTATATAACAAATGTGAGTGACGCTGGCATATTTTGTGGAAATATAGCACCTCTCTCAGAGATGTTTGCATTCAAAGGGTTAAAATTATACAAAAATTTATAAAAACCAAACAGTGTGTCAAAGTGTTTTTAATAAAAGAAGCTCAGTTAGAACATATAAATTTAGTCTGATTTACAGAGAAAACCAAATTGAGATGTTTATTAGGAATAAAAACCATGCCTGAGACGCCACAGGTCTGCAGTTAATCCCCACAAAACGATGTCTTCCAGACATCGGCTACTGGGTGGGTCTCGAACCTGCGGTCCCTAGCTTCCCAGGCACGGGCTTTAGCACTGCACCAAAGTGCCTGCCAAAAGCTACACACTACTTTGAGACCAATGAAGCTCATTTACCTTATGACATCATAATGTTCAACAGCAACACCTATAGCAGATGCTGGAACTACCTGCTTAACATAAGTGAATGCTTTATATATCACAACTTATTACGACTACTCTGTACAAGTCTCAGTTACATTTCTAGCCAATTTGTTGACAGCCTGTTTATAAAGAACATACTTTCATATTTTTGCACCATTAGTCTATAGGGCAATGTAAAATAAAAATACAACTTACCTACTGTAAGTGGGTGAATACTGCAATCCACAGTGTACCTCACTCACCAAATAGACGTTAGTGTAAAACACATCATGGTATCTTTAAAAACAAGTGAATCAATGATTGGCGTAGCCCAACTCACAGGTTATGAAGATAGTATGTTCGTATAGCAGTATCTTTATTAAGGATCATTTAGGAATTATTCAGGGCTTCATCCACCATCATTGACCGTGGTGATATGGTGATCGGTATATAACATGAATGAAATATCCAATGTGTAGAAATATCTTTTGTAGATAAATTTTGTTTATAAATTTCAGAATAAACAAGAACACCCGGTGTGCATATCTTACTTGCGTAATGGTAAAGATGGTTGGATATTTAGTTTTTTTTTCCATAATTAATATGAAACGAACACCAAGGCAGGAAAGGAGGAGGTAGCGTACATAACTCACCCTTAGTAAAATATGGAACGTTCCCGTAAAGGTTTCTTTTATGACTAGACTACCATGTGAAGATCCCACCTTAATATATAGCTTAATATCAGTAGGCGTACCCCCCCCCTCACTGAAAGATGTAGGGGTTCCACACGTATGGCGGTTTCTTTAAAGGTGGCACTTCATACTCCAAGCATATCCATGAAAACTTTTTGATAAAGCCAAGTGTAAAACAATAAAAAGTTTTTTAATGGATAAATATAACAAAATTGATTTCCAATACGGGAAAGTTCACAAAAAAAGTGGTAGACAATTTTTATTGAATCCTCCAGAAATTGTGGGAAATAGACAACAGTAAAAAAAAAAATTAAGAAAATGCTTTTTTTTTCAAACTAAAAATGATACATACATAAAAAAGTCCAGCAGAGGTCCTAGGATGGTTTGGCTGTTCACTGTCTGATGCACAATCAGATTGTGCAGGGTGGGAAATCCCACCAGCTTGTCAGATGTGGCGGTAAGGGGAGACTATTGCAGTTATGGATTATTTCACATATTGTTGATATTGTGAGACTTTTATGGCATGAGTAACATACTGCTAGAGTTAATATTAATTGTAGTCAAATTATTGGAGAGCTCTCAGGAGAAACTATGTTGTGTGTTCTGTGTGCTGTCCGATCAGTTACCGTTAAAACCCGACACAGCACTGCTTATCTGAAACAGTCTACAGATACAGAGACCATGCAGATTGCCAGTAGGGCCAGTATTGCCTTATGATGTTTGCAACGAGTGACAGAAACCAGTGGTTCTACTAGTGGGAAAATAGGCCTTAAAAAAAATTATATTAAAAATACAATAAAAAACAGATAAATTAATACAGACAGGACAAGGAATAAAACAAATGTACTGTGATAAAAGGGTCACTGAGATATATAAGGCAGTACAGGCAGCTATAGGGATATTTGAAGGCAAAGGCTTATACCCCTTTTACACCGCCGAAAAATCCGGGTCAGCGGCGGGTCAGACCCGGATCCGCGGCGGTGTAAATGGGGGGTATCCGTTTCCATTTACACGGGTCCTCTACCCAGGTCCTGACCTGGGTAGAACACGGATAGGACCCGTGTAAATGTCGGTGTAAATGGTCCCGCTGCGGGTGCAGGCACCCGCAGCGGGTCCACAGCGTGCAGCGCTGGGGAAGATGTTCCCAGCTGCTGCGGGAGGAGGGGGGTCCCTGCGGCTGCTGAGGAGAGGGGGGTACCTGTCAGCCTGCTGTGCTGGGGGTACGGGGGTGCTGGGGGTACCTGTCCTGCCTGCGGTCGGATCTCAGCGGAGAAGATGATGTGCGCCGCTGCTGTATCACCCCCCCCCCCCCCGCATCCGGCAGTCGGTCCCTGCGGCGTATGGAGTGTCAGTATCGGCGGTCCCTCCAGCGCATAGGAACTAGTACTAGTTCCCATGCGCCAGAGGGACCCCCGCCACTGACACTCCATACGCCGCACGCCGCAGGGACCGTCTGCCGGGGAGGGGGGAGGTGGTACAGCAACGGCGCACATCATCTTCTCCGCTGAGATCCGACCGCAGACAGGACAGGTACCTTCAGCACCCCTTGCACCACCCAGCACCCCGGTACCCCCAGGTACACCAAGCACAGCAGGCAGGACAGGTACCCTCCGGCACCCCCAGCACCTTAAAAAAAAAAAAAAAAAAAACACTTAACCTGGGTCAGCCCTGATTATATTTCTATATATTATATATATATATATATATATATATATATATTTATATTTTTTTTTCTATAAATATATATATAAAATATTATTTAAGGCAGGGCTGACCCAGGTTCAGTGTAAATGGTGCAGACCCAGGTCCGACCCAGGTCAAAGTGCTGTGTAAATGGGGTATAAAGCAGGGTCAGACCCTGGATACTCCAGCATTCAAAGACCAGGGTCCGACCAGGGTTTTTGGTGTAAAAGGGGTATTAGTCTAGCTGGCAAGCAGGCTAGAGTGACAACACAGCTTCAGTCCAAGCAGAATACAGGATAGTTAATATATACCAGGCAACAGATAACAGAAACCAGGCTGGACACAGGATAGTTGGGGCTAAATAGCAGTAGTCACATACCAGGAAGCAGACAGGATAGTCAGGGTCAATAGCAGTAGTCAGATACCAGGCAGCAGTCAGGATAGTCAGGGTCAATAGCAGTAGTCAGATACCAGGCAGCAGACAGGCTAGTCAGGGTCAATAGCAGTAGTCAGATACCAGGCAGCAGACAGGATAGTCAGGGTCAATAGCAGTAGTCAGATACCAGGCAGCAGACAGGCTAGTCAGGGTCAATAGCAGTAGTCAGATACCAGGCAGCAGACAGGCTAGTCAGGGTCAATAGCAGTAGTCAGATACCAGGCAGCAGACAGCATAGTCGGGGTCAATAGCAGGAGACAGATACCAGGCAGCAGGCAGGATAGTTGGGGTCAATAGCAGAAGACAGATACGAGGCAGCAGACAGGATATTCGGGGTCAATAGCAGGAGGTAGATACCAGGCAGCAGACAGGATATTCGGGGTCAATAGCAGTAGTCAAATACCAGGCAACAGACAGGATATTCAGGGTCAAGAGCAGTAGTCAGATACCAGGCAGCAGACAGGATAGTCGGGGTCAATAGCAGTAGTCAGATACAAGGCAGCAGACAGGATAGTCGGGGTCAAGAGCAGTAGTCAGATACTAGGAAGCAGACATTCTAGTCGGGGCCAATAGTAGTAGACAGATACCAGGCAGCAGACAGGATAGTCGGGGTAAATAGCAGGAGACAGATTCCAGGCAGCAGACAGGATAGCCGAGGTCAATAGCAGGAGACAGATACCAGGCAGCAGACATTATAGTTGGGGTCAATAGCAGGAGACAGATACCAGGCAGCAGACAGGATAGTCTGGGACAATAGCAGTAATCAGATACCAGGCAGTAGACAGGATGCACAGTAGAACAGAAAACGCTTTTTATAACAAGATATGATTGACATAGGTGTCTTTTTGAGGTAGTTGGCACCAATGAGCATCATGTAAAGGCTTAAATGTACTTAGCCACCAAGACGGGCTCTGATTGGAGCCTTCCCCTGGTATTCAGTGGAAGTAAAACGATCAAATCATCCAGTCATTTACTTTCCATTTTTGCCAGCTGCTGCACTACTGCACAAGCTGCAATGATTGGCACATGTATTAGCTGGCAACAGGGGGAAGAAATCTCACAAATCACTTTTCCTATAAATTCTGTGACTTTAGTCCATATGTAAAGATGACACTATCTATTGGGCCAAGCTATGTAATGCTTCACATTTCTGCAGCATGGTAAATCTGGTAGTCTAGAAGCTCCCATAGAAAGCTATGGGGACCGCTTCTGCCATTGGAAATGGAGTGACAACTTTATAGATAAGAAATATCTACTGTACCATGGTCTCTCCATGCTACATCCCATGGGGATCCCATGATATTTGCGGGAACCTTCAAGAAAACACCTGCAAATATGAATTGATATTATTTGAAAAATAGGCTTATAAGTCTAATATTGCTTGTTTTGTAAGTAGGATCCATCACGGATTGGTTAAGAGATACTCCCACTGGGGAATTTACGTCTCTGGTGGAACAGATGTGACCCGGAACACTCTGATAATCCCTCAGAGCCATGTTATATAGTGTTGCATTTTTAATTGAACTCATGAATTACACTATTATATATGTATAGGATATGAAATTCTGTGTTTGTACAAAAGATTATTTGTTAGCAGATCATGCAATATAAACATTCTTGTGGTTGATACAAAAACCTTTTAAGGATCCAAAAATAGAGTAAGAATGTGTTGAATTGCCGGTGTACCATTAGCCTAACCATGAAAATCAATGAATTCATATCACGTGGAGGAATACAGACAGAGGATTCAGCAGAAATGCACATAAAATAGGATAAAAGTTAAAGTAAAATGTCTTTGTTTTTTCCATAGTCAAATAGCTTTGTCCTTCCAAGTTGTAAGTGGTAAAATGTGTATTTAGGTCATTTACTACGTAGCTATAGGGCTTATTCTGTATCTGATGAATCTCTGTGCACTGATAGGAGGCCCATGTGCACGTTTCATGTGGGCCCTCTACTCCCTGGCAGTGGCCGCAGCACTGTACAACCCCTGGCTTTGTGTCCAGGGTTGGGTTTCACACTCGGTTCTTTTTAAGCTGTGTACACACGGTGCAATATATTGCTTAGTGTCCCATTTTCATCGGCGACAAGAGATGGTCGCTGATGAAATGGAGACTCTGCCGGGGGAGCCACAGAGGTAAACAGCTGGTCGCAGGAGCATGCTCTTGTGACCAGCGACCATTAGGAGACTGAACACGGGAGCACGCACCCGGGGATTTATTGCCGCAGCACAAACAAATCACTGGCAATATGGTCGCTCAGCGACCATATTGCCAGCGATATTGTACCGTGTGTACATAGCTTTAGATAGATTTAGTAGTCAAAAGGTGACTCCAAATACTATGACAGGTGCAGCATGGGCTATGTGGCTTTGTGCCAGAGTCTACTGTGCATGCACGGTCTCTGAGAGTATGGCACCCGCGTCTTGTTCCCAGGTATATAACTACTGAGTACGGCACCCGCGTCTTGTTCCCAAGTATATAACTACTGCACATGCACAGTCTCTGAGAGTACGGCACCCGCGTCTTGTTCCCAGGTATATAACTACTGCACATGCACAGTCTCTGAGAGTACAGCACCCGCTTCTTGTTCCCAGGTATATAACTACTGCACATGCACAGTCTCTGAGAGTACGGCACCCGCGTCTTGTTCCCTGGTATATAACTACTGTGCATGCACAGTCTCTGAGAGTACGGCACCCGCGTCTTGTTCCCAGGTATATAACTACTTAGTACGGCACAATCTCTGAGAGTACGGCACCCGCGTCTTGTTCCCAGGTATATAACTACTGAGTACGGCACCCGCGTCTTGTTCCCAAGTATATAACTACTGCGCATGCACAGTCTCTGAGAGTACGGCACCCGCGTCTTGTTCCCAGGTATATAACTACTGTGCATGCACAGTCTCTGAGAGTACAGCACCCGCTTCTTGTTCCCAGGTATATAACTACTGCACATGCACAGTCTCTGAGAGTACAGCACCCGCTTCTTGTTCCCAGGTATATAACTACTGCGGATGCACAGTCTCTGAGAGTACGGCACCCGCTTCTTGTTCCCAGGTATATAACTACTGCGGATGCACAGTCTCTGAGAGTACAGCACCCGCTTCTTGTTCCCAGGTATATAACTACTGCGGATGCACAGTCTCTGAGAGTACGGCACCCGCTTCTTGTTCCCAGGTATATAACTACTGCGGATGCACAGTCTCTGAGAGTACAGCACCCGCTTCTTGTTCCCAGGTATATAACTACTGCACATGCACAGGCTCTGAGAGTACGGCACCCGCTTCTTGTTCCCAGGTATATAACTACTGCGGATGCACAGTCTCTGAGAGTACGGCACCCGCTTCTTGTTCCCAGGTATATAACTACTGCGGATGCACAGTCTCTGAGAGTACAGCACCCGCTTCTTGTTCCCAGGTATATAACTACTGCACATGCACAGTCTCTGAGAGTACAGCACCCGCTTCTTGTTCCCAGGTATATAACTACTGCACATGCACAGTCTCTGAGAGTACGGCACCCATGTCTTGTTCCTAGATCTATAACTACTGCGCATGCACAGTCTCTGAGAGTACGGCACCCGCTTCTTGTTCCCAGGTATATAACTACTGCACATGCACAGTCTCTGAGAGTACAGCACCCGCTTCTTGTTCCCAGGTATATAACTACTGCGGATGCACAGTCTCTGAGAGTACGGCACCCGCGTCTTGTTCCCTGGTATATAACTACTGTGCATGCACAGTCTCTGAGAGTACAGCACCCGCTTCTTGTTCCCAGGTATATAACTACTGCACATGCACAGTCTCTGAGAGTACAGCACCCGCTTCTTGTTCCCAGGTATATAACTACTGCGCATGCACAGTCTCTGAGAGTACGGCACCCGCGTCTTGTTCCCTGGTATATAACTACTGAGTACGGCACCCGCGTCTTGTTCCCAAGTATATAACTACTGCGCATGCACAGTCTCTGAGAGTACAGCACCCGCTTCTTGTTCCCAGGTATATAACTACTGCGGATGCACAGTCTCTGAGAGTACGGCACCCGCTTCTTGTTCCCAGGTATATAACTACTGCGGATGCACAGTCTCTGAGAGTACAGCACCCGCTTCTTGTTCCCAGGTATATAACTACTGCGGATGCACAGTCTCTGAGAGTACGGCACCCGCTTCTTGTTCCCAGGTATATAACTACTGCACATGCACAGTCTCTGAGAGTACAGCACCCGCTTCTTGTTCCCAGGTATATAACTACTGCGGATGCACAGTCTCTGAGAGTACGGCACCCGCGTCTTGTTCCCTGGTATATAACTACTGTGCATGCACAGTCTCTGAGAGTACAGCACCCGCTTCTTGTTCCCAGGTATATAACTACTGCGGATGCACAGTCTCTGAGAGTACGGCACCCGCGTCTTGTTCCCAGGTATATAACTACTGTGCATGCACAGTCTCTGAGAGTACAGCACCCGCTTCTTGTTCCCAGGTATATAACTACTGCGCATGCACAGTCTCTGAGAGTACGGCACCCGCGTCTTGTTCCCTGGTATATAACTACTGTGCATGCACAGTCTCTGAGAGTACAGCACCCGCGTCTTGTTCCCTGGTATATAACTACTGTGCATGCACAGTCTCTGAGAGTACAGCACCCGCTTCTTGTTCCCAGGTATATAACTACTGCGCATGCACAGTCTCTGAGAGTACGGCACCCGCGTCTTGTTCCCTGGTATATAACTACTGTGCATGCACAGTCTCTGAGAGTACAGCACCCGCTTCTTGTTCCCAGGTATATAACTACTGCGGATGCACAGTCTCTGAGAGTACAGCACCCGCGTCTTGTTCCCAGGTATATAACTACTTAGTACGGCACAATCTCTGAGAGTATGGCACCCGCGTCTTGTTCCCAGGTATATAACTACTGCGCATGCACAGGCTCTGAGAGTAAGGGAAGCGGTACATCTGTCAGAATGAACTTAGGTCTACAGTAATTAGGTCGACCCCACTAGGTCGACTGGCAGGAAGGTCGACCTGACTTAAGGTCGACATGGGCCAAGGTCGACATGACTTAAGGTCGAATTTGCATAAAGGTCGACATGAGGAAGGTCGACTGGTCATAAGGTCGACATGGGTTTTTCACTGTTTTTTGATCCGAATGTCGACACAGTCGACATGGACACAGTTGGCAATGAGAATCGGACCCTCGCATCGCTCGCTTCGCTCGCGATGCTTCGGGCACGGTGCCTCGCTGCGCTCGGCACACTATTTTATTCTCCCACCACGCCCTAGTGGATGGTAGGGCATGAAATACCGCCTGTCGGCACATGTCGGCTCAAAAAACAGTGAAAAACCCATGTCGACCTTATGACCAGTCAACCTTCCTCATGTCGACCTTTATGCAAATTCGACCTTAAGTCATGTCGACCTTGGCCCATGTCGACCTTAAGTCAGGTCGACCTTCCTGCCAGTCGACCTAGTGGGGTCGACCTAATGACTGTAGACCTAAGTTCATTCTGACAGATGACCGCATCCCGAGAGGAAGGCACCCGAAATCTTGTTCCCATGTATAAAACTACTGCGCATGCACAGTCTCTGAGAGTACAGCACCTGAAACTTGTTCCCAGGTATAAAACTACTGCACATGCACAAATCACTGGGAAAAAAAAGACCACTTGCCAGTAATTTATTGTCCACGGGATTCCGGAGTGGGTATAATTATACGGGATTTGGGGTGTGGGCCAACCTGGTTGTATCGCATGCAATACTGCCGCCCGGGAATGTCCCTGTTGGCTCAGGAGGGGTCGGATGGCCACACACTGCCGAGATACACTGCAGTAGTGTATGGCCACCTTTAGACTAGTGTTAGCATCTTTCATTGGAAAATGCGCTAAGTTATAATTACTAGAGTTTGCTAATTGCCTAACAAGATTATCCACTGTTTTACAAGATTCCTGCTTCATAGCTTGGTTACGAATACAGTTTACATTACCTAACTAAAGAGATTATTGCAAAGGTTAATAGGCTTATATTTTAAAATCCATTAAGGAAAGTTTAACCTTTACAAAAGTAAATCACTTATATATGTGTATTTAATTATGTATGAATGTATAATGTTTGTGTTTGTATTTATGTATGTACAGTATGTCTTTATGTATGTATGTATGTATGTCTGTATGTATGTATGTATGTCTGTCTGTCTGTATGTACAGTATGTCTGTCTGTCTGTCTGTCTGTATGTATGTCTGTCTGTATGCAGGGCTGTAACTAGCGGTGTGCCAGTAGTGCTTTGCCCACAGCACATTTGCACTGTCGGAGCATCATCTGGCAGCACCACACTCCACCCGCCATTGCATCCATGGCTGAAGATTTCTAAAGTGGCACTGGCCGCCAGCCTATCAGAGATGCTGACTGGCAGCTGTAATTAACGATTGGCTGCCGGGCTGCAAGCTCCAATTGTCTCACGAGCCGGCGACAAATGTGAAATGCCCTCCGGACTCACCAAGAGTGCAGCAGACGCACGCTCTGCAGTCTGCTCTCCTCTCCCCGTCCTAGCGGCTTCATCAGCTCTGCACTGCTCTCTTCTCCTCCCCCCATCCTAGCAGCTTCATCAGCTCTGCGCTGCGCTCTCCTCCTCTCCCCACAGCAGCAGCAGAAGTGAAGGTGGTGGATGGGCTCTGCTTGACTGGGAGCATAATGTAAGTGGCACTTTGGGGGGGGGGGGGGGTGCAATATTTGTGTAAATAGCATTGATAGTTGCATTGTGTGAGGGGCACTACTAGGGGCATTGTGTAAGGGGCGGGCACCACTATTGGGGGCTTCATAGCAGGAATACTGGGTGAAGGGAGTTGGAAGCAGGCTTAACATACAATCTATTCAAACTGGGGCGCTCGTTGATTACACAGGTTCTGTGGCTGATTGAAAACAGGTGAATTGCAGGCTTGATATCAGACAGCCAAAGAACATGTGTAATTAATGTGTCCTAGTTTTAGGTAAGCCTAACTATAAGGGACTGCCTAGCACTTGCAGGCATACCCACACCGCTGTCCAGAATGCATACTTCCCAACATGACCCTCTCCAGCAGGGACACAATGCTCTGTTTCTGGACTTCCCTCTTAATTTATGATTGCTATCACCTGTGTGGAAATAGCTTTCTTACCCATTAGCCTGGTTAAAACTGCTGCCATGCTGCTATGACCTCACTCTCTCCCTCCTCCCCTCCTACATCTCCACTCCCCTCCTTCCAACCCCTGTCCTCATTTTACCCCACCACTGCTGCTGAAGTCCACTCTATCCTTCAATCTGCTTCTCCCTCCACCTGCCCGCTCGATCCTATCCCCTCCAATATTATCCGTCGTCTCAGTCCGTCAGTCTGCTCTCACCTGGCTCACCTCTTTAATCTTTCCCTATCCTCTGGGATCTTCCCTTCCTCCTTCAAACACGCTCTTGTCTCCCCAATTCTCAAAAAAACAAATCGAGACCCCAACTATCCATCCAACTACAGGCCCATCTCCCTCCTCCCTTTTGCCTCCAAGCTCCTGGAACGTCTGACCTATAATCATCTCCTAAGCCACCTTACTGCTAACTCCATTCTAGACCCCCTCCAATCCGGGTTCCGCCCTTTACATTCCACTGAAACTGCCCTGACCAAAGTCACTAACGATTTACTATTGGCTACATCCAAAGGCCTCTTCTCTATCCTCATCCAGCTTGATCTGTCGGCTGCCTTTGACACTGTTGACCACCCTCTCCTGCTCAACACCCTCCGCTCCTTTGGCATCACTGGCACGGTCTTCTCCTGGTTCACCTCATACCTCTCCGATCGCTCCTTCTCCGTCTCCACTCCGAGCTCCTCCTCTCCTACTACCCCGCAGCCAGTCGGTGTTCCCCAAGGGTCAGTCCTTGGCCCTCTCCTCTTCTCCCTCTACACCACCTCTCTGGGCACCCTCATCAGCTCCTATGGTTTTCATTACCACCTTTATGCTGATGATACCCTAATCTATCTCTCCTCCCTGACCTATCCCCATCACTCCTGTCCAAGGTCTCCGAATGCCTCACGGCCATCTCAGCCTGGATGACCCAACGCTTCCTGAAACTAAACATGGCTAAAACTGAACTTCTAATCTTCCATCCCCCGAACATCCTCTCTTCTCCCACTATCTCCATCAGCATTGGTGAAACCGAGATCACCTCCACCGACCAAACGCGCTGCCTCGGTGTCATCATTGACTCCTCCCTCTCTTTCACCCCCCACATTCGTGCTCTCTCACAGTCTTGCTGCTTTCACCTACGCAACATCTCATGCATCAGACCATTCCTCTCCACTGACGCGACCAAAATTCTCATTCACTCTCTTGTCATCTCCCGCCTTGACTACTGCAACATCCTTCTCTCTGGGCTACCTCTCACCCGCCTCGCACCTCTCCAAACCATTCTTAACGCTGCTGCTAGGCTCATCTTCCTCTCCCGCCGCTCTACCTCCGCCTCCCCCCTCTGTCTATCTCTTCACTGGCTCCCCATTCCTTTCCGAGTTCTCTTTAAACTCCTCACCACCACCTACAAGGCTCTCTCCTCCTCCACCGCTCCTTACCTCTCTTCACTGATCTCTATCCACACTCCCTCCCGTCCTCTTCGCTCCATCGCTGACCGCCGACTGACCTCTCACCTAATCACCTCCTCCCACTCCCGTGTCCAAGACTTCTCTCGCGCTGCCCCCCTGCACTGGAACAACCTCCCGCCACCCATCAGGCTTTCTGATTCCCTTACCTCCTTCAAGCGCTCCCTCAAAACCCACTTTTTTCGACTAGCCTATCCCTCCTCCTAACCTCTTTTGATCCTCCTATCCTGCCTCCGTTCCCCTCCGTTCCTACTTATCCTGTTGTTTTTCGTTCGTCCACCCACCTATTTTTAGTATGTTAACTCTTATGAGTAGGGTCCTCCTGCCTCACGTACTTACCCTACCTCTTGTCCTGTTCTTCCCTTCCTCTACTTCATCTTCAGTCTCCTCGACAATTTTGACACCTACTTCTGAACTGATGCTGATTTTAGTTCTACCAGCTATACCTCTATTTATACTGTATTTTTCAACACACCCTGTACGTTACCTTGTCATTTGTTTTTTGTTTGCTATGTACGGCGCTGCGGACACTTTGCGGCGCCTTATAAATAAACGAAATACTACTACTACTACTACTAAAACAGGTGACGGCAATCACACATTAAGAAGGAAGTCCAGAAACAAAGCATTTTGTCCATCCTGGAGAGGGTCATGTTGGAGAGTATGTTCACTGAATGTGAATTGTAGGGGGGGGTATGCTTTAATGCAAAAAACACAAAGGCGCAAAGCTGCCTTACCTGTTTATATAGAGTACATTTGGCATGCATTAAAAGCATGTAAAATACATTTAAAAAGGCTAAGTATGAGTTTCAAAACTGAGTGACTCATGCATATCGTGTACAGTAGAATACCGGTTACAGCAGCCGAGTGGGAGAGTGCACATCAAGAGACAGGTACTTTATCACACGCAATCTTTGGCACAGAAGCTAATAATACACCTTTCACACTGACAAATATTTCCTGGGTTATTGCACATGAACACGCAACAACCCGGGAAATTGGTCAGTGTGAAAGAGCCCTGAAAGATTTTCCCGGGTCGAAAGTTTTCAACCCGGGTCTTGACCAGGGTTGGACCTGGGACGCTCGCGGGTCTAGGGGCAGTGTAAACGGTTAACCCGGGTCAACGCGATCCGGGTCCCATTCACTGCACTGTAAAGGTGCAGATGGAAGACGCTATTTCCCAATGCCCAAAAGGGCTATAGTACATTCTGCCATTGCTGGGTCCTGCTTCACCATGCTAAATGGGTAAAGAAGGTCCTCCCAGTGGACAATGATAATGCAGATCTCCCTAATTCAGCTGAGTACTGACATACAGTATCCTAAGTTCTGGCCATTATAGCCACCGGCATTGGGGTCAGTGACACCTGGTCCCCGTGTGACCAATAAGAGGGTGTGGCCTTACAGGAATAGATGTGTGAAAGTCCTCCGATTTACATCACTGTGTGGGCATGGTTTCATGGGAAGCGCCCCTCCCCCCCTTGTGGGGGAGTGGCCAGCATCCCCAAAGATCCTGGACTGCCCTGGAGACTCTGGATGCACTGCTGGTTCCTTCTCAGTGACAGGAGCCAGGAAACGCAGGGTAATGTCACACTGCAGCACCCTACTACTGTTACTGTGGAGGAGCTGGCATTTTGATGTCGCTCCCTGCATGGCACCCCTTTGTTATAGTTAATATTACTGACCGCACCTCTCCTTTAGCAGACTGCACATCAAAGATAAATCTATCAATGAAACTTCTCCTCGTGTTACTTGTGCTATGATTTAAAATTCAGTATGCAATTTGCTACAACGAGGACTATGGAGTCGTTCAGACCTACTCAGTGAGCAGCGACTTCGGCACTGAATATGCGCATGTGTAACCCCCTGTGCGAACGCCTTTGGCGAGTATCCTATTTGCCGAGGCATTCGTTCTATCAGGGGAGGGAAAGGCGCAGGCAGGGGGCTGAAGCAGGGGATTGGTCCAGCCTTTTATGGGTGAGTCCATAAAAATGCTGGGGGTTCCCCAACAAATGCAGGCGTGTGGATGCCTGCTTGTCACGTGATGCCCCAAATTCCGCCATATCTGGCCAAGATAGCAGTCAGTTTAGACTGACTTTTATCTGCGATGGGGCAAAAAAATCAGTCGATGGTCAGCGACCATCGAATTACTTTTTACCCGTGCGGCCGTAAGCGTACACATCCCCTCGCATGTAAATGCGGGGATTCGCAAGGCAGGCTTTTCAGGCCCAATGTAACATAAGAGAAGAGCATATTAAAGCAGCAGCCGCTGCACATTACTAAAAAAAAATAATTTGTAGGAACTTATTTACATTGCTAAAATAAGGGAAAAATGTAATCTGTTGTTACTAATCTGAATTGCTCGGGGAATACGACACGGCACATAAATATTTGTTAACATTAGAAATGAAAGTAGAATAAACAGTGCAATTATACTCTAAAGAAAATGATCCTGGCTGCTGTATAATGAGGGAATTAAACAAATTCAGAGTCAGAGTCTTCTATAGTACATAGAGAAGTCTGTTCTTTATCAGCACAAAATCATAATCTACTTGAATTATGACAGATGGGAAACCATATTTTATCAATATGACGGCAACAGCTTTGATCACTAGGGAACTGTGACCTTAAGATAAGAATGACAAATACCTGATCATTTATAGTTCCATGGAATAATGGAGTGTCTGCACACAATGGGCATGATTCGCGTTTGTATGGAATTGCACGGCCGCGATGAAGCAGCAGGAGGCGTCTGTAGGAGATAGAGGCCTCCTGTTAGCATCAGCGATGATCCTAGTGTTGCTACCTGGAATCACCATTGTGACCATACTGTAAGTTGAAACTTGTTCAGACTGGCTGTAGGATCTGGACAGTGGGGTCCAGGGAGTATCAACCATAGGTGCCGATTTATGTTTTTGCTGGTGGGTGCTCAAGCCAAAAATATAGAGGAGTGGCTTCATTGGAAAGGGGTGTGGCCACAAAATAATACCAATTTATATTATGGTGCACAGTTGTCTTCAATATTCAAATTACAGCAACAGAGTTCCACATACATAAATGCCCCCACAGTGCAGGTACATAGATGCCCCCACAGTGCAGGTACATAGATGCCACCACAGTGCAGGTACATAGATGCCCCCACAGTGCAGGTACATAGATGCCCCCACAGTGCAGGTACATAGATGCCCCCACAGTGCAGGTACATAGATGCTCCACAGTGCAGGTACATAAATGCCCACACAGTGCAGGTACATAGATGCCCCCACAGTGCAGGTACATAAATGCCCACACTGTGCAGGTACATAGATGCTCCACAGTGCAGGTACATAGATGCCCCCACAATGCAGGTACATAGATGCTCCACAGTGCAGGTACATAGATGCCCCCACAGTGCAGGTACATAGATGCCCCCACAGTGCAGGTACATAAATGCCCCCACAGTGCAGGTACATAGATGCCCCCACAATGCAGGTACATAGATGCTCCACAGTGCAGGTACATAAATGCCCCCACAGTGCAGGTACATAGATGCCCCCACAGTGCAGGTACATAGATGCCCCCACAGTGCAGGTACATAGATGCCCCCACAGTGCAGGTACATAAATGCCCCCACAGTGCAGGTACATAGATGCCCCCACAATGCAGGTACATAGATGCTCCACAGTGCAGGTACATAAATGCCCCCACAGTGCAGGTACATAGATGCCCCCACAGTGCAGGTACATAGATGCCCCCACAGTGCAGGTACATAGATGCCCCCACAGTGCAGGTACATAGATGCCCCCACAGTGCAGGTACATAAATGCCCCCACAGTGCAGGTACATAGATGCCCCCACAGTGCAGGTACATAGATGCCCCCACAATGCAGGTACATAGATGCCCCCACAATGCAGGTACATAAATGCCCCCACAGTGCAGGTACATAGATGCCCCCACAGTGCAGGTACATAGATGCCCCCACAGTGCAGGTACTACACGGACAGAATACACTCTTCCCGGCATACTGTTTCCCAGGTGGCGGGTCCGGCAATGTGGGTGCGGCAGCCGCAAATTAGCAAGTTAATATGGCAGCCCAGCAGCGGGACCCGGGCCCGGGGGTGCTCATCAATTTCCGTGGGTGCTTGGGCCCTTGAGCACCCACAGAATCGGCACCTATGGTATCAACCATGCTGTATAACCGGTTATGATAACAATTTTCATTTTTACATTGCAAAATACAAGTGTATGATATAAGTTTATATAAGGGACTGGATGTAAAAGATTGTGTTTATACTGAAGTTTCATGTCTAAATAAAACTGCCGCCACTGCTTCTAAACATCTTTGAATGTCAGCCCCCTATCGCTGAATATGTGTGGCAAAGGCTTATGCTTCATATAATTACTTGTACTTTACTTTCTTCGCAGCACCCCAAGTGATTCTCCCTTTGGAAATCGACACTGGAAACAGAATTAAAAACCCTTGAAACAGAATGTGGTGTATTTTACTTCAGTAATTGAAGAAATTCCTAAGAGGTTCTTCCTTTTCAGTTCTGCATTTAATCTTCAGTTGATTTGTGTAGAAGCTTCTTATACTTTGGTTTGTTCAAATCCCTGAGTAAAGAATATAATGTAGATTCTGTTCTAGGTTATGATTCACAACTGCTTGATTTTTTTTTTTTTTTACATTTACAGATTTTTTTTTAATATTATTATGAGGTCATCTGGAAACAGTTATTAAAAAGACTAAATAAAAAAAAAGTTAAAAAAAGAAATCCTTGTATTTAAAAATGAAAAGTTTTCTTAAATCATCTATTTTTTGGGGGGGGGGGGGGGATTTATTAATTTATCGTTTTCTACTTAAAATATGTGGTTTATTTTCACCTGACGACTATAGCAATCCATGAGATACCCTATTGCGGTGGGTTAATGCTCCATTTAAGGCAATCTCGGTTCATTATTCTTTTCTCCTTGTCCCACTTCAACACGATAATCTAATGACAGGGATGGTACAATGGAAAGACCTTCTTTAAACACAAAAAAAAATATTGAAAACTCTTAAAACATCCATTTAATTAGTCCCTGCTGTTTCTTATATGGAACTGTTTTTGAATATTTTATATAGGACATATTTATCGCCTCGTTGTCGTTATTTAATGGGCCTCATTGATCATCATTTATGTTTTAGGTGCCACTCACACAGAGCAGATTTATATCACTGCTTATAGGGCTATCTCATAATCAAGAGTTTTTGGCCTCAAGTATGGAGATATGCGACACAACATTTCGTATCTACATTGCTTTTGACTCCCAAATGGGCAATATTCGGCATCATGTCGGAAGGGACTCGAGTGCCGCAAGGGGTTAAAAAACTCTTAATTATTGGTTTTTTATCATCATGAAGCATGTAGGCTGGCCCAGCTTAAATGTTGGTCTGACATTACCTCTGAAGTGGGTTGGATATCCATTGAAAGAGCAAGGAACCTAACTTTTCCGCTAGATGACCTCTTTAAAATACAACCTAGCTTGCGTCCACCCTCTCTAGCTCTTCTCCCCTCTATGAAATCTTCTCTACATATCTGAGACAAAATGGTCAGCCGTCTCCTTGCTCCTTCATATCCCTATAATTCTATTTCATTGCGGGCTGTAGCTAAATTGATTCCCACTCTTAATCTTTCAGCCTGGTATACCAGGAATATTTTGGTTTCAGGGGACCTGTTGGATGGTACTATTATGCTCCCATTCTCTACCCTTCAGTCCCGTTATAACCTTTTGAATGGGGATTTTTTTCATTACCTTCAGGTTCACCATTGGTACAAGGGTTTACCTAAGTCAGTGGACGTCCCGAGTCCGGTATCCCAGGCCATAGTAGCACGTTTATCTCAGCGTCACTTCAAAAAGGACATATCCTTTTGGTATAAGACCCTTTTAAGCTTGATCCCAATCTCGAAATCAAATGCTCAGCCAATATGGGAGGGGGACATGGGACTTTCACTGTCTACTGCCCAATGTGAATGAATTTTTACTTCATCTTATCGAATGTCGAGATGTTTGAATCATACAGAGATGCATATCAAACTCCTTTATAGATTATACTTTACTCCCGAAAAGCTACACACCTATCGGCAATCTAGATCAAAATACTGCTGGTGTAACTGTGGTCAAGTGGGTAACATCTTTCATATTTTTTGGTCATGCCCTCATATCCAAGGTTTCCGGCCTGAGATATTTGCATTGATCAATAAAGTGCTGAAACTGTCCATAGCCCATCACCAATAATAGCTCTAGAAGTTTTACAATCCCCCCAAAGATATTTGTTGGGGCACAATTGTATAGCAGCCAGGGCGGCTTTTGCCCAATACTGGAAGCAACCACCCCCCTGACTTTATTCATACAGAAACTTCAGTTCCATTTTACTATGGAAACTGAGTTTATGCCTTACTCCCCTTCAGCCTTCTCCCTTATAGTAAATGGATGTCACGGCATGAATATGTAACTGATGGTGGTGGAACCTCCCCCCATCTTACCTAAGACTATCTATATCTAGTTTTCGTTAATGGCTTGTATAAACCTACAGTTATATTGCATGCATGTTTCTTATTACATGAGTTTGATGTTTGTCTTAGATATACCTGTTCTCCCATCTTGTTATGTTCCATTTTCCTACACTTGTTTATTATTCCTGTAAGTGTATATTTATTATGTTTGTTACTATGTATGCATCCCATGTCCCTGTACCTGTACTACCCCCCCCCCCCCCCCCCATTCCATTTTCCTTTTCTGTATCCCTCCTTTTTGACAAAAATTGGAATTGGAAACTACCTTCTCAATAGAAACTATTGATAAAAAAAACGAAAAAACCCTCGGAATGATTGTGTCTGTTGATGTTGCTACACCTTACAGCCCACCATTCTATCTCTTTTTGAACAAATTGTTTGATATATTTAAGATGGAATGTCTTGAAGCTTCATTACGTACAGCAGTATCTATTGAAAAGTGTTTTGCCACCTGATAAAGTTCCATAGAACTCTATCTATCTTCTATATTGAAATCTCAGATATGGCAATGCTTCAAAACACACTGTGGTATGAAACACAGATGTGTATGCGAGATCCCCCAATTTCGCTGGATGATACTTAAGTGGTGATTCTGTTCCCCTGGGACTGCGCATGCGGATGCGCAGGTCCCCTTTGCTTCCAGCCCATTCACAGGATCGGGGAGGGCTAGGGGCGGACGGTGGCAGGGTCGAGTGCCCCCATGGGAACGCCCAGTGTTTGAAGGGTGTCCCCATAAAAATGCAGGACATTCCCATGGGAATGCAGGCAAGGCGATGTGCGTCGAGGGAGGGCGGCTGACTTCACATGACGACATCCGACCTATGTTGACATAGACCCAAAAAGTGAAAACCCCAAGGCAATATTTTTCCGCATTGACCTTTTCCATGTAGACTTTTTGCTTGTGTGGATCTTTTGACCATGTTGACCTAATGCATTGATCAATAGTGGTCGACCTTTTTGACTGCCGATCTACCAAACGGTACTCAGTCAAAGGATGTGTGAATATGCCTTTATGTTCATACATCCAGCTTGATTAGCTCTGCTTTGTAGCGGGGAGTGATTAGCCTTCGATGGTAAGGTAAGTAAAATTGTTTCATTTCTTTGTGGCATTGATTGTTTTTTTGGGAAATGTTACATTGACATGTCATGTCTGTGCAGTATATTGGTGGCACGTGACACTCATGAGTGGCATATTTGATTTCCCACGCAGCCCAGGAAAGCTTGTGAAATCAAAACCATTCTTCTGTTTAGGAAACACATACACAGATTTGTTGTTCAGCTCATCACAGTATGAAACCAATTAAAAGCCACTCACAAAGTGAAAGGAGCAGAATGGAAAGTCATAAGGTCATAATGTTAAACAGCACAGAGCGTTCTGGCTGATGCCAAGAATACACTTGCAACTGAGAAGCCTTTGATCAATGTATTTGAAGAACAACATTACATAAAATCAAGCTAATTATGTTTCAATAGATTACATTTGCATATTAAGGAAATGTAGAATTAGAACATGTACTGTACATTGTTAAAACGACCTCTGCAGCACATTAACCAACTCAGCGTACACAAAGAACCCCTCAAAGTAATGGCACCACTACTCTACCTTCGCATCTGTTTTTCTTCTCTGTGTTAATATCGAATTAAACAACAGCTCTTTTATTACCTATAATACCAGTAAGAGCAGATGTTGCTTAATGTTAGTATGTACAGTACTGCTGAGCTACCCATAAGTCCTGATACTCAGTATAACAGCATGTATGTACTATGGGCAGGGCCGTAACTAGGGGGGGGGGGGCTAGGGGGTCACGTGCACCGGGCGCTGGAGGGTGGGGGCGCTAGTGTGGTGTCCCAGCAGCGTGGTCCCTGGGATGAGCAGCGGGGTCCAGGGACTGGTGGGTTAATGCCAGGTCCTAGCGGGGTCCCGGGGACTGTTGGGTTAACTCCGGCTCCTAGTGCTGCCGGACGGTGGGCGGGAAGCAGGTTTTGAAAAGACTTGCCGGACGCTGATTGGCTGAATTCAGCCAATCAGCGTCCGGCAAGTCTTTTCAAAGTCATCAGCGCTTCCCGCCTCCAGGCAGATAGCGCTAGGAGACGGAGTGAGTGAAGGCTGCCGCTACACCAGTCCCTGGACCCCTGGACGCTACAAACAGGTATGTTGGCAGCGGGGGTCCAGGGACTGGTGTAGCGGCAGCTTTCACATACACAGCCGCTCGCTATTTGCCTGGCGGCGGGAAGCGCTGATGATTTTGAAAAGACTAGCAAATCAGCGTCTTGCAAGTCTTTTCAAAATCTGCCTCCCGCCCACCGCCTGGCAGCGCTAGGAGCCGGAGTTAACCTTCTCCAGTCCCCGGACCCCCACTGCCTGACCCCAAGGCAGTGATTTTTTTTGGGGGGGGGGCGACCAAATGACTGCCGACCCGGGCGCCGAAACACCTAGTTTCGGCCCTGCTATGGGTGGTAGTCAATGCCGCCGGTGAGGGGGGTTTGTGCAGCGAGGATCCCCAAAAACAAGCCACCCTCGCCATCAAACCCCCTTCGCCAGGCACTTACTGGGGCAGATGTATTAAGCCTTAACAAGAGATAAATACAAGGGTGATAAGAAGAGATAAACATCCAGCCAATCAGCTCTTTACTGACTTTTTTCAAACACAAACTGTAACATGGCAGTTAGCAGGTGATTGCCTGGATGTTTATCTCTCTTTACCACCCATGCATAGGTGCTGAAACCGTGGGTGCTCCGGGGCCCGAGCACCCATGGAAGGTGAGGAGCATCCACGGAAAGGCCCATGGCAACGGGGTCCCAGCAGCGGATATGCTGTCATCAGCGGGGGTCCCTGTGGCAGATGGGAACTAGTAGCGGTATTAATACTGCTGTTAGTTCCCATCTTCCGCAGGGACCCTGCTGCTGGCGGCATATCCGCTGCTGCTGGGACCCTGCTGCGGCGCTGCTGCTGCTCCTTGACCCCGCTGCGGCGCTGCTGCTCCCTGATCCCGCTGTGGCGCCGCTGCTGCTCCCGGACCCCGACAGCGAGCAGCGGGTGAGTCCGGGGGGGGAGAGGGCTGGTTGTTTTTTTTTTTTTGGTGTGGGGGGGGGGGTTGTCGGGGGTTGGGAGCACCCACAGAGAACAAAGGAAATCGGCGCCCCTGCACCCATGCATTTGTCTCTTGTTAAAGCTTAATACATCTGCCCCACTGTATTTAATGTTCTGGGGAAATCCTTGCCGTCAAAGGACGGTGAGGTTTCCTTTAAACATTGAGGTTCACCACAAATGCAGCGAACCTGCTGCATTTTGTGGCAAGCCCAGCCGTTTTGATGGCCGCACTCGCGGTTTCCATATTACTGATAAGAACCAGCTAGGTGGAAACGGAGAGTGAACGGGGGCAGTTAAATACGGATGGCAAGCTATGATGGCGAGCTATCGGCACTGCTCACCATCATAGCTCGCATTAAGGGCATTGAATATACCCCAATATAGCAGTGTAATATACAGTACAAGCAGATGGAAGTTGGATTAAAGGATTTCCATTAAAAAAAACACTAAAATCCACTAAAATCCCAGGTCCAACCCAGGACGGACCTGGCTTCAGACAACATTTCCACTGCCTGGGTCAGCCTGATTGCACTAACCCATGTCTGCCTTGTAAAGGATGTCATTAGGATGTCATTAAAAATGTACTTTTTCTGTGGTTCAGGTGTTCAGGTTGAGGGTCAGTTTGTGGCTAATGCTGCGACTTCTTTTCTGCCTTCAGTTCAGGGTGATCTACAGCTGAGGGTCAGGCTATTGGCTGCTGGTCAGGCTGCAGGTTAAACTGATGGACAGGCTGTGGTTGTAGCTGTGGTGGGTTTAGGCTGTCTGTGTGCTCTGAGTCAGTGTTAATAATAACAGCACTGTTGCATTCAGTGGTGTAACAAAAAACTGTGTGCTCCCCCACCAGAAAAGTTTGGCAGCTCCTCAGACCCCGTCTCACCACTCCATCTGCCACCGCTGCATCTGCTGTCCTGGTGCTCCTTATGCTACCATGAAAAATGTCCCTTGCAAAATGGCCACCACCTTAGTAAGGATGCTAGAGGAGGCTGCACAGCATCCTTAGGCATGCAAACCTAAGGTGCACACATGTAACCCAGTACCTCCAAGCCACCACGGGGTCTGTGGTTGCAATCCTCCATGTGCTTTCTCTACCAATGCCCCAGAAGCTCCAATCACAGCGTTACCAGATCTGCATAACCCAAGTAGGGTCCATTTATAATGCTGCGTAAGCAGCTTTCAACTTGTGTTTAAACCAGGTCAAGACTCGGGTAGGATTGCCAGGTAAATGGACCGGGAAATTTATTGAGGAGCCGTTTGCGACCCAACAATGGTAGATCCAGCAATAATCAGGGTTACTTGGGTACTGGAAAGGAGGTAAGAGACTTTAAGCAAATACATTTATATGCAATGAACCATTCAAGCCATTTGTGGTTGCTGAAAATAAATCTAAACCTCTTTTACATACCGACGACCTGCCCTTTTCTGTGTTGGGGAAGAATCCTGGTCTTTGCTTAGGTAGGGTAGGAAGGAGGAAATGGCTCATCCAAGAACCAATCCCTGAAGTCGCCCTGCAACAAGGTACCGCCTGTCATGTTTTGTCATCAATAAAGTTGCCATTATTCACTTATTTGTTATACTATAATTATCAGGTTTAGTTACAAGTATATCAACACCGGGAACTGAATTTTTTATGTTTTGAAACTCAGCTAAGTCACCTTACCTTCTCTATATAGTATATTTCCTCAGCATTGCTGGAAAACAACATATGTTTGCATAAAATTAACATTTACAGTCTGAAAATAAGCCATTTGCTAAACGAATAAAATGTAATTGCTTAATAAGCAGAACATGAAATTCAAGTCAACATTTAAATTATTGTACAGCAGATAATAACAAAATGGGTCTAAAAATTAGTTCAGCAGCCTGACTCCTTAAAAACAAATGATTGCATATGGCACAGATAGAAGACAAGATGGTATGAATACTTGAACATATGATAAGATTCTCCGGTCATGTTTCCTCCTACACAACATCACACTCTAAAAATAGGGCAGCCTTTGTGCTGCAGCCCGGCATTGTTCCTATAGACCTGTGTGCATAGGAGTGTGCAGCCCATTTTATTAGTGGGTGCACAATGTAGGGGCGTGTCTATCGCCACCTACTGGGCGTGTCTATCACCACCTACTGGGCGTGTCTATAACCGCCTACTGGGCATCAATGCAAACTAAATTATATTAAATAGAGTATACAGTGTTGGACGGAACTCACACAGATGATTTAATTGTATATAACAAAGCAGTGATATCAGATGCCCATCAGCCCCCTTGGGGCTGGCATCGACAAGTGTGTATGCACTTGCAGATGCTGGCCCTTCGCCCCCAATATTGGTATTGGCAGGGATCAGCAAATGTGAATATGCTTTAAAGTACCAACCAATTTATCATTAGTGCATCAAGCAGTAAGTTTGTTACAATAGATTCCCCCCTTGGCCCTCTCTCCCCTAACAGATGCTTGCAACAGACACTCAGTGACTGCTGCAGCAGCTCCTACCCACATCAGTAAATTCAGTAGGTCATACCTCCCAACTTTGACGGATGAGCAGGCGGGACAATGATGATGCACGGCGAAGGAGCGGCAAAATTTTCGGAGGCGTGGCCTCATTTTGGGGCGTGGCCTATACTCGCGGCTCTCCCGTGAGGCCACGCCCCCATTTGATGCTATGGGGGCATGACCCAGAGGCTATGTGAGCCTCTAGCCATGCCCCCAGCCCCCTGGCTACGGGAATAGGCTAGGGGCAGAACCTGGTGCTGACTTCAATGGAGCCGCGCCAGCAGCTCAGGTCTGTGCGCCGCAGCAGCAACACCCAGCCGCCGTGATCTGTTTGGCGCGCTGGGCTGGAGCAGGCAAGTAATACAATCCTGACCGCTGCCGGCCATGAATCAATTTTGCGTGGAACCGTGTGGGGGGTGCTGGTGGTCATTAGGACGAGCCTGTGCACCCCTGGAACCCCTGTGTGCACACCTATGCCTGTGTGACAATGCCAGCACCACTAAGGCTCATAGGTTTATCAAATGAAAACTAATTGGTATACAGTATATGCTAGGATGAGACTTTTCAAAGCATCAAAACAGGATAGCATACGAAAAGATCAGGGACCATGTGGCATCTCTGTGAGTGTCCTACACCATTTGCAGAAGTAGATTCTGGCACTGGGCCGGAATCACCTGCGCATGTGTAGGTCTCCAAGAACATTGCACCCGCAACCTGTTTCCTGTGAATTCTCTACTGTGCACATGCACACATCCTAGCATACCTCCCAACTGTCCTGATTTTTGCGGGACCGTCCAGGGTTTTTGGGAGGGTCTCGCATCCCGTCTGGGGCTGTCAATGTCCCATGGTGAGGTTGGGAGTCCCCCCTGCGTGTCGCTGCTCTGCTGAGCAGAGCAACGGTAAATAGATGCTGCGCGCATGCGGATAGCGACTATTCCCAAAGACAGAGCGGCTGGGGGCTCGGCCAGCAGCTCTCAGACCGCTGGCCATGCCCTCCACAGAGGTGAGAATGGGGGTGTGGCCTCATGGGAGGACCACAGTAATTTTCCATGCCCCTAGTCCATGCCCCCAAATAATCGGGACTACCGATTTCAACTTCCTCAAGGTTGGGCGGTATGCCCTAGAGAAAATGTTGGCCACATATTGGTGTTTAGGTGCAGGGTCAGGGGTGTGGGCACTCATGCGCCCATTATAGACATCCCAATTCTTCTGAAAGATAAAGTGAAATTGTTGTCCATTGCAAACCATCCTAGTCCAGCTAAAGCTGTGTCCTTATATATATATATATATATATATATATATATATATATATATATATATATATCAGTTTTATTGCTGAAAATGCATGTTAGTTGCAATGTGATGTGACCAGGGTGCACCAGAAAACTGTGCTGCTTAATTTGATATGTGACACTTGTATGTCTGTGTGTGACTGAGTATGTATCTGTATACAAAGTGCTACAATGCAGCAGTTGTGTTTTTTTTTTTCAACACAAGTTCCATATACAGACTTTGGGCAGATGTACTTAGCCTGCCTTGGAGAGTGAAAAGATGGAGAGAGATAAAGTATCAACCAACCAGCCCCTAACTCATTTTTCAAACACTGCTGATAACATGGCAGTTAGGGGCCGATTGTCAGGTACTTTAGCACTCTCCACTGTATCTCTCACTAAGGCTTAGTACACCTCCAGCTATGTCACACACAATATCCAAGTGTCTCATATCATATCCAATGTATCAGGACTGTCTCCTAGATGTTTGAGGACACATCTGTATCATTTTGTAGAATGTACTACACAAATGATAGCTTGTAGCTCTGGAGAAACAGGAGGGTTCGGTTTGTCTTTCCCGCCTTAGCAATCCTAGCCCTCTTGCTTATATGAAATGATAAATGGAAATGCTAAGGGCGAACCTATTAGTGGTCATCTTTATTTTAGCTCCTCAGGGGTGTGTTTATGCTGCTCTCCAGTGCTACTTCCTATTGGATCAGCTGTTTTCCTAGGCCTGTAAGTTATTTTAGCCTCTAGTGGTGGGGACTGAGTCAGCTGTAGGCTTAGTCTGCAATTGAGTCCAGAAAGAATGATATAGTAATTTCTCATTTAACATTTTGTAGTGTTTATTTGGGTGGCTAAAAATAAAATAAATAAAATAAATGTGTCACAAGGTGTTAAAAATAAATTACATGGGCTGCCGTGTAAAGATGATAAAAAGCATAAATGTGTTGCTAGTTTGAAGCTGAGGTGTCACGAGATGGTTTTATATAGCATAAATGTGCTACTTGTAGCTAGGCCACAACCCATTGAATTGTTTTTGCATGGTACCAGCTCTTTGTCTTATGGATGACATGGCGTCATGTGATGTCAACCACCCGCCCAGCACACATCGACATGCCCGCATTCCCATGGGAACGCCCAGTGTTTTCATCGGAACGCCCATGAAACGCTGGCCGTTCCCATGGGCGACATCTCACCCTACCTGCTGCATGCCCCCCCACACCACTCCATGCGAACGGTCTGGCAACATTGTAAATTGCCTCGGCCAGCAGCATAGTGGACCTGCACATGCACACAAAAGACCGTGCAAAGCCTCGCCTGAAAAAATCAAAACGACCCCCATGAAGTGCTATAATCATCTCAGTCTGTGAATTAGAGATCCAAACAGTGGAAGGATTTCATTGGAATTTATTTCCATTGGTGATATTTATTTACTACACAAGGGCCCTCATTCTAAAAACAAACAAAAATTATCAGTCCCAAGGCGCAGTCGCTCTTCTTCTGCCGGTCCGAAAGAAGGGGTCACCACTCAACCCCACGTGGATACAGTTCGTAGAGAAAGGGACCAGGGGCGATGAAGAGGTGTTAACACATCCAACGATAAAATTAAAAGAAATGGTGATATTAGGTTAGAAGCAACCTTGATTATTGGGGAATAATCTTTATCACAACAAACGGGAGAGGGTTCTTCAATAGCATACCCGTACTCACGCTAAAGATTGAAAAATTGTGCTCATAAAGGTATCTTTTGCAACACTAGGGGATTTTCACCACAAGTGATTCTAAAATGCTGGATGCGTACCGTACTCACAAATAAGAGTTGCTGGCACAGGCGCATCAAGGTTTCTTTTTTTATGAAGGGGACCCAGTCTCTCAAATGCAATGTATGTCCATAAATTGCACCATATAAAAAGACAGAAAAAACCTCTTTCAAGAAAAGGGATGTACAAATTTATTGGCATAAAACAAGGTTTGGGGAACACCAGATGGAAAGGACACGGTACCTGGTGACTGGGGTATTGGCCTTATACCCCAATCGTAACCGCATACAAGTGGTGGATTCCCCAAAATGAAGTACAGCAAGGCTCCTCTCCTGCCAACGCGTTTCGACAGGATGACCTGTCTTTTTCAAGGCTTGGAGAGGAGTCACATCAAGCCGATATTTATACCCCTGCACTTATTTAGCACAACCCCGGAAGTAAGGGGAAGCCCGGAAGTCAGGGAACGTTTCTCCAAATGTTAATTCCCTGTTACTATTGGACTTTTAATCCATCCAGAAATATGTAGGGAGGCCCTCTGGCTTAATAGCCATATTTGCGGCCGAAAACGAGGGTCCCAAACAATAGTATTAATGCCCTAAGTCGCGTGGAACGCACGGGCTTCGGGCAGTGGAACGCATGACGTCTTCCGGCGTCTGCGTCATTTCCGGATACACGGAAACGTAATGCCGCATCATACTTCCGTCTGTTTTGGCCGTGGAGTGCATGGATACTGTGTATATACACGGATCTATTGGTTGTAATGGCCGTGGAACGCACGGCCATTTTGACGGAAATAGGCACAAGGCTGTGTTGTTATCAGGACGGCTGTGAAACGCACGGCCATATTAATAGGCCTGCGAAAGATTAAAGTGCAAAAAGTTATACAAAATGTGCAGGGGTAGAAAAAAACGGCTTTTACAATAGCAAACAAACATGATAAAAATACATGATATACATAATGAATGAAGTAAATTGCATGTGGGTATAAAAAATTTTTTTTAAATTATTATGTTAAAAAGTACATAGGTGAATGTAAAAAATGTAAACATTTTTTGTTAATATTAATTAGAGGAACCACTTGAGCTCAAAGTCGGAGTTCAAACCATGTGGAGAGAGTGACTTTAAATCAAAAATCCACTTCATCTCTTTCCTGGCTAGATTGGTCTCTTTATTTTTGTGGCGCCAGTTATCTTTTATTAGTTCAACCCCCCAAAAACCTTTAACTTGATTGGGGGAACAATGGTGGACCTCTTTAAAATGTAGTGAAAAGGGATGATCCACATTCCCCTTTTTTATATTTCTTACATGTTCAGACCACCGGACCTTTAGGGTCCTGGTGGTCTTCCCACATACAATTTATCACAGGTGCACATGATGACGTATATTGCAAATTTGGAGTTGCATGTCATAAAATGATTAAGTTTTATGTACTTTTTAACATAATAATTTTTAAAAAAAAATTTATACCCACATGCAATTTACTTCATTCATTATGTATATCATGTATTTTTATCATGTTTGTTTGCTATTGTAAAAGCCGTTTTTTCTACCCCTGCACATTTTATATCACTTTTTGGACTTTAATCTTTCGCAGGCCTATTAATATGGCCGTGCGTTTCACAGCCGTCCTGATAACAACACAGCCTTGTGCCTATTTCCGTCAAAATGGTCGTGCGTTCCACGGCCATTACAACCAATGGATCCGTGTATATACACAGTATCCATGCACTCCACGGCCAAAACAGACGGAAGTATGATGCGGCGTTACGTTTCCGTGTATCCGGAAATGACGCAGACGCCGGAAGACGTCATGCGTTCCACTGCCCGAAGCCCGTGCGTTCCACGCAACTTAGGGCATTAATACTATGGCTATTAAGCCAGAGGGCCTCCCTACATATTTCTGGATGGATTAAAAGTCCATTAGTAACAGGGAATTAACGTTTGGAGAAACGTTCCCTGACTTCCGGTCTTCCCCTTACTTCCGGGGTTGTGCTAAATAAGTGCAGGGGTATAAATATCGGCTTGATGTGACTCCTCTCCAAGCCTTGAATAAGACAGGTCATCCTGTCGAAACGCGTTGGCAGGAGAGGAGCCTTGCTGTACTTCATTTTGGGGAATCCACCACTTGTATGCGGTTACGATTGGGGTATAAGGCCAATACCCCAGTCACCAGGTACCGTGTCCTTTCCATCTGGTGTTCCCCAAACCTTGTTTTATGCCAATAAATTTGTACATCCCTTTTTCTTGAAAGAGGTTTTTTCTGTCTTTTTATATGGTGCAATTTATGGACATACATTGCATTTGAGAGACTGGGTCCCCTTCATAAAAAAAGAAACCTTGATGCGCCTGTGCCAGCAACTTGTTAGGTTTCGGGTGTGACCCCACCGCCGGGACTGCTGTTTAGGACAGCCACGGCCAAACCCTATACTACCTCTGTTGTACCCCCCAGGCTGGGTGACCGACTCCTGCAGGTGTTACTAGGCTTCGCCTGTAGCCGCCACGTTTGAATGGGTAGGTTAAGCCCACCCAAGCTCCGGTGCAGCCAGGTGTTATGAGAGGACAAGGAGCCGGGGACCCCCCTAGGGTACGGTCAAGAGGAAAGCTGACTGAGGGGCCTAACTGAAATTAACAAACGGCGACTTGCCGGGCCCTGGCTAACGCAACTAAGCGCCCGCGACCTGGTCGCCACAACCCGCGACAACCGTCGCCCAGGGAACCATACAAAATATAAGACACAATACCAAAGTATACAAAGAGCAGGAGGGACTGGAAAACCCCAGAAAAACTGGGAGACAAGGGGAGAGAATGAGTGGGAAGCAATGGACCTTCCCAACATAAATGACCTGCCAATGCGGCAGACAGAGAACACAGGTAATGAGTAAGGTAATGACAATAAAGAAGGTGTGAATGAAACTACCCCAAAGGGGCAACTCACGACACAGGAGGAACCAATGGAAGAGGAGACCACGAAGGAGCCGCTGGGAACAGCAGGGAAACGGACCGGAGAGCAGCAGACAGATAGGTCCAAACAGGAGCTATCACCGGCGAGGACTGCAGGGCTGGCTTCCTAGATAAGAAGGCTAGGAGCCAATGAGAATGGAGGCCTGAGTCCCGCCTGTCATAACGAGTCCTTTCCGACACCTGCGGCCTGTTGAATTTCGCGGCTTTTCCTCTCTGCCTAGCAGCGTCTGCCGTTGCTAAGCAACGGCGCTGCCGCGTCTCAGGCGCTGAGAGACGTGAGGAGGGAGGACGGGCGTCACGCTCCGACGCTGCGTCCTCCGGCGTCCCTGGTTGCTAGGCAACCGGACGTCCGAGCCGGAAGGACAGGCGGCTAAGCGTACATGCCGCTCTGTCCTTCCAGAAGCGCTCCCACGGCGCCTAACAGTACCCCCCCCTTGAGGAGGGGTTAAAGAACCCCGAAGCCTTGTTTTCTGAGGGAAATCCCGAAAGAAACTTGCTTTGAGGCGTGGGGCGTGCAGATCCCTATCGGGAACCCATGACCTCTCTTCTGGGCCGTATCCTTTCCAATGGACAAGGAAACATAAAGAACCTCGAGAGACCTTGCAATCCAAGATTTTTTCTACAAGAAATTCTGACTGTCCATGGACATTAACAGGTGGTTTACCCAGGTCTGCCTTTCGAGGAAATTTCCTAGACGTGAAAACGGGCTTGAGCAGAGAGGCATGAAAAGTATTGGCTATCTTTAAAGCCCTAGGAATTTGTAACCGAAAGGCTACAGGATTAACTCTCTTAACAATGGCAAATGGACCAATAAATTTTGGACCAAATTTAGAAGTTCCTTGTCGCAATCTGATGTTCCGAGTAGACAACCAGACTTTATCGCCTACTTTAAAGTTGCATGGTCGTCTTGACCGGTCAGAAAAAACTTTTTCCTGAAGAGCAGCCCTCTTAAGAGCGTCGTGTACCTCCTTCCAAATGACCTTTAAACGGGCAGTAGTGGAAGAGCGAACTACTGATCCCTCTGGAGCCAGAGCAGTGGCTTTAGTGTGAAAGCCATAATTGGCTACAAAAGGTGAAGTCCGGGTAGCCGAGTGATAGGAGTTGTTATATGCGAACTCGGCAACGGGGAGGAACTCCGACCAGTCATTCTGAGCTTTGGACACAAAAAGGCGCAGATATTGCTTCAAGGATTGATTAAGGCGTTCCGTCTGCCCATTGGATTGGGGATGATAAGCGGAAGTTAAACTCAACTTGATCTTTAATGCATTGCAAAAAAGTTTCCAAAACCGGGCAATAAACTGCGGACCTCGATCAGAAACTATATCGGTTGGAAGACCATGAAGTTTGAAAACATGAGCTAAAAACAATTTGGCCAACTTATTGGCTGATGGCAACTGGGGCAAAGGAACAAAGTGGGCCATCTTACTGAACCTGTCAATAATCACCCATACTACTCGAAAACCTGATGATAGGGGTAGGTCGACCACAAAATCCATGGCAATATGTGACCATGGTCTGGAGGGAATTGCCAAGGGGATAAGTTGTCCTGTGGGCGACACTCTGGGAATCTTGTGTCTAGCACAATCGGGACAAGACTGGATGTACTCCTTGGTATCTGGAACCATGCTCGGCCACCAGACGCATCGGGAGAGAAGATCAAGTGTCTTCTTGATGCCGAAATGCCCTGCAATCTGGCTGTCATGGAACTCCTCTAAGACCCGTTTTCTTAAGGACTGCGGCACAAATAAATGGCCGAGAGGCATCTGTCTAGGTGCCTGACCCTGGACCTGCAGAAGTAGATCCTTGAGGGTCTGAGTAATGCCAAAATGGATAATTGATGCCGGAAGAATGGGCCGAGGAGATTCCCGCAACCCTTGTTTGGGTAAGAAACTCCGAGACAATGCGTCTGCTCTTACATTTTTAGACCCGGGACGGTAAGAGATAATAAAGTTAAAACGTGTAAAGAATAATGCCCACCGGGCTTGTCGGGCATTCAGACGCTTTGCTGATTCCAGGTATTGTAAATTTTTGTGGTCTGTGATAACCAGAATCTGATGGTTGGCCCCTTCCAACCAATGCCTCCATTCTTCGAATGCCCATTTTATGGCCAACAATTCCCGGTTCCCGACGTCATAGTTCATCTCTGCAGTAGAGAATTTTCGAGACATGTAGGCGCAAGGAAAAAAAAATAAGGACTCAGGATCCTGTTGAGACAGGACTGCCCCTGCCCCTACCTCAGAAGCGTCGACTTCAACGACAAACGGTAGTTGGGGATCGGGATGTCTTAAAATGGGAGCGGACACAAAAGCTTGTTTTAAGGCCCGGAATGCCTCTTCTGCCTGGGGAGGCCACTGGGATGGATCTGCTTCCTTTTTTGTGAGCGCCACGATGGGAGCTACCACATCAGAAAAAGAGCGGATAAACCGCCTATAGTAATTTGCAAACCCTAAAAATCTTTGGACAGCTTTAAGGGTCGTGGGCTTGACCCAATCTAAAACTGCTTGCAGTTTTTTGGGTTCCATATAAAAGCCTTCCGAGGAAATCACGTATCCTAAAAAGGATACCTTAGTAACTTCGAATTCGCACTTCTCAGGCTTAGCAAAGAGACGATGTTCTCTAAGCCTTTGAAGAATTAACCTGACCTGATGGCGATGTTCTTCCAACGAGCTGGAGTAGATCAAAATGTCGTCTAAATAGACCACAGCGAAGACTCCCAAGAAATCTCTAAGGATGTCATTGATGAAATCTTGGAAGACCGCTGGTGCGTTGGACAAGCCGAATGGCATTACGAGATATTCGTATTGCCCTGTTTGGGTACTAAAGGCAGTCTTCCATTCGTCTCCCGCTTTTATGCGGACAAGGTTGTAGGCACCGCGCAGGTCGATCTTAGAAAAGATCTTAGCGGTGCGAAGCTGGTCAAACAACACAGATATTAATGGTAATGGATACGTATTTTTTACCGTTATCTTGTTGAGTGCCCTGTAATCTATACAGGGTCTTAAGGAGCCATCCTTTTTGGAAACAAAAAAGAACCCTGCACTTAAGGGAGACTTTGAGGGCCGAATAAAGCCTTTAGCCAAATTTTCTTGAATATAGGTATTCATGGACTGCGTCTCAGGTCCAGACAAGGAATAAAGTCTGGCTTTGGGAAATTGTGCCTTGGGAATTAGCTCAATGGCGCAATCGTATGTGCGATGAGGGGGTAAGACCTCAGCTTCGCCTTTAGAAAAGACATCCTGGAAGTCAGCGTAGGCCGCTGGAATCCCCTCCACGGAAACCATTGCCCCGAGTATAGGCTGCCCTAGGCAATGACTGGAGCAATGACTACTCCAACGAGTTATCTCCCCTGCCTGCCAGTCAATCTGTGGGTTATGAACCCGGAGCCAGGGGTGACCCAGAACGATCGGCACAGTGGCGCATGAGATAAGAAAGAAAGAAATCTTTTCTGTATGAAAAATGCCCACACGTAGGGAAACTGGCGGGGTCTGATGGCGGACCACTCCGTTGACCAACGGGCTGCCGTCCAGGCCTCGCATTATTACAGGTTTTTTCAGAGGGAGCAGGGGGATGGCCAGTCTTTCAGCCAGCTGAATATCTAGAAAATTCCCAGCTGCCCCGCTATCAATAAATGCAGTAACTGACATCTTCACCTCTATACCCTGAATCTCAGTAGGGACTAATAATGCATTGTGAGGGGAAATAAGAAGAGAACCAAAGTGAATCCCCTCTGCATTCACTTGGTTTTGTCGTTTCCCGACTTGTTGGGACAAGCGCGGAGGAAATGCCCTTTGCTCCCGCAATAAATGCATAAACCGGCATTCATCCGGCGAGCTCTCTCATCTGAGGTGATGCGGTAAGCACCAATTTGCATTGGTTCTTCTTCGTCCTCTGAGGGTACAAAGCCGAGGGAAGTAGGCCTCAAACTAGGTCCTCTCTCAGACCTGCGTTCCCTAAGACGCCGATCAATTTTAATCGATAACTCCATGAGTTTATCAAGGGATCCCGGGACGTGATACTGGATAAGGCTATCTTTAATGGCTTCAGAAAGCCCTAGCCTGAATTGGCTACGTAATGCCGGGTCATTCCAGCCACAGTCATTCGACCACCGTCGGAATTCTGTGCAATATGCTTCTGCAGGGTTCCGGCCCTGCCTGAGAGAGCGCAGATGACTCTCGGCAGACGCCTCTCTATCAGGGTCATCATATAGAAGTCCTAATGATTTAAAGAAAGCATCCACCGATGCTAAGGCGGGATTATCGGATTTTAACCCAAAAGCCCAAGTCTGGGGATCCCCCTGAAGCAAAGACATAATTAAACCAACTTGCTGTAATTCAGAGCCGGATGACCGGGGTCGCAGCTTGAAATAAAGCTTACAACTTTCTCTAAAATTAAAGAAATCCTTCCGGTTACCCGAAAACCGGTCTGGAAGATTAATTTTGGGTTCTACCAGAACCGGCGGATTTCCTCGTACACCCTCCTCCTGGGTTTTCATCCTAAGAGATAAATTTTGAACCATCTGCGTTAAACCTTGTAATTGACTGACAAATGCCTGAGCCTGACCCTCAGGAGTGGGATTCATCTTAATAACAGATCCACACCAGAGACAACAAAGATATACACACCCAAAATGCTA
Organism: Crinia signifera; assembly: GCF_055691185.1. Lineage (NCBI taxonomy): Eukaryota > Metazoa > Chordata > Amphibia > Anura > Myobatrachidae > Crinia > Crinia signifera. Next base: position 55,336,196 of record NC_139221.1, on the reverse strand, counting down.
TCTGTCCAGAAAACGGGAGAATAAGAAAGGGGAAGGGAGAGAGGGAAAAAAAAAAAAAATCTTTTTTTTTTTTTTTTTTTGTATGGCCGGTGATAATGTTAGGTTTCGGGTGTGACCCCACCGCCGGGACTGCTGTTTAGGACAGCCACGGCCAAACCCTATACTACCTCTGTTGTACCCCCCAGGCTGGGTGACCGACTCCTGCAGGTGTTACTAGGCTTCGCCTGTAGCCGCCACGTTTGAATGGGTAGGTTAAGCCCACCCAAGCTCCGGTGCAGCCAGGTGTTATGAGAGGACAAGGAGCCGGGGACCCCCCTACGGTACGGTCAAGAGGAAAGCTGACTGAGGGGCCTAACTGAAATTAACAAACGGCGACTTGCCGGGCCCTGGCTAACGCAACTAAGCGCCCGCGACCTGGTCGCCACAACCCGCGACAACCGTCGCCCAGGGAACCATACTAAATATAAGACACAATACCAAAGTATACAAAGAGCAGGAGGGACTGGAAAACCCCAGAAAAACTGGGAGACAAGGGGAGAGAATGAGTGGGAAGCAATGGACCTTCCCAACATAAATGACCTGCCAATGCGGCAGACAGAGAACACAGGTAATGAGTAAGGTAATGACAATAAAGAAGGTGTGAATGAAACTACCCCAAAGGGGCAACTCACGACACAGGAGGAACCAATGGAAGAGGAGACCACGAAGGAGCCGCTGGGAACAGCAGGGAAACGGACCGGAGAGCAGCAGACAGATAGGTCCAAACAGGAGCTATCACCGGCGAGGACTGCAGGGCTGGCTTCCTAGATAAGAAGGCTAGGAGCCAATGAGAATGGAGGTGTCACGGCAGAAGGGCTGGATGGAGTCGTGTGGTGCACAGAAGCTGGAGACGGACCAGGGCGAGTAGGATTGAAACGTGCAGGTTTAATAACTGATTTCATAAATAATAAGTTCACTTAAATACTTCTTTAAGTGGCAAAAGAATAAATCAATAAGTCCAGCACAATATACTGCCAGTGGTAATTCTGGAACCAGTCTTTAGGTGAGCCAGAGTACATAGAAGAAGATGCAGGAAGAGGTTGATTTGGTGAGGGAAGAAATGGATCCGGAAGACTGGAAGAGGATGGAATGGATGGATGATGAAGAAAGGGAATTCTGGAACAAGCAGGGACCAGCACTAGATAGTGCTTGCAGCATTGGTGTCAGGAGAAAACCTTCCTTGGATAAGGTGCAGGGAGCAAGGCACCAGAGTCAGGAGAGAGAACCAGGATCCAGGAGTCAGCTCGGAGTTGTGAACGACTCAGAAGACTCATTGCACTGACACGGATCAGCCTGGGCAGCTCCACTAAATCCCCAGGGAGTGGCTGCCATTGGCTGTCCGTGCAGGATGAGGAGGAACTCTCTACTCTGGCCCAATCCGCTACCTGCCCTTACTCAAGATGGCGCCGCCGGCCTCCCGGCGCCGCAATCGTCAAGGACGCTGCTACCTGATGCTCCGTCGCTGCCGCCTCTACCCAGCGCTGCCCCCACCTGCCCGCCTCAGAGTGGAGCCTGCACACGCTAGCCGGCGGCGGGCGCGGACGGGTGAGTACTGTACCCGCCGCGCTCCGTCGCGGCTGCGTGTGACAGTAGGCCTGAGTCCCGCCTGTCATAACGAGTCCTTTCCGACACCTGCGGCCTGTTGAATTTCGCGGCTTTTCCTCTCTGCCTAGCAGCGTCTGCCGTTGCTAAGCAACGGCGCTGCCGCGTCTCAGGCGCTGAGAGACGTGAGGAGGGAGGACGGGCGTCACGCTCCGACGCTGCGTCCTCCGGCGTCCCTGGTTGCTAGGCAACCGGACGTCAGAGCCGGAAGGACAGGCGGCTAAGCGTACATGCCGCTCTGTCCTTCCAGAAGCGCTCCCACGGCGCCTAACACAACTCTTATTTGTGAGTACGGTACGCATCCAGCATTTTAGAATCCACTTGTGGTGAAAATCCCCTAGTGTTGCATAAGATACCTTTATGAGCACAATTTTTCAATCTTGAGCGTGAGTACGGGTATGCTATTGAAGAACCCTCTCCCGTTTGTTGTGATAAAGATTATCCCCCAATAATCAAGGTTGCTTCTAACCTAATATCACCATTTCTTTTCATTTTATCGTTGGATGTGTTAACACCTCTTCATCGCCCCAAGGGCCCTCATTCATATATATATACACACACACACATGGAGACTCCTATTTTATCAAGTTGCAACGATATCTGGTAACTGTTTTACACAAATTATCAGGACCATTTATTTAGTCTGACTAACCTCTGGCAGGGAATAATCTATGGATTTACTGTCAGTGCATGGTTCTATTTACAGCCTGCGCCATTGATACTGTATATTGGAATATGTGCAACATTGTCTTGTAGGAGAAATGTCGTAGATTTGAAAAAATCTATACAATTATCAATGCATTCATCTCACTGAGGATATCCTGTAAATGAATATAAAATATTCTTGTACTACAGATTACATATACTGTACAATTCTGAGTGAACTTGCAGTTTTATCAATTACACAATATTGCATATCTCCCAACCAGGCTGCTGTGGCCCCTGTGCTGCACTACCAACCACACACGTGCAATGCTGTATGCAATATATGTGATGGCTATCTGACCAAGGATCAGCAGAGCCACTCTGATACACTGACCTGCCGCAGCACGGGACACAGCACTCAGCTTGTCTACCTTCTATAATCCCACCCCCAGATTCCTGCAAAACTAACCAATGGGACCTGTGCCCTGAGAGGCACATGTCTGTATGTCTCACAGCCTAGGGGGCAGAATCAGTAATTTATGTCCCTTGCACTTGGGGGCAGGTCAGGGGGGGAACTACCGCTGCTGCAGAAAGTGCATTGCATCGGGGCCCGTGAAAAAGAAAGGGCCCACAGCCATGGATATTATTATTAGCCTTGGATATTAATAATGGATACTAGGGCTGGGTGCCCTTTCATTGCCTGTGTCCTCCCGCCTACACCAGTTCAGTAGATCACAGCAAAGACCGCAACTCTTAACTGGTGGACAGCCTTGTATATAGTACTGGCAGCATTTAAAATGTTGCTCTGGTCGCTAGCCATTTGGAGCTCACAGACTGGCAGCCAATTAGGAGCACAGTAGCCCATGCATGTGGGGTTTCTGAGTACCCAGAGTCTGAAAGCTGAGGGTCCCCTCTTTCCAAGGGTACAAGAATTTAAAAAATCGGCCCTTGGGAACCGGAGATATCTGACTTCAAAGCAATGGTCCCCATCCAAGCCTGATAATTGCACTTCCCAGTCAGATATTTCAGGTTCTGTCTGTCATATAGTTTTTATGAGGGGATATTCTAAAAGCTGGGACTCTCCCCCTTTGAGGGACATGAGTAGCTTGTCTATACTTTTCAAAGAACCAGAGATATCAGCCTTCCAGCAGCTGGTTACTGCTCCAGCTCCACACACCTGGTATGTAGTTTTATATGCTCATTGGCAGATTGCTCCGCCTCCTGAACTCTGATCCCCTAGTGCCTAATACCATTTGGTAGTTTTTAATTCCATTAAAATCTAAGAAATCTATTTCCGGGAACTGGAGATATCTGCAGTCAAGCAAGCTGTCCCCCCACCAGAAAATTATGAATAATAAGCCCACTCCACTATACACCCCTCCTCTGCGTATTAAACATCCTCTACCACCCTGGAAGTTATGTATCAGGGCCCCTTCATTCAGCCCAATGCCCCCTTCTCCCACCTCATCTCCCACCATCTGTGCAGTAAAGGGGTAATTAGTGCAAATTACTGATCCAGGCCCTACATATATATTTTTTATTGTTATTATTATTATTATTAATATACATTTGGTCTATCTATAATACTTTAACTGACCTGGCATATACTGAGTCACTTACTGTAAGTGTCCATCTCCGTCTGGAAACCCCCTTCTGAAAATCCTGCGTTTGCCCCTGGAGCAGCCGCTGTGGCTGAACCCAATTGGCTGCCGAACCATGAGCACAGGCGCCACGATTGAAATCCTGTTAGCGACTCGGCGTTGTCTTCGGCTAAGTAGTGCTGACCTCGCTGTGCTCTATAAGGGCACCTGCTGAGTTATCGCTTGTTCAGTGCCCGTCACTAAGTTACCTCATTGTACCCCTGTTAGATCCCCTCTTGGAAGTGCAGCAACTAAAGGGGAGGCCTCTAAAGACATTTGAAAGTTGGTGCAGACGCTGCGTAATAAACAGAGTTGGTGACAGTGGGCAGCAGCATTTCACAAGGCCAGCATGCGGTGATCTGGGGCTTTCACCCGCGCTTACTGCTGAGTGGCAGCCGGCGGGACTTGGTGCACAGAGAAAGCTGAAGAACTTTTAGAAAAGCTGAGGGACATCATTGCACACTGGCTTACCCCTCTTGGACTGTCCTGGGGATATGTATTATTTATTTATTCTTATACATTACCAGTTATTTATATAGCGCACACATATTCCGCAGCGCTAAGCAAAGGCAATTTGTACGTTCACACCAGTCACTGCCCCAGTGGAGCTTATTATCCATACTCCCTTACCACATGTATTCTACGTAAATACATTTATTGTACGGATTATTATGGTGCTGATAGATCTGATTCCGACCAATCTTATGATCTGCCTGTCCAACCTCCGCTCCGCAGGGGACCACGCATTGCATCGGATGTCAAAAACATCAGATTTGGTATGATTTTACCTGATTTCCCGTCGGAATCGAGTGAAATCTGACAAGTGTATGGGGGCCTTAAGCTAGTGATTCTAAGATGCTCCCCTGTGAACACTGACTACATACAATCTAAGAAAACTTCTTTTCTAGGTTTCATTTTGTCATTATTTGTTTATTCTTGTTTCCTTTTAAAATGTTGATTGCTTGGTTACAAAGGGCCTGATGCAGGGATGTACACAACCCGGTGGTTTACGTACATCTCCGATGTGTACTGAACTTTGCTTGGGGTGCCGTATGGCTGACAGACAGTCGGGATACTGAATGTTAAAACCCTGACCCTCTGGATCCCGATGGCCACCAGCTATTCTCCATCGTGGGGGTCCATGACCCCATAGAGGGAGAATAGAATAGGTGGTGAGCCAGAGAGCCTGCAAGGGGCTTAGATGCGCCACACACTGCCTAGGAAGAAGAGCACTAGAGGCTCGAAACGCGTCGGAAACAGTGACTGACTGACTGATCTTTTTGGGTGAACCTACCAAGTGCAAAGCTATTTGGGGCCACTGCAGGGTGCACTTCCGGACTGCATCCCTGCCTTAACACCATCCCTTGCTGGCTCCAAATACCCTTAGGGGTAAGGATTCATCTCCTTTTATTCGTTTTTAAAAAGGAAATCCATTGTGTTTATATGTTTATATTTTATCCATTGTTTTGTGTACCAATAAATTGGATTATATTTTCAAACACTGGGCGCCTGTTCAAATGATCACACCCATCCTTTTTCCAATATACATTCAAGGTCTGAGGGAGACCTTAAAGTGATAATAAAAAGGGCTGCCTAGGACAGACCGCAGGACACTTGATACTCAAATCTATCCATTCTGGATTCTAACTGTGCTTGTGCAGGTTATTTGGCAATGTTTAAAATGACTAGAGTTTAAAATGTTTAAAAGCCTGCTATACATGTTGCCTTTCTTTTAATAGAAATATTAGTGGAAATGTACAACAGCATCTCTCTGCATATGATGTATGGTTTAAATAAACTAATTGGACAATAACACAGTAAAGAATAACAGTTTTTGGATCGTGAAAGAACTGTGAGTTTATGCCAGATGGTTTAACAGAGACAGAATCGAATCACCACAAAGGCAGGATGCTAAACCTAGTTATAATCAAAGATTATTACGGGGAAGTAATAGAAGCTGGCACAAATATGAAAGGAAGCAAGGTACTGTGTCATATCCAGCACAGTATTGTATCACAGTGCTGCGCATCACATCATAATCTGACAATCAAACAATATCCTGTTGTGCTATGTACCAAATTGCAACCTTAACATTAAGCATTTTAGCACCATCAGTTACAGTAACAGTACTAGTGACATATACACAGTGGGGTTATGGCCAGCAGCCACAGTACCGTATTTCCATGGGGTTATGGCCAGTAGTCACATTATAGTATACACAGTGGGATATGGTCAGCTTTCACAGTACTGTATACACAGTGGAGTTATGGCCAGTAGTGACAGTACAGTAAACACAGTGGATTATGGCCAGTAGTCACAGTATAGTATGTACAGTGGGGTTATGGCCAGCAGTTACAGTACAGTAAACACAGTGGGTTATGGCCAGTAGTCACAGTACACTATGCACAATGTGGTTATTATGGCCAGTAGTAACAGTATGCACAATGGGGTTATTACTGTATGCACAAGTGGAGTTATGGCCAGCAGTTACAGTACAGTATGCACAGTGGAGTTTGGCCTACAATCACAGTACAGTATGCACAAAGGGGTTATGGCCCCCAGTCACAGTACAGTATGCACAGTGGGGTTATGGCCACCAGTCACAGTACAATAATGGGTTATTGCCAATAATCACAGTACAGTATGCATGGTGGGGTTATGGCCAGCAGTTATAGTACAGTATGAACAGTGCGGTTATGGCCAGCAGTCACAGTTCTGTATACACAGTGGGGTTGTGGCCAACAGTTACAGTACAGTATGCCCAGTGGATTTATTATTATTATTATTATAATTTTATTTATAAGGCGCCACAAGTGTTTTGCAGCGCTGTACAAAGGAACAATACAGGGAGACAAAACTTGGCATAACATTGAATAAATAACAAAAATACAGTACAAATAAAGAGCGCCACAGTTCAATACACATTACAGCTTAAATGTAAGTAGTGAGGACCCAATCAACATACAACTAGAGGCTTGAGGCCAATGATGGAGATGAGTATGAAGATGGTCACTGAGTGTTGGAGTAAAGGAGAGCTGTGAGTGAAATGTGAAGAGAAGAGGGCTTTGACAACAGGAGGGAAGAGGGCCCTGCTCGGAGGAGCTTACAATCTAGTAGGAAGGGGAGATTTACGGCCAGTAGTCACAGTACAGTATGCACAGTGGGGTTATGGCCAGCAGTCACAGTACAGTATGCACAGTGGGGTTATGGCCAGCAGTCACAGTACAGTATGTACAGTGGGGTTATGGCCAGCAGTCACAGTACAGTATGTACAGTGGGGTTATGGCCAGCAGTCACAGTTCTGTATACACAGTGGGGTTATGGCCAGCAGTCACAGTACAGTATGCACAGTGGGGTTATGGCCAGCAGTCACAGTACAGTATGTACAGTGGGGTTATGGCCAGCAGTCACAGTTCTGTATACACAGTGGGGTTATGGCCAGCAGTCACAGTACAGTATGCACAGTGGGGTTATGGCCAGCAGTCACAGTACAGTATGTACAGTGGGGTTATGGCCAGCAGTCACAGTTCTGTATACACAGTGGGGTTATGGCCAGCAGTCACAGTACAGTATGCACAGTGGGGTTATGGCCAGCAGTCACAGTACAGTATGCACAGTGGCGTTATGGCCAGCAGTCACAGTACAGTATGTACAGTGGGGTTATGGACAGCAGTCACAGTTCTGTATACACAATGGGGTTATGGTCACCAGTCACAGTACAGTATGCACAGTGGGGTTATGGCCAGCAGTCACAGTTCTGTATACACAGTGGGGTTATGGTCACCAGTCACAGTACAGTATGCACAGTGGGGTTATGGTCACCAGTCACAGTACAGTATGCACAGTGCTGTTATGGCCAGCAGTCACAGTACAGTATGTACAGTGGGGTTATGGTCACCAGTCACAGTACAGTATGCACAGTGGGGTTATGGCCAGCAGTCACAGTACAGTATGTACAGTGGGGTTATGGTCACCAGTCACAGTACAGTATGCACAGTGCTGTTATGGCCAGCAGTCACAGTTCTGTATACACAGTGGGGTTATGGCCAACAGTCACAGTATAGTATGTACAGTGGGGTTATGGCCAGCAGTCACAGTTCTGTATACACAGTGGGGTTATGGTCACCAGTCACAGTACAGTATGCACAGTGCTGTTATGGCCAGCAGTCACAGTTCTGTATACACAGTGGGGTTATGGCCAACAGTCCAGTATGCACAATGACAGTTATTCTAATTCAATCGGTCCCCTGCGCGTTTGCACGAGGGACCGATTGTTCGCAACTGCATAGGTTTTTTATGCGCATGTGCAGCCGCTGTGTGCGAGCGCTCCACATCGCTCGCAAACAGAAGTCTAGGCGAGGGGCTCCCAGCGTTTCATGGGCATCCCCATGACAACACTGGGCATTCCTATGGTAATTCCATGATGACGCGGATGCGGATGTCAGCCGACCAGGGTGCTCGCAGGTCTGAGACACCATAGAGGCTAACCATCGAATGCTTCCTCCCCCACACCCAAGGCTGTGAATTGATGATTATGCAAGTCATCCATGCCCCCTCACATTACCTAGGCCTGGCACAGCTGCTGGCACCCTTGCTGGTCCCTAGCATTGTAGTTATGGGAGATTTAGCCTGTACCAAATAAACACCACTTTGTATTCTTCTTTTCTATATTGCTCAGTTCGCCTTCAGTTCTGGCTTAAAATATTCATTAGCATGAGGGTATATCAGGACAGTTTATATCACTGATGTCACTTTTGTGTATGTGTTCCTATTAATTTGCTCAGAGTGCCCCCAGCTATGTGTCCTGTAAAGTTCTTTGCAATGTGTTGTCTCTAAAAGCCTAAAATGTGTTGTTCAACGTGATTCTTGTTCTGTAATTGTAAGTGCAATTGTCGTTATTTCCCATGAATATTTATACAATAAAATCAGATAAGGAATGTAGTGCACCAAGGTTAATATACAGTACTTTTCTCCCATATCCAATGTATACTATCCAATGTATAATCCTGATGTCCCACTTCTGATCGAGGACGCTATCCTCATTCTTGGCTGTTAGTGTTTAGGTGATGGGGTCTCTCTTCATCATGAACCAGCAGTTAGGAATCTCTTTACAAAATGCTTTCTTGGAGTAGTAATGAGGGATTGTCTACAACAAGATGGCTGGCAGGAATTGGGGATTAACCCTCCAACTGATTGCTGACAGTTGGGTTGCTCTGGTTTACATGGCTGGCAGTTGGGAGTTGGGGCACCCAGTGTTACATGGCTGGCAGTTGGGGCCCAGTGTTATATGGTTGGCAGTTGGGGCACCCAGTGTTATATGGTTGGCAGTTGGGGCACCCAGTGTTACATGGCTGGCAGTTGGGGCACAGTGTTATATGGTTGGCAGTTGGGGCACCCAGTGTTAAATGGTTGGCAGTTGGGGCACCCAGTGTTACATGGCTGGCAGTTGGGGCACCGTGTTACATGGTTGCAGTTGGGGCACCCAGTGTTACATGGTTGCAGTTGGGGCATCCAGTGTTACATGGTTGGAAGTTGGGGCACTCAGTGCTACATGGATGGAAGTTGGGGAACCCATTGTTACATGGATGGGAGTTGAATCACCTAGTGTTACATGGTTGGCAGTTGGGGCATCCAGTGTTACATGGTTGGCAGTTGGGGCATCCAATGTTACATGGTTGGAAGTTGGGGCACTCAGTGTTACATGGATGGAAGTTGGGGAACCCATGGATGGCAGTTGGGGCACCCAGTGTTACATGGTTGGCAGTTGGGGCATCCAGTGTTACATGTTTTGCAGTTGGGGCACCCAGTGTTACATGGCTGGCAGTTGGGGCACCCAGTGTTACATGGCTGACAGTTGGGACACCCAGTGTTACATGGTTGGCAGTTGGGGCACCCAGTGATAAATGGTTGGCATTTTGGGCACTCAGTAATACATGGTTGGCAGTTGGGGCCTCCATTGTTACCTAGTTGGCAGTTGGGGCACCCAGTGTTACATGGATGGCAGATGGGGCACCCAGTATTACATGGATGGCAGTTGGGGCCCTCAGAGTTAAATGTTTGGCAGTTGGTACACATAGTGTAACATGGGTGACAGTTAGGACACCCAGTGTTACATAGTTGGCAGTTGTGGCATCCAGTGTTAAATTGCTGGCATTTTGGGCACCCAGAAATACATGATTGGCAGTCTGGGCCTCCATTGTTACCTAGTTGGCAGTTAGGGCACCCCGTGTTACATGGTTGCCAGTTGGGGCCCTCAGTGTTACATGTTTGGCAGTTGGGGCACCAAGTGTTACATGGCTGGCAGTTGGGGCACTAAGTATTACATGGTTGGTAGTTGTGGCACCCAGTGTTAAATGGCTGGCATGTGGGGCACCCAGTGTTACATGGTTGGTACTTGGGACACCCAGTGTTACATGGCTGGCAGTTGTAGCACCCAGTGGTACATGGTGGGTAGTTGGGACACTTGGTATCTGCACACTGCAGGTGATGCCACCAACAGTATCCACCCATAGGGCCTGATTCAGACCCTGATGATGAAGTGCAAAAATCACTATTCGGCTTGCATGCTCGAGCCCTGAAACTGCGATCACAGTCAATAGAACTTCAGAGGCCGTGGGGGCAGGAATGGGGCATCGACGATGTGACAGGGGGCTGTGACTGACTGTTCTATGGGAGTGGTCTGGACAATGCAGGCGTGTCCGGACCAATTGGTAGGATGGCCGCGGTGACTGTGTGACATCACAAGTTGCAGTTGTGATCCAAAACATGGCCAGCCTGTAATGTGTGAGTGCTTTGCTGTGTAGCGTTGTGCTTGCAGGTTAGTGATGCTCCCGCCGCCGGGAGGGACCTGTCCCGGTCTGCCCTCCTCCCTCAGCAGCCCAGCACTGACAGTTGTAATTTTGTTAAGCTTCTGAATCAGGCCCATAGAGAGTCAGATGGAAGGCAGCATGAGAAGCAGTTTCTCTAAACACAGACGCTATCAAGTTTTATATCGGGAGATCTGCATCAAGCAAATAACCTTCCATGAGTTTATTATTGCATAGAAATATGGCTGTACTGAGGCACTGGTGACAATGCGTATTTCTGTATTCTGTGTGTTATCAGCCAGGATCTTACGTCTGCTCTGATTGTGAAAGGTTAGCGTTTATTTATCCAATGCTTATATTCAGCCAGGAGCACATCTTGGACTGTTGTTGTACCAGCTGTTTCCAGCAGTCTCTCACCATCACATCAGACATTCTGTTTGATAAAGAATTTACAACATATGTTCCTGTTGATTGAACCTGTTACAAGGACTTGGGAACGCTGGCAGTGGTGAGCTGCTGCATACAAACTGTCCTGTACAAATTTCAGAACATGTACACATCATCCCAATTCCTAATACACATCATTTAAGATTGGAATAATCTGTAAATTATTCTTGTACCAAAGATGCGTGACTAATGACTTAAAGTATAATTGTGCTGAATGTTTTTTTCAAACATTAAAGTAAATTTGAATCTGGTTGAGTGGTATCTTTAGGCCCCTTTCACACACAACGGCAGCCGACAGGCGGCGAAACCCTACACGGCCGAGAAGCCGTGCCGCACTCAGTAGTTTACAATGGGGTGATGGCCACACCCATGTGAATGGACACAATCATGTCCATTATTAACTACTCTGCTGTGTTATCCGATTTCACAACAATATATGGTGTATGGGTCATTGGGTCGAACAAATTTAGGTCCACATGCATTGGTTCGACCAGAGAAGGTCGACAGGCCTTAGGTCGACCCCTGAAAGGTCGACAGTTGGAAGGTCGACAGTCAAAAGGTCAACACAAGTTTTTCCCGTTTTTTTGACTCGTTTGACATGGGCACCATGTACCCTCTTGGTGGCATCCTCCATGCTGTTGCTATCACTGCCAGGGACAGGTTACTGCGTCAGGCACCGCGTTTGACACCCAGTCAACGCATGTACATGACACGTCCATCCAGTGTAGACTCAGCAGTGCTTAGAAGTCTTTGATGAAGTGTGTCACTGTGGCAGGAGAACATATTGTGCAGTCGGTATGGCCGTCACATCTGTGTGATCGGTGCCGTCAAAGCAACCCAAATTTTGTCTGGAAGTCCACTCTTTTTAATTGTACATTATTTTTTAATTGTACATTATATAAAATACAAGCGTAGGTGGAGACATACATAATTACCATGGCAGATTTGGATGAGACCGAGAGAAGCAATTTATTTTGATACGCTTCTGTTTGCAGTTTAGAATTTGATACGGCTCTCAAAATATTCTGTAATTTTTTTTTTTTGTTATTTTTTTTTTACATAATGTCCAAATGAATTTAAAATACGGAAATGTGTCATTCCCCGGGACTCTTGCCAGCAATAAGCAGCTGTTGGTAGGAGGATGGCCTCAAAAATTACCTTTGGTTACCGCACACATTGACTCAACAGTGGGCACCGATGATACCATAATGACAGACATAAATCAGCAGTACAGCATACATTTTCATTATATAATGCTATACCTTCGCTGAACAGTATATAATATAGTACATTTTCCCCACTTTCTTTCTTATCTCCAAACTTTTAATAAGTGGATAAATAAGAGTATTTTTTCCTACACAGCGCTAGCATTTCACCACATGCCCTGTAAATCACCGTCCCTTTAAAAAAACCTCCGCCCCTGGTTTCATAGCCATTACCAGTGCAAACTATAACTGGCGCCTGAAATACGTCTGATAGCAGGAGTCTTATGTGTATTGGAATGGGGAGGGGGGTTCTACGCACTCTACCGTGTACTTGCGGCAGGTGGGACAAATTTTTTCCCGATTCAATTAAAACTCTTATTATGTTTATGGATACTATGGTTGTATTATTAAAATACACAATCTATCACATTAAATAAAGGAACCTGTTTTTAAGTTGACACAAGGTGGGGGAAACTGTGCTTAAGACACCCCCCATCTGTGGAAAATATTATTGTTTCTGTACTTTTTTAGTTATTGGGAGAGATGTATTAAGCTTTAATGAGTGATAAATTGGAGGCAGATAATTTATTTATTTATTTATTAGCAGTTTCTTATATAGCGCACACATATTCCGCAGCGCTTTACAGAGAATATTTGAACATTCACATCAGTCCCTGCCCCAGCGGAGTTTACAATCTATATTCCCTACCACATGTACACGCACACAGACATTCTAGGGTTCATTTTTTTGGGGAGCCAATTAACATACCAGTATATTTTTGGATTGTGGGAGGAAACCGGAGTACCCGGAGGAAACCCACGCAAGTACGGGGAGAATATACAAACTCTGCACAGTTAGGGCCATGCTGGGTATTGAACCCATGACCTCAGTGCTGTGAGGCAGTAATGCTAACCATTACACCATCCGTACTGCCCTTTGGCCCAGAAGGGGGTTCAGCTTTTCCAGCCTCAAGAAAAGGATCACAGTTTCGAACTCCAAGAGGGAATTCACAGTTATCAGTCCCAGAAGGGGGTTTCTTGCATCCAGTAGCGGAGCTACTCTACCTCTTGACACGCCAGATGAGGACATCATCATCTTGTGTGTCTCCCTACAGTAGCCAGCTCTGCCTGTACAGTCGCGGAGGCAGTTTTCCATATGCGGGCGGCACTCTACCTTTAACCCCCTCCAGCAAACATGGTGCAGGGTCATGACTGCTGGGCCGACGGACCGCCCAATCGGCCGGGACCCATAGCAGTTCCATCCCCTGCACCTTCTCTAGTTATGCCACTGGTGCCTGATATTTAAGTATCCTGCCAAGTTGGCAGTTATTACTTTTGTTTTGTCCCCTTGTGTTTACTGCCAAGTTGGCTAAATTCATTAAAGTAATTTCCGTTATCCTCAGTCCATTAGATGTATTCAGTCCATTAGATATTATTTCTATTAATCCATCATCTCCTGGATACAGCTATACTCCGCCATCCCCAGATACTGCCCTATTGTTAAGCCTGCCATCACCATATCTCTACAGGACCACTCATTATTCTCCACTGCTCACCATGGTCCTAACTGGGTCGGGAAAACTCACAGGCATGACACAATCTATCGGAATCGGGTGAAAAGAGGACAAATCGGACAAGTGTATGAAGGCCCTTATACTGGAATCGCTGCTGCAATTATATAGAAATGCTAGTGTCCGCCCTTCTCCGGTGTACAAGTCTGCATCTAAATGGGTACGGACTAAGAGGTGTTTATTTAGATGCCACGTGATCTCACCATTGCTTGCGCCATTTATACTCACACCTATGGTAGGCTCAGTTGCTCTATGTGTCTCTTAGTATGCAGCTGCTTTCACTTCCATAACAGGCCCATGGCAAGGACAATACTACATGTGTATTTCTAGCCACTTCTCAGGAACTGCCCATCATTTTTGGTACAATGCGAATCGCTCACCACTGCAGTAGCACAATTCAACTAGATGAACATCGAGCCTGAAATTTGGGGGCGTGGTCTGTTGGCAAGGGGGCATGGCTGACCAAAGGCTTCACTCTCGCAAAGCCACGCCCCGTTATGTTGCGGTGGGGGCATGGCCATAGGCTCTGTGAGCTGCTGGCCATGCCCCCAGCCCCTCTGGCTGTGAGAATAGACACTGTGTGGAAATAGACGCGGGAAAGTCCCCTCAAAAAAGGGACGTTTCCGCAAAAATCGGGACAGTTGGGAGATATGCTTATAATCAGGCCATTGTGGCAATGATGTGGTCAATTTATGATAGGGAGAAAAACCTTAAATCTGTAATAAAACCCCAGGGCTTCTCCTTATTTAAGAAGCCTCCTGACTGGTAGAATATAAAAAATGCTTTATATATTTTTATTTTAGAAAAAGTCATCCCTTTGCAGATATGTATTCACACCATGACGCTGCAGTGTCCGCACTACAGAGGAGCTATACATGAATGAACTGTATTACATTGAGATTAAAACCCATTAAATTACACACAAAATACAATTTCATTTGAGTTTGCCTTCTGCAGATTATGAAAAGAACCTGAAGGTAAATCACAGAGAGTATATTTAAATGACACTAAATATATTTTCACATTAAATGAAGGGAGATGATTTTCATCAATTTAGTGGAATGGTACAAAAAGAAAACCAGATGAAAGGAAAGAGGATTTAACATGAACAATCCTGCAATTTTAAGATTAAACTTTAGTATACGTGGCAGGACAAGAGAGCCTTTGTGATTTATCCTCTGCAGTCCGACTTCTTTTACTCTTAGACCAGACTGAATTATTTAAACTGCAGCTAAGATCAAATGTGCAAGTAAAACAACTCTTCCAGCACATTTCATTAAAAGGAATATGTAAAACCAGATATAAAATGTATAACAAAAGCAGCAAGGACATCTCTAAAGAAAATATGTCAAGAGGAGATTGCTGTTGAGTCAAGATGTCCAGGATAATCTTCACACTATACATTTTATGCAAATTAGGTGTACTTAGCTTAGCGGTAAATACAACTGGGAAACATGGCAGCTTGCAGTAGCGTAGCTAGAATTTTTTTTGGACTACGGGCGCCGTAGTTACATATGCATGGGGCAGGAACCCACTCATTCAATATGCACTGCACTTGGTCCCCGCTCATTAAATATGTACAGGGCGGGACCAGCTCAGGGCTCACTGCTGCCTGGGTCACCTGTCAGTTCAGCCAGCGGCGCCCACCACAGACCCTGCTGGTGCTGCTCCCCCAAGCCACCGCAGGGTCTGCCACATATGTAGCTACGCCACTAGTGGCGTGGGTTATATGTAGTAATGGTAGTAATAACGCACACTTCTGAGAGGTGTCTAGTGTAGACTCAATATGTAGGTCCAGGGCAGTGGTTTTCACATGCGGTTCTCAAGGCACCCCAACAATCTGGGTTTTAGAGATATCCAGGGGAGGACTGGGGCTAAATATAGGCCATGCTGCACCTTGCATCAGCACCTGGCATAGATTCCTCCACTTTCTGTTCCTGATTCCTTCTACTTAATCTATGCTCCTACAAATATAATTCATATTAGAACAAACAAGTATAAATAATTCTCTGTATTACAATACACACAACAGAGCCCATGCACGGGATAAAAATGTGTGCTGTAGGAAGACATTTGGTATTTGGTTGGTTCTGTAAGACAAAGCTGGCACTCTATTGGTACAGTAGTACTCCTTATTCACATTAGGTCACACAGTAGTGCCCCTTACTCACAATACATCACATGTGCTACATCCGGACTGTTACCCTGCCACCCATAACTTCCTGCAGGCTTCAATTGCCCCTCTGGGGTAAGACATCCACCCATCTCAATTATCTATTTCACCTGGTGTCGGTCACAATCATACCTTTTTCAGTTCTACTCATATGGTTTAAGGGAAACCATACAGTGTTCGGACTAAGAGGCAGCTACAGATAGTGCGCACGTAGGAACATCCAAATCCACCCACAGTACCAGCCAATCAGTTCATAACTGCTATTTTACAGGCTGTGTTTGAAAAATGACAGGTCAGCTGGTTGGTTTGTAGTTTATCTCGATCCATTTTATTATTTTTCAAAGCTCAGGGTGGTATTAAATTGCTGCTATCGCTGAAAGTGATTAATTGGTTTGCCAATCTGCCCCCAATTAACTTACAAAAGGAATTAACCGCGAGGCCTCACTAACTCGCCTTTGACATCTTCTGTATTCACATCAGCCTGCTCTTGTCTCTGGCTCAACCTTTATTATGGCATCACCCAACTGACATTCAGGCTGGTTACACTCCTTCCTACTTCTGCCCCCAGCCAACACCAGCTGTGCAGCCTTGGAGACCACCCAAGGGGGGGCATTGATATCAGTGTACACCACAATGATTCTTCTATCATTCAGTGTAACTAAATTCTACCTTAAATGTGTACACGCTACCAGATAATTTTGCTGATATAAATGAAACGTGATTTCATTTGATGGTAACCTCGCAATCATACTCTGCACAGGCTCCCTATTTTAAGATAACATTTTGCTTCTACTGACTTTGAGGAGCTGTTGGGACGCTAATGATGACATAGTCACCAATCCCAATACACGTTCCCAATGACTGTCTCAATGCATATTTTAGATACAATATTCAATATACAGTATTTATGATTTACAGTAACAGAGCAATTGTATCTTGGGTCTTGTTGGGGGGGGGGGGGGGGGTCTGAATTTGGTAGTTTCATAAAACTGTACTTTAATTAATCATGGTTTTAGGGTTTCTCAGATAAAGGATTTATCCAAAGCTAGTAATCAGCCTGTCAAAATGACAGAGCTGCTGGGAGCTGGGGCTCTGTCATACTGAGTTGTATGTGTGTGCAGGGGTGTGTTTGCACCCAAACAGTGATCTTGAGTGCCATCTAGTGGCTGCTGGGTGGTGAAGAGCAGGATTAGGCTTTTTTTTTATTATATAGGATACACCAAATTAAATTTTAATGACTATTATTTCCCAAACATTACTTACCAAGGGGGAGATGTCTATGCCTTCTAAATAGAATAACTGGAGTAATATTTTAGTATTATATCAAATGTATTAGAAAATGTATAGCACAAAGCCAAATACCCCTTCCTATTCTCCCACAGTGGCACTCCTGGCCTCCTGGAAAATTAGACAAATCTCCCAGAGCTGGCTTACACTTGCAGCTTTCCTTGGCCACCCGCCCCAATAACTGCCTCATATTGAGGACAGGTGGATCGGTAGATGGCACTATTCCTGATGAAACGCATGATCATCAAGTTCAGCCCCTGAATAGCAGGGCCACAATTACTTGATCACATCACTATGCAACTGCACCAATCCCTCTCTGTGTTTACTTGGCTGCACCATCCTGAAAGTTGACATGTATGGAGCTGATTGGTTGGTACAGTATGGGCAAAATCTCCATTTACCCTGTTTATAAGTTTTGGTAAATCTACCCCTAAATGACTACTCCTCAGAGTAACAGAAGGAAGAGGCATGTCTAACAGTGATGGAAGGAAGAGGTATGTCTCACAGGGTGACAGAAGGAAGAGGCATGTCTCACAGTGACAGAAGGAAGAGTCATGTCTCACAGAGTAACGGAAGAAAGAAGCATGTCTCACAGTGACAGAAGGAAGAGGCATGTCTCACAGTGATGGAAGGAAGAGGCATGCCTTACAATGATGGAAGGAAGAGGCATGTCTCACAGTAACTAAAGGAAGAGCCATGTCTCACAGTTACAGATGGAAGAGGCATGTCTCACAGTGACTAAAGCAAGAGGCATGTCTCACAGTGACAGAAGGAAGAGGCATGTCTCACAGTGACTAAAGGAAGAGTCATGTATCACAGTTACAGATGGAAGAGGCATGTCTCACAGTGACAGAAGAAATAGGCATATCTCACAGTGACTAAAGGAAGAAGCATGTCTCACAGTGACTAAAGGAAGAAGCATGTCTCACAGTGACAGGAGGAAGAGGCATGTCTCACAGACGAACGGAAGAAAGAGGCATGTCTCACAGAGTAACAGAAAAAAGAGCCATGTCTCACAGTGACAGAAGGAAGAGGCATGTCTCAGTGATGGAAGGAAGAGGCATGCCTTACAATGAGGGAAGGAAGAGGCATGCCTCACAGTGACTAAAGGAAGAGGCATGTCTCACAGTTACAGATGGAAGAGGCATGTCTCACAGTGACTAAAGCAAGAGGCATGTCTCACAGTGACTAAAGGAAGAGGCATGTCTCACAGTGACTAAAGGAAGAGTCATGTATCACAGTTACAGATGGAAGAGGCATGTCTCACAGTGACAAAAGAAAAAGGCATGTCTCACAGTGATGGAAGAAAGAGGCATGCCTCACAGTAACAGAGGGCTAAAATCTGAGGGTCCCCTCTTTCCATAGGTACAATAATTTTAAAAATCGCCCCTTGAGAACCGGAGATATCTGACTTCAAAGCAGTGGTCCCCATCCAAGCCTGTTAATTGCTCTTCCCAGTCGGATATGTCAGGTTCTGTCTGACTTAGAGTTTTTCTGAGAGTATATTCCAAAAGCTGGGACTATCTCACTTTAATGGACACTAGTAGCTTGTCTCTACTATTCCCAGAACCAGAGATATCAGCCTTCCAGCAGCTGGTTACTGCTCCAGCTCCACACACCTGGTATGTAGTTTTATATTCTCATTGGCAGATTGCTCTGCCTGCTGAACTCTGATCCCCTAGTCCCCAATACCATTTGGTAGGTGGGATTCTCTAGTTTTTAATTCCATTAAAATCTAAGAAATCTAATTCCGGAAACTGGAGATATCTGCAGTCAAGCAAGTTGTCCTCCCACCAGAAAATTATGAATAATAAGCCCACTCCACTATACACCCCTCCTCTGCGTATTAAACATCCTCTACCACCCTGGAAGTTATGTATCAGGGCCCCTTCATTCAGCCCAATGCCCCCTTCTCCCACCATCTGTGCAGTAAAGGGGTAATTAGTGCAAATTACTGATCCAGGCCCTACATGCTGAGTGATTGATATAATACCCCATACCACCCGCGGGACAGCAAAGTTTCCCCCACACCTACCGCTAGAGGATCGGTAGGGGCCCCAATACATTGTTATGCCCAGGGGCCTACACTGCTGTTGACGCTCCTGTATGTATATATATATATATTTTTTTTATTATTATTATTAATATTATTATTTATATACATTTGGTCTATCTATAATACTTTAACTGACCCGGCATATACTGGGTCACCTAAGTGTCCATCTCCATGCTTTGCTCCTCCTCTCTGGAAACCCCCTTCTGAAAATCCTCCGTTTGCCCCTGCCCACAGTGACAGAAGGAAGAGGCATATCTCACATTGACTAAAGGAAGAGTCATGTCTCACATTTACAGATGAAAGAGGCATGTCTCACAGTGACAGAAGGAAGAGGCATGTCTCACAGTGACTAAAGGAAGAGGCATGTCTCACAGTGATGGAAGGAAGAGGCATGTCTCACAGTGACTAAAGGAAGAGGCATGTCTCACAGTGACTAAAGGAAGAGGCATGTCTCACAGTGACTAAAGGAAGAGGCATGTCTCACAGTGACTAAAGGAAGAGGCATGTCTCACAGTGACTAAAGGAAGAGGCATGTCTCACAGTGACTAAAGGAAGAGGCATGCCTCACAGTGACTAAAGGAAGAGGCATGTCTCACAATGACTACAGGAAGAGGTATGTCTCACAGTGACGGAAGGAAGAGGTATATCTCACAGAGTGATGGAAGGAAGAGGCATGTCTCGCAGGCCCTTATTCTAATTGAGTCGGATTGATTGAATGGTTGGTGTTTGCGCATGTGCAGTGGCGTATCTGCGCATGTGCGAATGCCTCACACGTACGTGTTGGGGGCAGACAGCTGACATAGCCGGAAGTCTGCTGCACACCCATATCCCTGCTTTCATATGGAAAAATGTCAGAGTTGTCTGGAGCAGTCGGTGCTGTCTGACCACTCAGTCCATCATTCCATAGTCGCCGACCATCGGAGGATGGGGGAGGTTCCCAGTGGGAACTTCCCACAGATGGAGGAGGTGTTCACATGAAACATCCATTCGCGGTCCCTTTGGTCGTCGTGTTACTGCATTTGGATCGTACGATAGGCGAGGCAAAGAGCACTTGGTTCCTGTCCAAAATACGCATCTGTCCGATTCAACTAGAATAAGGGCCACAGTGACAGAAGTAATAGGCATGTCTCACAGCGATGGAAGGAAGAGCCATTTCTCACAGTGACTAAAGAAAGAGGCATGCCTAACAGTGACAGAAAGAAGAGGCATGTCTTACAGTGATGGAAGGAAGAGGCATTTCTCACAGTGACTAAAGAAAGAGGCATGCCTAACAGTGACAGAAAGAAGAGGCATGTCTCACAGTGATGGAGGGAAGAGGCATGTCTCACAGTGGCAGATGGAAGAGGCATGCCTGACAGTGACAGAATGAAGAGGCATGTCTCACAGTGATGGAGGGAAGAGGCATGTCTCACAGTGACAGAAGGAAGAGGGGTGTATCACAGAGATGGAGGGAAGAGGCATGTTTCACAGTGGCAGATGGAAGAGGCATGTCTCACAGTGACAGAAGGAAGAGGCTGTCTCAGTGAAAGACAGAAGAGGCATGTCTAACAGTGACAGAAGTAAGAGGCATGTCTCACAGAGATGGAAGGAAGAAGCATGTCTTACAGTGACAGACAGAAGAGGCATGTCTCACAGTGACAGACAGAAGAGTCATGCCTAACAGTGACCGAAGGAAGAGGCATGTCTCACAGAGATGGAAGGAAGAGGCATGTCTCACAGTGTAAAAAGAAAAGAAGAAAAATGATATATTCTTCCTTTTTCTGATAAAATGATGGAGAACGGATTTCCAGATAAAACATGACATATGTGTCTATGCCAATAACTTTTATGATCATGAGGGCATCCTAGTTCAGAGAAGGCCTGATGTTTTGTTGCATGGTAACATTATCCGGAATTATCAGTCTAAATTAAGTAGAACAAATACTGGAGGAATTATAACATGCAATGCTACCGTAGCTTTATGTCTGCAGGTCAGGATCCTGGAATAGCTACAAATGCTCAGGGGACTATGCAGAGCATTTAAATACTTTATTCAACAACAATGTAGATGTGACAAACATTTTCCAAGTATTTATAAACCTATAAATAGACCAGTAAATTAATATTCATAAGGATAGCTTGAACACAACAATAGGATTACCCTACAGTGTTGTGTTACATAGATAATTATGCAAGTTATCTGGACTATCTATTTCTGACCTTAATTGCTTGCAAAGTTGTGTCCCTATTTATGTAAAGGCATCTTTAGTCATTTTGCTTCGATAATATTTCATATTGGTACAATTATAATCTGCACAACAAGAAGCCTTTACTTCTACACACAGCCAGTATAAATCTAAAGGTGTCGCCAAGCAGAGACGGTTTATGTAACGAGGGCACCAGTGGGTTAACATTTTGGGGGCACCCCTTTCCTCTAAAAATTTGCCACTGAAATATGTGCAATAGCTAACAAAGAATCTGTCACCGCACTATCGAGGTTATTCTGGTTGGTGCGTAATTTTCCGAATTCTTTCTGAGCGGTCCGCATGCTACGCGGACATGGTACGAAGAAACGCCCACCGGTCCTCCGCATTCGGACGGACTCACACTTTAAGAAGAGGGCGTGTTTACTGACGACATCCAAACCTTGCGTGTGTGGTGGACACACACATATTCTGCACGGTCTTACAGCGTCTGCATGGTCTTACCGCATCAGAACAGACGGGAACCTGCCCGTACACACCAATGTTATTGGTGAATGTAAAAGTGACATGTATATTTATATTAGTGATAGCAAGTTCTGTCCATTGCTTGCAGTGTAAATGTGTGTAACAAATGCAGCCGTGCTTTCAGCATAGATTTGTGTGTTTAGTAATGGTCCATTTAAGCTGCAAGGTTTCCAATTGAAGCAATGAAAAGAGTGTAATTAATGAGTAATGAGAAGAGGAGTGGATTGTATTGTGTTCAGGTGACATTGGTTCAGGTGCGGGAGTACTAATTGGGCGTTCCGAATGCCTAGCGCATGACCGAGTGGTGTCCGCAAAGAAATACTTGCTTATGGACAATGCATATTTCTTGTTTTTTGGTTCGTTTGCAGTCGGTGTTCAGTCCGAATGCACGCCTACCAGAATTAGTGCACTCCCTCGTGTACGCCCATGTTTACGCCCAGTTTAGCCCACTTTGAAACTACGCCCCTGTGTACTTCCGAATGACGCCCATAATACGCACATATCTCCCGAGTGAATGCGGTGCACATTTCTGTACGGTATTAGTGAGAACAAGTACGGAGACCATGCGTGGCACATGCGCATAGCGTTGCCTATGCATGCGCAGACGGCTAAAAAACGCCATCCGAAAGAATTCGGAAATTTACGTATCGACCAGAATAAGGCCCTATGTGAGGAACAAAAATAGCAGCTCTTGCAAATAAATATGTGGGTTTCTCTGTTTTTATAAAACATAATAAAATGTTTACTTAGCATTAAAAACAGTAAATTAATAGATATAATGAATAAATAAAAACAACTTTTGTGGTGTCAATGTCGACACCTGAGCTTGTGGACCCCAATCAGTGTACAGTGCTCCCTCACATGCTTCAGAGCAGGGGTGGCCAAACCGGTCCTCGAGATCTACCAACGGTCCACGTTTTCCAGGTCACCTAGCTGGTGCACAGCTGTAGTCATTACTAACTGTCACATTTTGAAACCTGCTGCATTCATTCCTACTATAGATCCACAGGTGGCCTAGAAAACAGGCACCGTTGGTAGATCTTCAGGACTTTCTGAATCTCTCATCCGATTAAATTTCACCCATGGACTCTGGAGTGCAGTATAACGCCTTTACTAGGTCTTCTCATCGGTAACTGAACTATCAGACAGAAAATTCCCTCCCATCAGGCATAGCCCCAGGTAGAGTGCCATCCTGCATATGTTAAATGCCCCAACTTTCACTGGCCCCAACTCTGCCCCTCTTAAAATTAACTATGTTCCATCAGTTGTATTTGGAAGAAGAACATGGTGGAATGTGTGTGTGGGGGGTTTGTCACCGCAATAGGTAAGGAGGCCGGTGATGGCGGCAGTACCAGTGCTTTTTAAAGAATAATACCCTGATATTCCTGCAGAGACCCATTGAAGGGACAGGCATTTCTGTGCCTGACAACTAAAATATTTATACATAAAATAATGATCATTATTAGCCAAAGCCTTAATACGATTGGCAGAGCTATTGAGAAAGAAAACGGAAACAATGGTATTTCTACCGCGCTCTGTAACATAACGCCATAACAACATTGTGCACACATACAAACAGAAAACACAATGAAAGCTAAAGTCCACGGGACACCTAGAACAGTTGTAAAAATAGCACCGCTAAAATGTGGTCCAATTTCTCATTTTTCTTGTTTGTTCTCTGGGATATGTGAATGTCAGTAGATTACATATAGCGATGGTGCGTTGGGAACTACACTTTGGTAATGACAATAATTGGCATATTTTCCCAGAGGAAACAACAACAGTGACATATATGAGAAAACCACAATAAAACTGTTGTTAGAATGAAACCTTTTAAGACGCTCTTCTAGAACTTGGCCAATTTTGCTAAATACAGTATACTGAGTTTGGTATTGTGCTTGGAGTATTTTGAGGACTGAGGTGATTCTGAGAGCTTCTTTGTACTTAAATTGAAGCAGTTCCTTCAAAATCAATTTGACAGCGACAGTGCATTTGTATTTGCAAACGTTTACCGTAATTATACGATCAGTAGACCAAATATGCAGCTTCTGCAGTGCTGAAAGGCCCATATGATAATGCTGATCTTCATGTGGGCCGGCAAATAATGACAGCCACCGGTAATTCTCTTGGCACAGACAATACATTTTGTTCAGTATATTGATGTGAGATTTTGTTCAGGTGACTCATATGCCAGATAATCACAAACAGATCAAGGCAATAATGCAGCACAGAAGAACTTTCTGTTCAATGACATTTTTGTTATTTTCTTCCTTTTAGCAGGAAAGGAAATAAATAGAAGAAATCACAGAAGGTAGTTCACATTATATTGTTCATTTAGTGCTCTATCCTACGTAGAAGAATATTGACTTCTGATCCTGGCTACATCATACTGAACAATGAAAATGTACGTGTACACTAGATGTTGTAGGAGTCAGAGTCAGTGATGATTATTGTATTCTCTTTTTAAGATGGATGGGTGCAGGAACAATGGCTGAACTTAGGGGATAATTCTGGTTCACTCGCAAAGGCAAATTCCTTCTTGAATGGACAAAACCATGTGCTCTAAAGGGGGGGGGGGGCAGATGTAACGTGCAGAGAGTTTGTCTAGGGTGAGCTATTTTGTTTCTTTGCAGAGAAAATACTGGCTGCTTTAATTTTACACTGCAATATAGCTCTCACTTTGAAGTAAAACCCCACCCAAATCTAATTCGGTACTTGTGTAGTATCACGGCTCCCATGATGGGCATCGTATAGTAAAAAATTGCATCGCATCGGGCGATCGCATGTGATTGATTGCGATTTTGATCACAAATGCATCCAAATGCATTTAAATTAGTAGGAAACATGTTAAATGCACCCCAAATGCCATTTTTCACACTGTACAACCCCCACTATCAATACCAACCTGAAGCGTGGCGAGCACAGCGAGCCCTCGAGGGGTGGCGGTACGCGTCCTACGACCTTTTCATACCCCCACTATCCACGTCGGCATGAAGTCGAGAATAGAAAGTGTGGCAAGCGCAGCGAGCCACCGAGCCCGAAGTGTGGTGAGCGCACGCGGACACCTGTGAAGCATGCGAGGGGACCCGGATACCTGGGAAGGTATCTGCGTCCGCTCGCCACGCTTCGGGCTCGGTGGCTCGCTGCGCTCGCCACACTTTCTATTCTCAACTCCACGCCGACGTGGATAGTGGGGGTATGAAAAGGTCGAAGGACGCGTACCGCCACCCCTCGCGGGCTCGCTGCGCTTGCCACGCTTCGGGTTGGTGTTGATAGTGGGGGTGGTACAGTGTGAAAAATGGCATTTGGGGTGCATTTAACATGTTTCCTACTAATTTAAATGCATTTGGATGCATTTGTGATCAAAATCGCATGTGATCGCATCGATGCGATTGCATGTGATGTGATCGCATGTGATTTTTGACAAAAAATGCATCAAAACCAGGAAAAATCGCATCGCATCGCATGCCATCTCATGCCACAACATATGGCATGCGATGGCATGCGATGGGAGCCGTGATACTACACAAGTACCTCTAATTCTCTCTGCACAAGTTACATCTGCCCTCCCCTCCCCCTGCAGTGCACATGGAATTTGAATTTGCAAGTCAACCAGAATAAGGGCCTAAATTGGGAACAGGTTGATTTAGGCCCACAATGCTCTGTTTTTGGCCTTATGCCTGTATAGCGCATGCTCTGTTCTGCCCCTGTACCAGTATAGACAGGATGCGTTCAGCATCATAGTGGTTGGGAAACAGACATTCACAATACCGATGTTGGCCTCCCGACTACTGCCAGGAGCTTGGTGCCGGAAACCCAACTGCCGGGTCGTCGAATGTATGTATGCCGAATTAGGGTTAGGCTTAGCAATGGGGGGTTAGGTTTAGGCACTAGGAGTTAGACTGTGATGAATGTTAGGGTAGGCACATAAAAGGGGGATTAGGGTCAGGCTGTGAGTGGGGAAGGGTTAAAGTTATGGACGGGATAGGGGAGGGTAAGTATACTTACCTGAAAGTTGTTGGGATTGCATCCTTTGGGGTGCCAGCGTATGTATTTTGAAATCTGGTATCCCAACCATCGGTCAACCATGTATATCCTGTATAGACTCTGGTGGATTTACTGATGCTTCTAAAAAGGAAAAGATGTTGCTCATAGGTTGGTGTGGCCAGCACAGAATAGTAGAAAGTGCTGCTGCGTGTAGTGTTAAAAGGGGGGATGGGGGTCTGGATGCCACTTGATCACATGGGGGGGGGGGGGGGGGGGGGGGGTGTGTTACTTGCTACTGCAGGTGCCTATCACTAAGCCTGATCCTCTCCAGGGATCCTGATGGTGACAGAAGTTCTACTTATTGTTCAATTGGGGGGAACTGAACACCTGATCAATTAGTTGAGAAAAAACAACTATTTGGGCCAACCGTATTTCGTGTTGTTGGAGAAAACCAGATTATCGCCCAAGTGTATTACCATCATTAATCGTACAGACATTTTCGGAATTGTATCTATATACACTATAAGTGGCCTAGACCAGGTATGTTCAAACTATGGCCCTCCAGCTGTTGTGAAACTACATGTCCCATCATGCTTTGCCACAGTTTTGCTATTAGGGAATGCTAAAACTATGGCAAGGCATGCTGGGATGTGTAGTTTTACAACAGCTGGAGGGCCACAGTTTGGACATGCCTGGTCTAGACCTAGTTTATTTGTGTAACGTTTGTTGATATCATTTGCAGTAACATGTGTGCATTGCTCTGCAGAGAACAAGATATTCTCAGCACATTCTGTTAGTGCTAGTGCCATTGTCATGAATGTCACTACTTGTGAAAGGAAACATATGGGTAGATTTATTAAGCTCGGTGAATTGATAAAGTGTGGGGGTTTTATCACGGGCCAATCAGCTCCTACTTGTCATTTTTCAAACCAAGCCTGTAACTTCACAGTTAGGAGCTGATTGGCCGGTGATAAAAACCAGACACTTTATAACTTCACCAAGCTTAATAAATCTGCCCCTAAGTTTTAATACTTGAGAATGAATAACGGTACTTTAAAATAAAGATCATTGTTTTTCTTATGACATTCTGCATCTGTTTGATATCAGCTGGTGATACTTGCTTCACTGGCTAAAATCACTTACCCCACTCACATTTACCTGTTTCGCAATAATACAGAACCCCAGCTAATGTCATAAACTTCACAAGTTCATCACCCTCCAAATCACTATAATGTGTCTTATGTTTGTAACAAATTAATATTTATCTATGATCTCTTTATATCTAATATCTTCACACTGCTAGCTATTACATAGAACATGGCTGACACAGTCAGGCGTGTCTCCCCTGCAGCTCTGTCACATGGTGGTCTCCTCTTCACATACAGCTCCAGGCCTAACAGTAAAGGAGGTGGGGTTGGAATATTACGATCCCAATCCTTCGCATACACAGTTATATTCCAGGTTTTATCACTCACATTAACATTATTTTAAATACATTCTATTAGGATCTATACTGCTTTCTCTCTTTTTTGGTGTAGCTATAAATTGCCCATCTTGGCAATGCATACAATTTCGGGAAGATTTCTCTGCCTGGCTCACTCACTTCCTATACTCTGACATCTCCGCCATCATGGAGGATTTCAATATCACTATTGATAGTTGCACATCTGCTGCTCACAGGGCCGGCGCCACCACTAGGCAGCCTTAGGCATTTGCCTAGGGCGCCGGCCACTGGAGGGCGGTAGTGAGCTGTGGCAAAGCTCCATCTGAGAAGAGCAGCAGGAAAGAGCTGGGAGCAGGTAAGTGAGCCGCCCCCCCCGCCCCCCTGGAGCATGCCCCCCCCCGTGCTGGTCATTGTCTGCGTCCCTCTGTAGCTCCCGCACAGACCCTCCTGGAGCCCACCCAGTGCTGTGGCCTTTGCCGCATCTCTAACACCCCCCCTCCCACGCCGCATCTCTCGCCACCAACTAACCTCCCCTGGAGCGAAACGGTGGCAGCCGCATCCCCCCCCATTGAGCGGGTGAGTGCACCGGAGCCTTCCACCCCCTGGGGCGCTCCGGTGCCATGCACCGGCACTGGCTGCTCATTCCTCCAAATAACTCTCTCTAACCTCTTCTCTTGGTCTCTCCCAATGGACTGACTACTTCTCTTATCAGGGTATCAGGAGGGATATTGCCTTGATCTTGTATTTACCAGACTATACTCAGTTTCTGAAATCATGAATATGCCTTTCCCTCTCTCAGATCAAAACTCTATCACCTGCATGGTCTCCTCCATTTCTTCAAACTCAAAGTAACTGAGGTCCTCCAATCCTCCTCAAACCCAGAGGAATATTAATGCTATTAATTTCCCAAAACTTTCCACCTCTCTGCAACAAGTGCTCTCAACTATTTCTGCATTCTCTTCTCCTGAGACAGGGTTATCACACTGAACCAGATCCTAGAAATTTGTTACGATGAAGTGGCTCTAGCTGCCCACGCCACATAGGGCCAGATGTCAACAGTGGCACTCTAAATTAACAAAACACCCAAAAAGAAAATCTCATAAATCGTATACTCCAAGTGACTACCTCACATACCTTCCAATCCTATTGTTATACCTTGAAAATTTTACCAAGCTCTCAACTCTGCTTAAGCCTCTAACCCAGGCCTGGCCAACCTGTGGCTCTCCGGATGTTGTCAAACTACAAATCCCATCATGCCTTGCCACAGTTTTTGCTATAAGGGAGTGTTAAAACTGTGGCAAGGCATGCTGGGATTTTAAGTTTCACAACATCTGGAGAGCCACAGGTTGGCCTGTCCTGCTCTAACCCCTAACAAATTTTGAATACATTTAAACAACTTCTCATCCCTCCCTCAATAAACCTGCCAGCCACTATTAGAGTGCAAGATCTTGGACAAAATGTATTAGATCTGAGATTAAATAGTATGCTCTTCATCATCCAGTGACCTGATCAATTCAGTACCTCAGTCCTTTGGCACCTTCTCTTCAGTTGATCCCACAAATGAAGGTGAAGTATCAATGCTCTTCTCATTGTCCTAGTGTCCTAATATAATACATCTCTAAACACTCACAAGTACTGTAAGTAAAGCTCGGTCTCCTGTGCTTATCCCAAAATCTCTATCTATTCATATCTTTCCTACTCTGTTCAAGGATGCAGTTTTTACTCCCATTCTAAAAAAACACGACTCTGACCCTACTCTTTGTCAAACTCATGTCCCATCTCTCAGCTCTCATGTCCCCCCAAGCTTCTCAAATCTACCTATTCTCTTCATATTTGTCACCATCTGTATTAGTCCATGCTGCAGAAAGCCTTTCTGCCCTTTCAGTTTGGATGTTATCTCCCAAACTATACTTAATATTTCCAAAACAGAAATAATTATATTTCCACTGACCAATAGCAGTTACCAACCTAAGGTTCACTGTAGATAAATGTAAGGTCATGCATTCTGGGAACAGAAACCTGGGCACAACTTACAAAATAAATAGGGTACAGGTAGGGGAATCATCAATGGAGGGGGTATACTTTAACAATAGTCTAAGCTGTACTTCTCAATGTCACTTCTTTAGTGCCACTTAGACATGTTTCTTAAATGTTTTTTGCAGCCTGCTGCTTAGCCTCGCACCCTGCTTCTGGAACCTTAACATTGACAGTCGAAGGCACTGCTTCCAGTGCCTCCGAAACCAATAAAGACAAAAAATGATGGTGTAAAAATGAATAGAATAATATAAAGCATATATTTATGACACATATGTCATAAGTATTTTCTTTGTATTATTTTATGATGATTATCATTAATGACTGGGAAGGCACTGCCACTCCTGCCTCCCCTTACTGCACGTCCCCAATGCTTACTGGTTTAGAGATCACCAGCCAACTGACTTATGACTTTTAAAGTTGAGACAGTCACCAAGCATAGCTTGGGGGCATGAATCATTAGTCATCTGAAGTATTAGGCTGCCAGCACAAGACACTGAGGGAGAAGAGATTGCTGTACCTCGCCGGGGAGTTAAGTAATGATAATTCCAGCTGCATATTCCTTAGTATTGCAGTTATGCTAAATAACTACGAAATATTAATTGTTAAACAGTAATCCCTTATTTATTACTAGTGCTAATTACATCACAATGTGGGAAACTTTCTTAACTTACAATAGTGTAAGATCTATAGTGCACTGTGGCCAGAGGCATGTCTTTGTGGTCACTGTTTGTGGTATAACAACTGAGGCCTGACCTGCACCAGTGGAGGCCTCAGGCATGGGAAAATGAACTGAATATGGTAACCTTAGGAATAGGCCCAAAGGCACCTATAACTCTACTCTTGTTCCTATACCCTTACAAGTCAGTAAAGCTCTGTCTCCTGTGCTTATCCCAAGCTTAACTAAAATCTGTAACCTCTCTCTCTCTCTCTCTCTCTCTCTCCTGGTATCTTTCCTTCTCTGTTCAAGCATGCACTTATTACTCCCATTCTAAAAAAACATAATTCTGATCCAAACTTTCGCTCTAACTACCATCCTATCTCTCAGCTCCCATGCCTCTCCAAGCTACTTGAGAGACTTGCCTACACTCGCCTCACACACTTTCTTAACTCCTACAACCTATTGGACCCACTTCAGTCAGGCTTTCATTCTAACACTTCACAGAGACAGCACTGACTAAAGTAATCAATGATCTGGCCACTGCTAAATCTAAAGTCCATTTCTCACTTCTTATTCTTTTAGATCTCTCAGTTGCCTTTGACATTGTCGACCACTCTCTTCTCATACAAACACTACAATCCCTAGGTCTTCAAAACACAACCCTTTCTTGGTTCTCTTCCTACCTATCTAATCGCTCTTTCAGTGTTCGCTTCTCTGATTCTACCTCCTCCTCACTACCTCTGTCCTTTGGAGTAATACAAGGTTCAGTCTTAGGTCCCCTGCTTTTCTCAATCTATAACTCCTCACTTGGGAAATTAATCAAGTCTTTTGGATTTCAGTATCACATGTACGCTAATGATGCTCAAATCTATCTATCCTCCCCGGAATTGTCACCATCGGTATTGCTCCATCTCTGAAAGTCTTTCTGCCCTTTCATCTTGGATGTCATCAAGCCACCTCAAACTCAACATTTCCAAAACATCTTTAAAAATTACATATCCAAATGTAGATGAGTTAGTAAGAGCTACTATACTTGCTAAAGAAAAGTCACTGTTACATGTCAGGGATTGTTCATCTATTGTGTCTTGCACGTGGTTCCATATAAATGGCCACAAGACATGCATATAGCCATAGGGATCATTGGGTTTTATCACCAATGCTGGGAATGGTGCTGTTGATTCAATGTAAATGTATCTATCACTCATTCCTTTTTCCCCACCAAAAAATATAACAGCTACATACAGTACTGTAATGTGGGTTAGGTGAAATGAGGGAGATTGGTAGACTAATCAGGTAGAGAGGGAGATTACTGCTATTTCAGGGAGTCTCCTGCAGAAAGCAGGAGGGTAGGTAACTATGGACCACCTTAAGTTGTGGCTCATCTCATTTGATTAAGAATAACATGATGTAAACATTGAAAAATGAATACATTGTTCTTCTAACTTCAAGAAAAAACAGACAGTCACACCATGGTCTCAATTATTGATCTCAACAAAATAACATTTATAAGAACTGATTAATACAATATATATCTTGTAAAACCATATCCCTTATATGTTCAAAATGTACTAATATCAACGCATACAATTGATACTTATACATAACCTATATTGTTTGATAGATGCATTCAATATCACATGTAAGGAATAAGAAAAACTGAAAATGCCTGCAATATATGATGATATCCATGGGCCTTATTTTGGTCACATGTTACATCTGCCCCACCTGCAGTGCACATGGTTTTGCCCATCTAAGAAGGATTTTGTCAGAAAGAATGAACCAAAATAAGGCCCCATGTTATTTCATACTGTTATATTCACCCTTTGCAATTAAAACATTTTTGAAAAAAAAAAAGTTGTGGCTCAGACCAGCATTGGATGTATGATAAAACTAAAGAATCCACCAATGTTTCTTATCTTACAAGGTGACTTCTGATAACGTCTTTCTCACAGGACTTTGCTGTATTATTTATGGTAAGTTGGTTTTCTGTAATAATTTCATTATGTTGTTTCCTGTTTATCTAATTAAATTGCAGATGCATTTCCAAGTTCATTGTAATTATACCCAGATGCCTGCAAATCTGTATTGCTCACATCGACTAACAATAATTTATTTGAATTAATAATGTAATTTCCAAAAGGAATTTGTTCCCTGTTGGGGATGTTTGTCCTCACACAGAGATAGGAAATGTTCATGGAACTGGGTTCAGTGCTCCTTGCTTACAAAGCAGGAGAAGTTTCGAACTACAGCATCAGCTGCACTATAACTCCCCATTTATCGTGTCAACACATATATACGTTCAACATGAGAATGTTGGCATGTAGCATGTAACACATTTCATACTTAGCAGGTTGATACTGATCCTGTCAACAGCATCATGCTCACGCAGATAACATGTTGACTTCTTTGAATGGGATCTAACATCCCTGGTGATCCAGTGGTCACTTATTTGGTCCTCGCGACCAGGGCCGCCGACAGGGGGATGCTGTGGGTACAGCTGTCCCGGGCCCGGGCAGCTGCCCACAGCGACACCCCCCACCCCTGCACACCGCCTTCCCCCCCAGCCAGGCATGCACGATACACAGTGCAGCCTGCAGAGCGCCAAGCCTAGGACACAGAGGGGCTCGGCGCTCTGCAGGCTGCACTGTGCCTGTGTGTGTTCACACCGAAAGGTCTGTAGAGGTCAGTTCCGGGGAAGGGGTGTGGGTGTGGGGGACGGCGGGGGGACGGCGGGGAGTTGGGCCCGGACTGAAGGGCTCGCGACAATAGCATCTCTAGTGCCATATTACGGGTCCCAACAGTCATAGGAGAAGGAGTTCCAGCTCCTGAACATTGGCTGACGGATGCATATTAAAATGTGCCGTTCACTGCTTAGTTCCACAAAGCATGGACCATTCTTATCTCTTGACATATACGACTTTTTCCGCAAAATCGCACATGTAATAGGGTGTGAATTTTTAAAAAAAAAAAAAAAAATCGATTGAGATTTATGGTGATTTTTAAGTGACAGGAATGTGCAATTTTTTTAGGCAACGTGCAATTTTTTACTTAGTAATGGGAATATGCGATTTATTGGTTACAGTGTGAAAAAAAAACCTTGGACAAGGTCCCCCCTCATGAACATAACCAGCCCCGGACTCTTTAGGCTTGTCCTGGTTTCAGAAATACAGGGGAAAAAAATTGAAAATTTGTTAAGCCTGCAGCTCCAACAGTCAGCATAGTATCTGAATAACAAATAAGGTTACACTGTTTGGCTAGGAAACCCTGTATCAGAATATTTTTTATGCAGATAAAATCGCAATTACATACAGTATATAGGCATACTATATATAATTTTCAACAGCAAAAGACTTTTGTGCGACTGATTAGCACCTAGATGTGCAGAACATGCATCTAACAGGGAACAAATGGAATAACATGTACAGTACACAAGCTACTGTATTTTGACAAATCAATATATATTTAGTATTTTTTGGGGTGACCCTGGCCGTTTTCATTTTGTTTGACCGCAGTTCGCCAGGTGTGATTCAATGTCCCGCTTCGTGATTGGCAAAAAGGGAGCATGTCCACGTAAACTGCCGTGGATTGTTGATATTCAGCCATGATCGCAACAATTCACGGCCGAAATCGAGATTCTGTCGATCTGCCTCTTCAATGCTGTCAGGAAACACAGCATTGAATAGGCGGTTGCCGCTATTTCCCCCATCGCAATTAGTGGCCGGGATTAAATACCCCCTATAGGTTAGACATATATTTATTATGTTTATTTATTACAGATGTGCTTCGAATTTTGTACTTGTAGCACCAGTTAGGAAGTTAATGCCAGGGCCACAGGCCCTATATAAAAGTGTCACCCGGCTGTGGCATTATCCTGTTGACTGTTTGAGCGCGGTGCTGGTTTCAAACACATGGGAGACCCTTGTTTGGTCTATAATCAGGTATTAACATTTAGTATATTTTATGTTGAAATCAAATAATTGACCCTACTGGTTGTTACATATAATATGGTAACTGCTGATAATATGACCCGATACCTCTGTATCTCTGCAGCTCTGCTTAATGGGAACTGAAACCTGAGAAGTGGAAATTGATGTTTATAGAGAGAAAAGCACACCACTGCTTGTTTTATTTTGTCTTCAATAGTGACACCTACTGGTAAACTAACACATTACAATGACAGTACTAAACTATGAGGCGATTCAGGATCGATTTCTGCGATCCGAATTTGGCCCCAGCCCCGATTGTCGGAACTGGTACCTGCCAAGGGTGGGCGGCCGACGTCACATGATGCCAGCACCCGCCCCCTCTTCGGTGGACTCAGAAGGAAATAAAAGTCAGTTTAGAATGACTTTTATTTCTGAAGGGGAGAGAAATCATTCGATGTTGACAACCATTGGCAGATTCAGGGGGGGACACCTGGGCACGTGCCCCCTGTCATTTAATTTTGTAGCTGAGGGACAGGGCTTTCCAAAGAGCCCAGAAACGTGTCTCTAGCCCTCCGGGAACCCGAGATATCGCCTGGCAAAGCTGTAACATTTTCCCTATAGGATTATATGGGACCCGTTAATTCCGACCCACACCCAGTTCCGACGGCTGCCAGTTCCCTCCCTGGCATCACAGAAGCTTGTGGTTGATCTCATTCAATTCCAAATCGCTGGACCTTCAATGATACCAGGCTGGTCCAGATTGGTCAATCGGTTCCAGAGATATTGCGGGTTAACCGATTTTTTTATTTTTGAAATGTTATTTCATGGCTGTTCATGTTCTTTGAGGGCAGATTACTGTGGAACCAAACGTTTTAGTTTCATGGGAACAAAATCATTTAAAGCCCACTTAAAAGATCTTCAATATGATACTTGTCTGGGCTCATGTAAATGGGTCAGTTGGTTCGGAAGATATAGACGGTTTAATGAGATAACTGGTTAAAGGGGGGGAGGGGTGTTTTCTTTTCCCCTCACACCAGAAAATGCAGGGACTAGGCTGGTGTAAAAGGGGCCAACCTGGGAATGCATTTTCTGGTGTGAAAGGTGTATTATTTCAAATACCAGTCACGCCGAAGCGTGTGAGCAGCGCTAAATGAGGGTGACACACACCAAGCTACAATATAATAAATGTTTTTACTTGTTAAAAATCAAACATATAATAAAGTACAGTACAAAATTCATAATATAAAAACAATGTAGGTACCATAAAGCCGATTCTTCACGTCACAAGCAGGGGTGGACGTGACGGTTTTTAGTCCAGTTTAGGACACGGGGTGTAAAAAATGTGATGAATGGGAAAAGGAAGGTGGGTGAGCATTTGATCACAGGTAAGTGCACATTACCATTTGGTGGATGATCTGAGTGAGACCACAGGTGGTAGTTGGAATCCTCACCCTGGTAGATGATGATAAAGAAATACTGTTGGTCGGCTTCCGCTGAAGAGGTAACCCCTTGCAGATTCTGATGATGGTAGAGGGGGGGGGGTGGAATACCCCAACGATTTTTCAACGAGCGGTGTCCGCCAAAACTCGACAGTGATAACTTGGAGAAGTAGTATCGGTAGGTGATGATAAAATGCTGTCGGTCGGCTTCCGCTGAAGAGGTAACCCCTTGCAGATTATGATGATAATAGAGGGGAGGGGGTGAAATACCCCAACGATTTTTCAAAGAGCGGTGTCCGCCAAAACTCGACAGTGATAACTTGGAGAGGTGGTATCGGTGGGTGAAGTGATGTCCTCCTTTTTTATGGCACGCTGAAATTATGCCGCTGGGTGTTCCAGGAGAAACCGTGACCACCAAACACAATGGAAGGACTGGGGTAATGAAGGGGGTATTGAAGCAGGTAAATCCGTGGGTAAAGGTGTACCAGCAAGTGAGTCCAATCTGGGTACAGTCTCCCACACTTGGAGTGAAGAACCGGAGGTCTGCCTGACGCGTTTCACTGCCAACTGCAGCTTTATCAAAGGTATGATAAAGCTGCAGTTGGCAGTGAAACGCGTCAGCCAGACCTCCGGTTCTTCACTCCAAGTGTGGGAGACTGTACCCAGATTGGACTCACTTGCTGGTACACCTTTACCCATGGATTTACCTGCTTCAATACCCTCTTCATTACCCCAGTCCTTCCATTGTGTTTGGTGGTCACGGTTTCTCCTGGAACACCCAGCGGCATAATTTCAGCGTGCCATAAAAAAGGAGGACATCACTTCACCCACCGATACCACCTCTCCAAGTTATCACTGTCGAGTTTTGGCGGACACCGCTCTTTGAAAAATCGTTGGGGTATTTCACCCCCTCCCCTCTATTATCATCATAATCTGCAAGGGGTTACCTCTTCAGCGGAAGCCGACCGACAGCATTTTATCATCACCTACCGATACTACTTCTCCAAGTTATCACTGTCGAGTTTTGGCGGACACCGCTCGTTGAAAAATCGTTGGGGTATTCCATCCCCCCCCCTCTACCATCATCAGAATCTGCAAGGGGTTACCTCTTCAGCGGAAGCCGACCGACAGTATTTCTTTATCATCATCTACCAGGGTGAGGATTCCAACTACCACCTGTGGTCTCACTCAGATAATCCACCAAATGGTAATGTGCACTTACCTGTGATCAAATGCTTACCCACCTTCCTTTTCCCATTCATCACATTTTTTACACCCCGTGTCCTAAACTGGACTAAACACTGTCACGTCCACCCCTGCTTGTGACGTGAAGAATCGGCTTTATGGTACCTACATTGTTTTTATATTATGAATTTTGTACTGTACTTTATTATATGTTTGATTTTTAACAAGTAAAAACATTTATTATATTGTAGCTTGGTGTGTGTCACCCTCATTTAGCGCTGCTCACACGCTTCGGCGTGACTGGTCTTTGTGTCTTCTTGCGGTGGGGACTGACTATCCCCCCATTGAGCAGCAGCTAACACCCCGAAAAACATATCCTGTCAAGCGCCTGATTTTTTTCCCTTGGTCTAGGCCCTGGGAATTCTTTGTATTATTTCAAATAGCTGGGACCTGCAGTGCTCGGAATACAGCAAGGCTCTGCCACCTTCAGTGGCTGTCACTTCTGCCTGGCGGCGGCTGTCCCCCATTTACCGCGAGCATGTATTCCCTCTTGAGCATGGAACCCTTGGCAATGAGCATGTAGATGAGCAGCACTTATGTAGCATAATTTTTAATAGGCATTATGGTGTTTGGCATAATACATAATGGACATAATGGCTTGTAACTTAACGTGTAATGGACATTATGGTGTAAATGTTTAATGTGCGCCTTTGGCGCACAATGTCCCTGTTTATGAAGCGTATTGTGAATTTTGGCTTAATCTGTGTGGCATTATGTGAATTCTGGCTCAATCCGTGTGGCATTATGTGAATTTTGACACAATCCATGTGGCATTATGTGAATTTTGGCTTAATCCATTTGGCATTATGTGAATTTTGACACAATCCATGTGGCATTATGTGAATTTTGGCTCAATCCATTTGGTATTATGTGAATTTTGGCTCAATCCTTGTGGCATTATGTGAGTTTTGACACAATCCATGTGGCATTTTGTGAATTTTGGCTCAATCCATTTGGCATTATGTAAATTTTGCCTCAATCCGTGTGGCATTATGTGAATTTTGACACAATCCATGTGGCATTATGTGAATTTTGGCTCAATCCATTTGGCATTATGTGAATTTTGGCTCAATCCGTGTGTTATGTGAATTTTGGTTCAATCCGTGTGGCATTATGTGAATTTTGACACAATCCATCTGGCATTATGTGAATTTTGACACAATCCATTTGGCATTAAGTGAATTTTGGCTCAATCCATTTGTCATTATGTGAATGTTGGCTCAATTCGTGTGTTATCATATGAATTTTGTCTCAATCCGTGTGTTATTATGTGAATTTTGGCTCAATCCATTTGGCATTAAGTGATTTTTGCCTCAATCCGTGTGTTATTATGTGAATTTTGGCTCAATCCGTGTGCTATTATGTGAATTTTGGCTCAATCCATTTGGCATTTTGTGAATTTTGGCTCAATCCGTTTGTGTTATTATGTGAATTTTGGCTCAATCCATTTGGCATTTTGTGAATTTTGGCTCAATCCGTGTGTTATTATGTGAATTTTGGCTCAATCCATGTGGAGTTATGTGAATTTTGGCTCAATCCGTGTGTTATTATGTGAATTTTGGCGCAATCCATGTGACATTATGTGAATTTTGGCTCATTCCATTTGGCATCATGTGTAAGGGGCAAGTATAATGGGATCTAGTATTTTGTTGCATAATGTGTAGAATGCTGCTTAGCCAGTGGTTCTGAATTAGGCCCTGTGTTTTAACAGTAGGGGTTAATTTACTAATGCTTATAAAATTAAAAGAAGTGATATTGCCCATAGCAATCATTAGATTATTTAAATGTCGAAGTTTGCAATAGAGAAATGATAGACAGTACCTGATTGGTTGCTATTGGTAACATCACTTTTTTTTTAAGATGCTTTAGTACATTTACCCATAAGAATCTAGGATTAATATTGTGCATGGCTTATATTGGCCCACTCTTGGTTTATGTATGTATGCTCTATATCACTTTAGCTATTGAGTGGTTACAGATATGTTAATGTTAGTTAAAACAAAATAGTTAACCCCTTCCCACCCCCATTATAAATAAGAGATATGCATCCCTTGTGTCATGGTCTTGGTTGTAATTCAGTATCAAGTTTTGGCCCATCCACCCTCAAGTGTTGTGATTCAGCTTTTGTTTCAGTTAAAAAAAATATATATATATGAAAAAAATCTATAAGCATTAATACAAACTGCTAAAAATCAATAAAACACAGTACATATGAATCTGATTTTAGTTCAGATTCATAAAATTCTGGTGTACAGTATATGGATTTCTGGAGAACC
This sequence comes from Crinia signifera, assembly GCF_055691185.1. NCBI lineage: Eukaryota > Metazoa > Chordata > Amphibia > Anura > Myobatrachidae > Crinia > Crinia signifera. Next base: position 55,297,005 of record NC_139221.1, on the reverse strand, counting down.
GGACCACACATCTCTGTTACAAATAAGCACTCTTGTGCGCTTTGCATAATGAAAATTGCTGTAGCAAATTCAGGTATTATACAACCTTTTAATACTGTATGACTAATTTGACTATTGAACACAGGTAGGGGTGCTCTAAACCTAGGGCTTAACGTAGTGAAACATTTCCAAAAGTTGGAGGAGGTTGAAGAATATTGTTTAGGAGTTCCTAGGACCATGGAACAAGCACATCATAGAGGTCTTTGGTGTCTTGGAGCTGAGGAAGCAACATATGTTTGGAGTTAGGGATTTGTCCTCAGTAAGCCAATTTGTTGGACTAGGGACTGGTCTTTGGATATATTCTTATCTGTCATAAAAGCATAGACTAGGGCGATTTAGGTCCTATTGTACAGTATTATTAGATGTTTCTCATGCACCTCCAGGGCCAGCTGAATAAAGTCTTTCTTAAGGCAGAATTCTAAGTTCTATGGTCTCGGGGAAGTTCTTGGTACACAGAATATTTCTTGGCAGAGTTATCCATGTCTTCTTGATATTCTTTGATGGCTTGTAGTCTAAGATTATAAAGGTGATTACCTCTTCTAATCTTCTATCCACTTGATTGTGTGCTTTCCCAGGGCTGTGAGATCTGCTTTGAGAGTGAGAAGGACAATCAGAATAAATAGAAGTGCATATGTTACCAGTGGCAAATGCAGGATTTTTAAAGGGGGGTTTCCAAATGTCTCCCACTCTGCAGCACATTGGAGTAAGTACGGGAGTCTGGGGGAGTGGTAACAGTCATGAAAATAGTCTTTTTATACACTGGATACAGTATGTAATACAGTATTAATATTTAACAGTACAGATGGTCTATGGTATAGGTTGTTTAAAACATTTAAGTAAGATAAGTGGTCAGGAAAAGGTTAAACATATCATAATAAATAAATACACTAACAGAATAGAACCAGTACTGTACTTTGTAAGCTCACAATCTCCCACCTCATGTTAAGGCTCCTGTCTCTTCCTCCTGGCAGCTACTCTCTGGTCCATTGCGATGTTTGAGGGCTCAGATCTACACATACAGTAAATGTGGTAGAAGAAGCTGGTACACTGGGCATGTGCAGCAGCTCTGCTTTGTCCCTTGCACTGCATAATGTGGTGGCAGCTCTGTTAATCCTATTATATACCAGTGCTATTGTTGTCATAATTTAAGGCACTAGCCAAGAGGAGGGGGGTTTCAGGGGAATCAGACCCTCTCCCCCCCCCCCTGCTTTTTCCTTTGATTACAGTCCATGTGATGTGTGGTTCTATCTTAGCATTCATTTAAAGTGTGTGCTACATATTTCAGCAATATAACTGATGGCTATGCCTCTTGTGTTCTTGAAGACATTACTCTTTCAATGAGATGGGTTTCAAACCCCAGCTTTGTTTGTGAGCATTCCCATAAAACGCTGGGCGGATCCCAGCAACCAGCCCCCTGGAATTAACTCAGACTGAGCATCCCGGCGAATGAAAAATTCTCCAAAGGTGATCGCTGCATTATCGTTTGCATTATCGCGGATGCGCATGTGCAGACCCCAATCATCAGGGAAGGGGCGGAATTCGGACCTGTATGAACAGGTCTGAATCGGCTGCGAACACACCAGTGCCTTAGCCTGGATAACCATAAATCCTGGACAGCTGGTGTGCCTTAGTTGGGGATCACTGAGTTAGATGATTTGAACAACCAATGTTCTAAATGTGAAATGAGTGTTAGCTTCTTATTTGTGATTCTATGAGGACATCTAGTGGCTAAACAGCTGCAAAACACTTTATCCTAAGTTCAAGTTTGCAACTATGATCAGAGAATCACATATTTACTGCTAAATAACTTAGCAGTTGTCCAGGACACAAAGGAAGACATGTACTGTACCTGCGAAAGTCCCTTTATCCCTACTCAACCTTTTTTATGTCGATCATTTGCATGTACTGTATACTGCACTGGGAATTTATGTTGTAAGACTGTGGTGATCTTAGCTACACATTGTGGTACATGACCTCTAACCAGTGCTTGAAGTGAACAGGTATAACCAGTATGGCATACCGGCACTGCCGTTTTATTTATTTTTTTATTTTACGGAGGCACAGAAACTAGCTTCCCTGCTCTCCCACAAGGGGGAGCTGTCTGCCCTGACACACACTCAGCGGCTAGGTTACAGTGAGCTGTCTCCTTCCCGGCACACCACGGCTCACGCATCTCCCAATCTTCATTCAAGCACAACTTGGCGGAGCTGTCACCTTCACACCCAGCGGCCGCTCCTCAATCTCCCATCTGGTGGTGCAATAAGGGTAGTTTTTACAGGGGGACACGGGGCGCCGCATGGCTTGAGTCAGGGAGTTGATCCAATCCGCTGGCTATCCCCTGATGCCATCCCTCACTCTCCCTGTCCCTGCCTTCCCTAACTCTCACCGTCTCTCTTTCCCTGATGTCACTCTCCCCATCTCTCTGTCCCTACTGTCACTCTCCTTGTCTGTATCATTCCATGTGTCATAATGTGTAATGGGCACTAGTACTAGATAGTATAAGGGATCCTACTATTGTGGTGTACCCAGTATTACCCAGTATTTAACCCCTCCCTCATGCACCTGGGAAATGCTACTGAACTAATTGAGCATCTACCACTATCTGTATGTAGTTTGATTAAAAGCCTTATCTGTTCAGTATGTTAAAGTATTTTATATTGAATATGGTCGCACACCAGTAACCAATGGAGGGACTGACAAAGCGGATCAGCAGATGATCAATGCTAGGTGAGGAAGAAGATTAACCACACAGCTGCATGAAATGGACTGTAGTGGCGAGAGTCTGTTTTTGGGAAGACCAGTAAGGAGACTATTGCAATAATCAATGCAGGAGATAGCGAGAGCATGGATTACAGCTTTGCAGTGTCTTGTGTAAGATATGATTGCATTTGATATGCTTTTTAGATATGTGTTACATGATTTTTGAGACAGATTGTGTGGAACAAAGGATACAGTAGTTCAGAGCCAAGGATGACATCTAGGCAGCGAGCTTGTGGGGAAGGGTTGATTGTCAGGTTATCAACAGTGATAGTGATATCAGGTTGGTAACCAGTGGTGGATTTTACCTAAGGGTTGCAGCCCCTTCCAGTAAAACCCACCACTGTTCTCTGCCTAAGTGAAGCCAGATACACTCTGTGAGACTGCACTGGCTTCACGGTGACTGGCAGTGACTTCCTAATGGAAGTCCGACTTGCCAATCACCCAAGACAGTCCCATTGGGAGGTATTCCCTCCCTTCGGGATGCCTCTATATATGGGCTGCTGAGCAGCAGCCCATAAAAACCAGGTTCCGCGCATGCGCTGTACCTGGGACCCTTAATATAACTTACTTCTGTGGACTGCTGCAAAAGTTGTCCCAGTAATAACCCAAGTTATTGCTGCAGTGTAAAAGGGGTTTCAGTGACCATAGGCGAATCTAGAATTATGGTAATGGGCGGTCCCAGATCTAGATATAATAGCAAGGGGACCTTTGCACGGCGCAGCCGCGCTGCAAAAAGGGGGCGTGGCCTCATGGGAAGGAGGCATGGTATCACAAAAAGGGGTGTGGTATTAGACTTTAGACCATACACAGTTATGCCCATTACACATTTTAGCAAACTCCGTAATACCCATTACACATAAAGCCACACGCCGTAATGCCAATTACACATAAGGCCACACACCATAATGCCCATTACACATTGTGCCACACATCATGATGCCCAATACATACTATATAAAAAACCGTAATGCCCATTACATATTTGCCACATAAGTGCTGCTTACCTACGTGCTCATTGCTAGGGGGTTCTTGCTTGATGGCACCATAGTACCCATTACACATGATGCCGCACACCAAAGTACCCATTACACATGATGCCGCACACCATAGTACCCATTACACATGATGCCGCACACCATAGTACCCATTACACGTGATGCCACGCACCATAGTACCCATTACACATGATGCTGCACACCATAGTACCCATTACACATGATGCCGCACACCATAGTACCCATTACACATGATGCCACACACCATAGTACCCATTACACGTGATGCCACGCACCATAGTACCCATTACACATGATGCTGCACACATAATGACCCTTACACATGATGCTGCTCACCGTAATACCCCTTACACATTAAGCCACACATTATGCGTAATGCCCCCCCTTGTAGTGCCCCTTAAGAAATGCCCCCAAAAGTGCCACTTACTGTAAATTTTTATATGAGCCTTCGCTGCTGCTGCAGGGAGAGATGGAGAGTGGTGCAGCTGCCTCTATGGGGAGAGGAGCAGAGCACAGCACAGAGCACGCTCCCACTCCCCTCCTGGTGTCCCCTCTAGCCGAGGGGACATTTGAAATATTGTGCGCGCTGTTGTTGTGCGTGACGTCGGGGGAGCACGTAGGGCGCCAGCACCACATGATTAAAAGGGGGGCGGGCTGAGGTGAAAGCGGGGAGAAGAATTGGAGCAAAAGCTGCAAGGGTGACAGTCATTGACAGCTGGGCAGAGAGCAGGGGGCTGCCCGGCTGTATTCAGAGCACTGCAGGTCACGGCTGTTTCAAATAATACCCCTTTCACAACAGAAAATGCAGGGATTTACCCAGGAATATGGTCCCAGGATCATGCAGGGACATTCCCAGGCTGACCCCTTATACACCAGCCTAGTCCCTGCATTTCTTGTGTGAGGGGGAGAGACAACCACTTCCCTCTCCCTACCCCCTTTAACCAACCAGCTATATCTTTGGAACCAACTGACCCATTTACATGAGACCACTATCATATTGAAGAACTTTTGAGTTGGCTTCGAATAATTTTGGTCCCGTGAAACTGGGCTGTTTGGTTCCAGAGAAATCTGCCCTCAAAGAACATAAACAGTCATGAAATTACATTTAAGAAATGAAAAAATGGTTTAACCTCAATATCCCTGGAACCAATTAACCCATATGGATCCAGCCTGGTATCAGATTGAAGGCCCAGCGATTTGGGTTCGACTGAGATCAACCTCGAGCTTCAGTGATGCCGAAGGGGGAACTGGCAGCCATTGAACTGGGTGGGGGTCGGAATTAGCGGGTCCCATGTTATCCTATAGGGAAAACGTTCCAGGTTTGCCTGGCAGTATCTCTGGTTCCCAGGGGGCTAGAGATACGGGGCTGGGCTCGTTGGAAAGCCCCATGCCTCGGCTACAAAATGGGCTAATAGATTTGCCTATGTCAGTGACCACCATAATGTACATATCTGTGAGACACAACTTCATGCATCAGTGTACCAAAAGTAAACAGTGACAATCTAAAGCAACACAAAGGAGAAGGAATCCCCTTAGATATTTTCTTACTACAGTGCAATATGCATCACAAAGCAGTATGACATGTTGCTATTAAATACAGAGACTGATAACACTTCTGTTTAATTTTTGTAACATTTTCTTCCTCCTACAAAACCGCTTAGAAATTGTAATTTTGTTTATTCATCAATAAAGTTTGAAAAGTATTTTTAATAAAATATGAAAATATTTAATTTACACAAAAATATTAGGGCCAGGGGGAGTGCACTGGGGAAATGCAGTTGGGATCACAGGGGTAATTGCCCGCTGATCACCAGCGGGATCCCCATAATCAACGCTGATTCCCAGCTGCCCTGCTGCATCCGAGAATCAGGATAATACAGTGAAGGCCGTCCCCAGCCAGTAGGATTCTGGGGAGTGGGCTTAAGCGTAAAATGAACTAGGCTGATTCGTAGGCCACGACGATTAGCGGCAACAGCGCAGCTCAGCCCGGAAGTTTTCCCAGTGTATTTTGTATTTTCTGTGTGGGCTGGTGTATTGTCCTGATGAATGAAGAAAGCATTTTTACACAACTTTAGTGATACTCAGAGGCGTAATTAGATATTCGTAGGCCCCATAGCAAAAGTTTGTAAGGGCCCCCTATTTAGCAACTGATGGTGATAAATGTATGTAAAACATATTAGTTAGACAGCAAAGATGGGCCCCCTTCAGCTCTGGGCCCCATAGCAGCTGCACCCCTTGCACCTATGGTAGTCACGCCCTTGGTGATACTAGTTGGGGTAACTACATGGCAGTGTGTGTTTTATAATACGGTGTGTGTGTTACACTATAATATGCAGGGTGGACACTATTGGTAATGGTGGGCATTATTTACAGTATAAAATGTGGGGGTAGGTACAGTAGTATTGGTGAGGATGGGTTGTTATTTATAATTCCTAGGGTAGGTGTAAACGTTATATACGTTCTAGTGGGCTGTATATTTATATCTAATCTCCTCAATGTTGTGTTTTTTTTCTATTTATTAAATGTATGTTTATGTTATAAAGAAATGTGGTAGTTTGTACTAAGGGCCTAATTCTAGTTGGTTCGGTATGCAGCGAAGTTCACTACTTACTGAACACTGATACGTCGCCCCACCGAACGCCCCCCCCCCCTACAGCCGCCGAATCCACTTGGTACCAAGAGAGGGGTGTGTTCGCCAACCCATCTCCTCGCATTCCTCCGTTAGCAGGAGAAATCTTCGATGGTCGCCAACCATCAAATCATTTCTCCTCCCTTCAGAAATATAAGTCATTCGAACTGACTTTTATTTCCTCCGCAAATCGCCGATGATAGGGCGGGCGGCTGACATCCTGTGATGTCAGCCACCTGCTTAGAGCAGGCATTGGCCCACCTGCATTTTTATTGGGATGCCCAAAAAAACTGGGCGTTCCCCTGCTCCAGCCCCGTTTCCGCCCCCGGACCTCCCTCCCTGCAATGAACAGACCGGTGAGTGTGTAGCTCGCAAAAAACGTTCGGTGCTGGGGTTTGCGCATGTGCAAAAATGCGCAAACCCCGACCATTGGGTCTGGGGCCGGATTTGAATCACTACGAGAAATCCTGCATTTGTATTTAAATTAAATATAAACCAAGTTATAACCTGGGTTGAAATGCCAGGCTGGTCGACCCTGGTAATTCAGTTTGTTGCTTTCACATCGCACCTCAACCCGGCAATAACTAAGGTTATAAATGCGATCTGAAAGGGGTAGGAGGGGCTCTACCTGGAGCAATGTGTATAAGTGGCACTATTACCACATAGTAGTGTAATGTGAATAATGGACACTACTGTGACACTATTATGTGTCCACGCAACTTTTCCACAAAGCATTGCCCTAAATTTTCAGCACACACTCTCCCTTTTCAAAAATGCAAATGAAAAGGGTTTGGACTTTAGAGCAGTTTTCACAGAAAGCCCTTTAATGCATCCAGGTAAAACTAAAATAATGTCAAAAGGATGTGAAAAAAAACTTTCACATTATTTAAATAAAAATAATTTTAATAAATCAGCCCTTAAGTTTCTATATCACCATGAAAGAAACTTTCACTTTAAATCAGTTGCCACTAGAGGGTGCTAAATTTATCTTTCTTTTTTTTTTCTTTCGTTTCACCAAAACACTGGTACTAAGTTTAAAAAAAAAATTAAACTAAGGTAAAGCCATCAAATGCTTTGCGTATATTTAATGGGAAACCAACTCTTCTGTATGAAAGGACCTAGACAAGTAGCACTGAATACCGCTTGCATATATTCTTTGGCATTAATGTGCTTTTTTCCCCCTTGCCAATGTTTTCCTTAAGCCTTTACTAATCCTACATTTCCTCCATTTCATTTTTCTGAAAGCATCAATACAGTAAATAAACAGCCCAAATGTACTGTACATGTGCCATTATAGCAGCACTTTCCTATTTAGTACATGTCCTATACAGTATGTCCTCTAAATTGACTAAATGGAGATGATTCCATAGCAGAAAGCAGTGTAAAAGGATAGAAATTAGTTTATATTATTTTTCCTTGCCAAGTAGCTTCCCCCATTTCCTAGAAAGTGCTGTAATGATTTGATTGGAATCTTATACAATTCTCTGGATTACTCACTGACCAGCTTCCTCGTTATGTAACGCAACAAAACCGGCTGGTCGTAAGAGTTGAACATGGTCTCAGGAGTAATCTACATTTATGAAGACTCCTGGGGCCAAATGTAATAGGGTGAGAGTTTCAGAAAGTGAGAGATTTTGGGAGAGTTTTCCCATTTTATTTAAAGCAGCAATCAATTACATGGCAAAATCAACCTGGTTTTGCAGTGTAATTGATTGCTGCTTTAAAAAAAAAAGGGAAAACTCTCCCAAAATCTCTCACTTTCTGTAACTCTCACCCTATTACATTTGGCCCCTGATGTGCACCACAATAAGCCTTTCTGTAGGTGCACCTAATTTTTCAATAAATCTGCGCACTTGAATAAAAATACATCTTGTACTCAATAGGACACATTACGGAAAGAGGTTCTTCAACCACTTAGCTTCAGCATGGGAAAACTTCCTTTCTTCAAATTTTGTATGCTGTAAATATAGCCTTGTAGTGTATTAAACAAAATATTTAATGATAAAACATTTAGGGGGTATGCAGTCCCAGATTACGTCTGTCGATCCCTCCCGACAGCCGTGATCCAGGCCCGTTTCCGTTTTGCCCGACAGCAAATCGGCAGGCCGGATGTCCCGCCTGTCGATCGGCGAAAAGTGGCCGTGTCCTCATAAATGGGCGTGGATTGTCCATCTGATGCCGGGATCACGATACTCCATGGCCATTATCGGCAGAACGGGCCTGACTGCTTCTAAAGTCGGGCTCGTTCTGCCGTGATCTCTCTTTAATGCTGTTGGTAAAGACAGCATTGAATAGGGACCCGCCGCTCTTTCCCCATAGTGAATAGCGGCGGAACATTGCACCCCCTATATATCCATATATATATAGTAATATTTCCCCCAGATTTGAGTGGTTCTCGAACATGACTGTGCACTCCAATTCGGATTGGCGACAACGGACACGGTGATAAAGGGGGGGGGGGGGGGGAAATGATCGAAGAGGTAGACACAGGGAGCAGAGGAGAGAGGGGGGGGGGGGGGGGGGGGTCTGAGGCACACCAAGGGCCAGATGTACTAAGCTTGAAAAGTGATAAAAAGGAGAGTGATAAACCAACAGCCAATTGGCTCTTACCTACCATGTCACAGGCTGTGTTTGAAAAATGACAGGTAGGAGCTGATTGGTTGGTGGTTTATCACTCTCCTTTTTATCAATTTTCAAGCTTAGTACATCTCGCCCCAAGGGAGGTAAGTGTGGGTAAGATGCAGATAGGGACATGTGTACATTTGAAATTTAGTTTTTTGTAAAACATGAATCTTAACTTTAAACAGTATATCCTCTGTCTTTTATACATGTTTGTGAACATTTTTCCTAAATGAGATTTGGAATAAAGGTACCAATCGTACATAATAGTTTTTGAAAATATTCAATATTACCTTGTTCATGTAAAATCAAGGATTTCAGTTTCTGACAAAGTGTTAACAAGATTCTTGGCACCATTTATAACATCAGCCTTTAGGTCACGTTCATTTTGACTAAGATGTGTGAAGTAATGGTGACTGCCCTTGACATAACATCAAACAGGATGTCCCATGACATAACAGGAAATGTAAAAAAATAGATCACTGGAGATAACAATAGATATTTTGTTTATTCATAGCTAAAACAAGCACAATCCATTTTCTGTAATGAGTGGTAAATGAGTATATACTATGTACTGGATTAAATGTGTCTTTTAATTAACAAATAAATTAATACTGTACCTAAACCCCAAAAAACAACCATAAACGTAAAAAAAAAAAAATCTGATTGCATCCCTACTTCTGTTAGTCCCTATATTTAGCATGGTACCACCATGGGCAATTGATGAAATACTTCAGCAGTGCACTGCTGCTAGCCTAGGGGCTTTTAATAACAGGAGAGATCCAAGGCAAAATGAAAACCAACTGCTGATTGGAGGAAATATCTTCATCCAATCAGCATCCGTCTTTCATTATCAGCACTTGATGTGATCTTTCTTTCCTGCTACAGAAAAAGTTGTGAACATGAGCTAAGATGAAGGTAATTATGAACCAAGAGGCGGTAAGTGTCAGATGTGCTATAACCAGCATTATTTCACAGTTGCATCCTTGGTGCTTGCACAGTGCAATTGCAGTACATGTGCAGTCAATTCACAATCTCTCCACTGCATTAATATCGCCATTGTGTCCCACTCTGAATCAGGATCAGATCTGCTACAAAAATATGTTCCATTTATAGAATGTCACATACATGTATGTAATTATGTGTACACCAAGAAAGCACGCACAAGGTACAAACTAGAGATGTGTGGTGGCCACTTTTTCGGGTTTTGGTTTGGGATCTGGATCTCCCTTCGTGTTTTGGATCTGGATTGGTTTTGGCAAAACCACCCTTGTGTGTTTTGGGTTTGATCTGGATTTTTATGAAAAAATGCTAAAAATGGCTAAAATAACAGAATTTAGGCCTGTTTTTGCCCCAAAGTATTATTAACCTCAATAACATTAGTTTTCACTCATTTCTAGTCAATTTTGATCACTTCACAGCTTACAAAATTGTTTTCATTTACTGTAGTTGGGCCAAAAGGGTATACCGAGGTAGCTGGATGACTGAGCTAAGCGACAGCAGTGGGCATCACATACTGTACATGTGGACCTTACACTTCCAACCTGGCACATCTTGGAAGCAGAGCGGCACTGCAGGGGCAGACAGGGTGGCAGTTTACTAAACAATCCCAAAAAAAGAGAAATGCTCCAAAGAGCAAAAAATACAAAGAGGTATTGGCCTTGTCATGACTGGTGGTAGCAGCTTCAGCACTTCTATCAGGTTGCTGATCTCCCACTATTTCCTCCTCCATCATCCTCCAAAAATGTGTTTTTATTTTATTTATTACTTTTATTTATTTTTCTTACTTTACACTGGACACAGCCCCTTGGACACTGGACACTGCTCCTGGACACAGCCCCTGGAAACTGGACACAGCCCGTCACCCTGGACACAGCCCCTGGACAATGGACACAGCCTCTGGACACAGCTCCTGTACACTGGACACAGCCGTCACTCTGGACACCCCCCCTGGACACAGCTCCTGTACACTGGACACAGCCATCACACTGGACACTGCCCCTGGCCCTTGCCCCTGAACACTGGACACAGCCCGTCACCCTGGACACAGCCCCTGGACAATGGACACAGCCCGTCACCCTGGACACAGCCCCTGGACAATGGACACAGCCTCTGGACACCACCCTGAAACACAGCTCCTGTACACTGGACACAGCCGTCACACTGGACACTGGACACAGCTCCTGTACACTGGACACAACCCCTGTACACTGGACACAACCCCTGTACACAGCCCCTGTACACTGGACACAGCCCCTGTCACACTGGACACAGGCCCTGTCACACTGGACACAGGCCCTGTCACACTGGACACAGGCCCTGTGCACAGCCCCTGGACACTGCCCCTGGACACTGGACACAGCTCCTGTACACTGGACACAACCCCTGTACACTGGACACAGCCCCTGTACACTGGACACAGCCCCTGTACACTGGACACAGCCCCTGTTCACTGGACACAACCCCTGTACACTGGACACAAACCCTGTACACTGGACACAAACCCTGTCACACTGTACACAGGCCCTGTCACCAGTGGTGCAAGTAGAATTTTTTTCTTGGTGGTACTGATAGCCTCCACCAAAAATGGGCATGGTCATGTGTCATCAGGGGGCGTGGTCACACAAAGCTAGAGGAGTGACTAAATGACAATAGAGGCGTGGACACAGGAGACAGGGAATGAGAAACTGGGAATGACTGGGGGTGGGTTGGCTCTTGCTTGGGGGAGAGCCAGGCAGCTTGTGCTTACAATAGTGGAGCCTGCTCTTCATGCTGTCGGCGCTGCTGATGCCAGTCAGTGTGACAGGCTAAATCAGCAGTTGCCGGTAGCTGCATACAGCACCAATCATAACGCTGGGTGGGCGGGCTGCGGATGCATTATATTTAGACTTAAAATGAAAATAGAAATGACAGTGTATCAGGGGTAAGTGGTACTGCGTACCTGCAACATATTTCTTACAGGTACTCCGTACCACGCCGTACCCTCTTACTTGCAGTACTGCCTGTCACACTGGACACAAGCCCTGTCACACTGAACACAGCCCCTTATACACTGGCCACTGCAGCCCCTGTACACTGGACTTGTGTACAGCAGCCCCTGCAGACCCTAATCGAGTGAGCAGCAGCAAAATAATATATTATTATTATAGCACAGCACACAGCACAGAGCACAACCACCCTCTTCCCTCCCCTATAATACGCGCGTGCGTCTTATATAGAATCCAGATCCAGCGAGAATCCGACAGCGCGATGATGACGTTTTGCCTCGTTTTCAGTCCGGAATTTAGGCGGGAACTCCTGAGCCGGCTCGGATCCAGACTCGGATCGCGATATTCGGATCTGTCGGATCCCGGAGATCCGGACCCGCTCATCTCTAGTACAAACAAATACTACTAATTTTAGCATTGTGCTTGTACTTCATAATTTACTCATAATCCAGAAGAAAATGACATGGGGAGCACCATGATGGGGTCAGGGGCGGATTTAGTTATGAGGGCGCCCCTAGGCACAACAATAATGTTTACTAAGTAGGACAGTTTATAGGGGCAGTATCTGCATGTCCTATCCATTTACACTCTATTTAAGATGGAATATAGTACAGTACAGTGGATATTTTGCAGTTATTGGTATATTTTAGGCTGACAGTACTATCACAGGCATCCAAGTGCCGCCCCCAAACATGTGCCGCCCCTAGGCCGGTGCCTCACGTGCCTAATGGGAAATTCGGCTCTGGATGGGGTAAGGTGTGTGTGTGTCTGTGTGTGTGTGTGTGGGGGGGGGGGGGGGGAGCAGCAGTGGCATGTGCAATTCTGCCCGCCGAAGCATGGAGGCACACATGCTTCTAGAATGAGGGTGTGACCTCACAGGACAGGGAGACAGTGTGACTGGCAGGGGGGTGACAAGGAGAGAGTCACAGGCATTGGGTAGCAGAGAATGTGATGGTGAGAGGCAGTGGGTGAAACCAGAGGCGTAACTAGAATGATGCGGGCCCCATAGCAAAATCTTGGCAGGGCCAGGAGAGATAAAAGGGGAGGGGGCTTCATGGAAAAGAGAGAGAAGGAGAGAGAAGAGGGGGATCAAGAGAGAAAGGGAGGGGGCGAGTATTTTGTTAAGGAGAGAGATAAAGCGGAGCAAGGGAGAGAGAGTGTCAGCAACAGATGGGGAGAGAGTGTGACAGATGGCTGTGACTGTGTGCTTCTTACTTTACTCCCCTTCCTTAAAGGTGCCATTGTGAACCTTTTATTTAGCCCCCCCCCAATGCAGGTGCTGCGGTGTACTTTTTAATTATTCTCTTGCTGCCAATAAAGGTGCCGCTATGTACCCCCCCAGATGACACTACCTCTGGCAGCGCTGTATCTCCTTTCCTCCCCTTTCGGGTCTCTGCAGTCTGCACCGCCGGGTCTCCACACAGGACATAAGTGACTGTAGCTAGACACGCGCTGGGTCTCCTAACCTCCGCACTGGGACTCCATAGAACACATGAGAAGTGTTGCAAGCACGCCAGGTCTCCTAACCTATGCACCGGGATTCCTCTACACTGCACAGGCCATCACAGGCTTTTGTAATTCGCGCCAGGGCTGGTGACGTTGAGCCCCAGGAGGGAGGGGGAGGACAGAGACACTGAGGCCGTAACAGTGCTGCGCTGTCACTGGTGCTGCTAGCCTGCCACTGCTCGTGACACTTAAAAAAACGTAAAGGGTGCAGGGGATTGCTAGCTTGGGCTCAGGCCCCCCGAGCCGCCAGGCCCCATAGCAACTGCACCCCCTGCACCCTCCATTGTTACGCCACTGGGTGACACAAGGGAGAGGATGACAGGCAGTGGGTAGTAAACAATGTGATGGTGACAGGCAGTGGGTGACAGCAGGGGCAAATCCAAAACAGGGCAGAGGAGAGGTTATTTGCATGTGCTCCCAATACAGTGGAGAGGTAGAGCATGATGCAACAGGTGAAAGAGAGAGATAGATAGAAAGGGTGACAGTGAGAAGCAGTGGAAGATGTCAGGGAATGGGTGAAAGGAGGAGGAAGCAATGGATGACAGGAGGAGGCAGGCTCGGACTGGCCTGGCGGGGAACCGGGAGATTCCCCGGTGGGCCCCATGCACTCTAAACTCCTCCCACTTTTAAAGGGGGGAGGGGCCTGCTGTGGCTGCTACCTTACAATGACGCCGCCGGGTAGTCAGTGTCATCCGCTGCGGATGACTGACCCCGGCGGTGGATGCGGGTGGGACGGCAATTACGTGAGTGACTCACGCTGGCGCTGTTGGCTGTCTGATTGACAGCTGCCGGCCGCTGCTGTGCTGGGCTGGCGTCATTTCAGGCGGCCGCGGCTGTGGGGCGGGCTGACGTCACCTGACACGACACACATGACGACTGTCATGTCAGGTGATCCTTCCAGGACCTGCCCGCGCTTTACTGTCTGGGGGGGGGAGTTGTAACTGTCCTCTGGAATCTGGTCCTGGATGCCCTATACCAGGCTCCTGCCCGCACTGCCTGCCTGGACGGATAGCACTGTGTGACCTAGGCTTCAGCTTCAGGTAAGCGTGCGTGAATGGCAGTCACTGGCTGGCTGCTTTTTACCATCTGAACTGTCTGCTGATATTTTGCCAATATTGTAGGTGTGTTGTTTTTTTCTTAATTCTTTGGCTTGGGTTTTATTTTATTTTATATTAGCCGCCTATGTGCTGTACTATTATCTGAGTGGGGGGACCTATGTAATGTACTATATGGGGGGGCCTATGTGCTGTACTATTTGAGTGGGGGGTGACCTATGTAATGTACTATATGTGGGGGCCTATGTGCTGTACTATTATCTGAGTGGGGGGACCTATGTAATGTACTATATGGGGGGCCTATGTGCTGTACTATTCTCTGAGTGGGGAGACCTATGTAATGTACTATATGGGGGGGGCCTATGTGCTGTACTATTTGAGTGGGGAGACCTATGTAATGTACTATATGTGGGGGCCTATGTGCTGTACTATTTGAGTGGGGAGACCTATGTAATGTACTATATGGGGGGCCTATGTGCTGTACTATTTGAGTGGGGGTGACCTATGTAATGTACTATATGTGGGGGCCTATGTGCTGTACTATTATCTGAGTGGGGAGACCTATGTAATGTACTATAATGGGGGGCCTATGTGCTGTACTGTTTGAGTGGGGGTGACCTATGTAATGTACTATATGTGAGGGCCTATGTGCTGTACTATTTGAGTGGGGGTGACCTATGTAATGTACTATATGTGGGGGCCTATGTGCTGTACTATTATCTGAGTGGGGGACCTATGTAATGTACTATATGTGGGGGCCTATGTGCTGTGCTATTATCTGAGTGGGGGGACCTATGTAATGTACTATATGGGGGGCCTATGTGCTGTACTATTATCTGAGTGGGGGGACCTATGTAATGTACTATATGGGGGGGGCTATGTGCTGTACTATTATCTGAGTGGGGGGACCTATGTAATGTATTTTATTGGGGCCTATGTGCTGTACTATTGTCTGAGTGGGGGGACCTATGTAATGTACTATATGGGGGACCTTTGTGCTGTACTATTATCTGAGTGGGGGGACCTATGTAATGTATTTTATTGGGGGCCTATGTGCTGTACTATTATCTGAGTGGGGGACCTATGTAATGTTACTATATGGGGGGCCTATGTGCTGTACTATTATCTGAGTGGGGGGACCTATGTAATGTACTATATGGGGGGGGGGGCTATGTGCTGTACTATTATCTGAGTGGGGGGACCTATGTAATGTATTTTATTGGGGCCTATGTGCTGTACTATTGTCTGAGTGGGGGGACCTATGTAATGTACTATATGGGGGGACCTATGTGCTGTACTATTATCTGAGTGGGGGGACCTATGTAATGTATTTTATTGGGGGCCTATGTGCTGTACTATTATGTGAGTGGGGAACCTATGTAATGTATTATATGGGAGGGCAAAGGCGAATCTAAGGGGTGCACCGGACCACCTAGTCTTAAGGTGTGTACAGACGGCAGATATGCCGTGCTATGTGAGTCCCGATACGATCAGCTGGTATCCGGACTCGCATCGCACGGCATGCGGCAGGGGCACAATTTAGACTATATAGTGCAGATCTGCCTGCCCTCACTATATCGCTGCAGATTTGTGCTCACTTGGGAGCGCACATCGGCAGCGCATCAGGCTCATTAGCCCTAAAAAGCCACCAATCAACATGCGATATGGCTTCCGATGTTCACTAAATCGGGAACATCGGAATCCATATCGCCCCCGTGTGTACACACCATAAGGAATTGCTTGTTGCCAAGGAGGATGTCTCACACCGCTGAACCCACCTAATTGAAATAAATGACAGCTGGGCAGAGAGCGCTGTGCGCTGCCCGGCTGTAGTCTAAGCAGTGGCATCGATATTTTCAGTTTTCCCTCTGGACCGCCGGCAGCCAATCAGGAGCGGCATTGGTGGCATTGGTAGCTGCTCCTGATTGGCTGCCGGACCTCAGTGCGAGAACTGAAAATATCGATGTTACTGCTTAGACTACAGCCGGGCAGCGCACAGCGCTCTCTGCCCGGCTGTCATTTATTTCAATTAGGTGAGTCCAGCAGCGTGAGACATCCCCCTTGGCTACAAGCAATTCCTTAGACTAAACAGCTGTCTCTCTGCCCGGCTGTCATTTCTTTAGGTGCATCCAGTAGTATGACATCCTCCTTGGCAATTAGCAATTTCCTCCCCACCTTGGCAACGAGCAATTCCCTCCCCCAATGGGCATTACGTTGTGGTCTAAAGTGTAATACCACGCACAATTTTGTGATGCCACGCCTCCGTCCCATGAGGCCACGCCCCATTTTCGCAGCGTGGCTACGCCGCGCAAAGGTCCCCCTTGCTTGTGAGTTCGGATTTGGGAACAGCCATTACCATATTTCTACATTCACCTATTGGGGGGGGGGGGGGGGGGGGCGTGCGCCCCATGTGCTGTACTATTATCTGAGTGGGGGACCTATGTGCTGTATTATGTGTGGGGACCTACATGCTGTACTATTATCTGTGGTGTGGAGGACCTATGTGCTGTATTATATGTGGGGGGACATACGTGCTGTACTATTATCTGTGTGTGGAGGACCTATGTGTTGTAATATCTGGGGGGGGGGTGGTATTTGCTGTATTATCTATGGGACCTATGTGCTTTATTATCAACGTGGGGGATTTATGGATCAAATGTCACACACCTATGATTTTGGGCCAATTTTGCCCGATTATCGGCCCAAAGTGCAGAAATCGGATGAAATTGGCCCACAATTCTATAGTGTATAGCCACTCCTCTCTGGTCAGATGGCCACACCCCTTCAAAAAGACCACGCCCCCTTGGTGGGCCCCTGTGAGTGCATTTCCCTGGTGGGCCCTTCGTGCCCCAGTCCGACACTGGGAGGAGGCATTGGTTGACAGGAGAAAGCGGTGACAGGGAGAGATAGCGGGAGATGGAAAGGCAGTGAGTGACAGGAAAGGCATGGTGGGCAAAGGCAATGGCTACAAGGAAAGACATAGGGAAGGCAGAGACATAGGTAGGAGAGAGAGAGCACACCCTGCCACAGTATTGCTATTAGGGAATGCTAAAACTGTGACAGGGTATGCTGGGATATGTAGTTTTACAACAGCTAGAAAGCCACAGGTTGGCCAGCCCTGCTGTATAGACTCACATCTGTGCAACTACACTACAGTTGGATCAGATAGATTATATATCGGTAGTGGTTGTGCTGGTGTGTACATGTGATATGCCTGTTATCAATGTTGTTCAAAGACATTTTGTGTGGCCCTGTGGCACAACTAGTGCCCAATATATCTCCAGATATAGTGCAACTGGAAAGTATTCACAGCGCTTCACCTTTTCCACATTTTGTTATGTTACAGGCTTATTCCAAAATGGAATAAATTAATATCAAATTCTACACACAATACCCCATAATGATAATATGAATTTTTGGGAGAATTTTGCAAATGTATTAAAAATAAAAAACTAAGAAATCACATGTACATAAGTATTCACAGCCTATGTGCAATACTTTTTTGGTGCACCTTTGTCAGCAACATCAGCCTCAAGTCTTTTGAATATGATGCCAGAAGCTTGGCACATCTATCTTTGGGCAATTCCTCTTTGCAGCACATCTCAAGCTTCAACCAGTTGTATAGGAAGTGTCGGTGCACAGCCATTTTCAGATCTTTCCAGAGATGTTCAATCATATTCAAGTCTGGGCTCTGGCTAGGCCACTCAAGGACATTCACAGAGTTGTCCTGAAGCCTCCTTTGATATCTTGGCTGTGTGCTTGGTTTTTTCTCCTGATGAAAGATGAACTGTCGTCCATCTGAGGTCAACAGAGCTTTGTAACAGGTTTTCATCCAGAATGTCTCTGTACATTGCTACATTCATCTTTCCCTCTATCCTGACTAGTCTCCAAGTTTCTGCCACTGAAAAACATACCCACAGCATGATGCTGCCGCCACCACCACCATGCTTCACTATAGGGATCGAAATGGCCTATTGATGAACGGTGCCGTGGTTTCCTCCAAACATGACACCTGGCATTCACGCCAAAGAGTTCAATCTTTGTCTCATCAGACCAGAAAATTTTGTTTCTCATGGTCTGAGAGCCTTTAGGTGCATTTTGGCATGCTCTAGGTGGGCTGCCATGGGTAAGGAGTGGCTTCCATCTGGCCACTCTACCATACAGGCCTGATTGGTGGTTTGCTGCAGAGATGCTTGTCCTTCTAGAAGGTTCTCCTCTCTCCACACAGGAATGCTGTAGCCCTGACAGAGTGACCATCAGGATAGTGGTCACCTCCCTGACTAGGGCCCTTCTCCCCTGATCACTCAGTTTAAATGACTGTCCAGCTCTACAAAGGCTCCTGGTGGTTCCAAACTTCTTACCTTTACAGATGATGGAGCTCATTGTGACTGTGCTCATTGAGACCTTTAAAGCATCAGATATTTTTCTGTACCCTTCCTCAGATTTGTGCCTCAAGACAATCCTGTCTACAGACAATTCATGGTTGGTTTGAATTGTTAAGTGTGGGACCTTATATAGTCAGGTGTGTGCTTTTCCAAATAATGTTCAATCAACTGATTTACCACAGGTGGACTCCAATTAAGTTGTAGGAAAATCTCAAGGATCAGTGGAAACAGGAAGCACCTCAATTTTGAGCTTCATGGCAAAGGCTATGAATAGAAGTACATTTTGAGAAGCATGGTTTTCGGAATAATTTGGATAGCGGATATTTGGATAAGGGATACTCAATCTATATGTGTTATCATATGAACTGAATATTAGGCACTTGTATTGTTGATTGGGTCTCACCACTGTTGGGCTTTTTCCGGGTTTGGGTCCAGTTGTGCTTATGAGATTGCGGTTACATGGAATTTAATGATACCACTGGAGGAAGTTCTATTGACCTTGTGGAATTCTCCCAAAGTGAAATCCTCTTGTTAATGAATGGATTAACTACTGGGTGCCAAGGCTGGATAAAGTGGATGCCAAAGTGGTGTGATACTAAGGTGATACTAAGGTGAGAGCTCCTGGAAACACTGACGCATTTCGCTGACGTTTCAGCTTCTTCAAGGTGATGTAGCTGGTCTGATGGCATGGGTTTATATACCCTAACCTAGTTGATAATAACAAACACTTGTGTCAGACAATAACACTGATCGACATACTATCCAAATTTTTTATTTATACACATGAAATAAAATGTAGAAGACAAACCTATATCCAGATAACCTTATCATTAAAAAAAAACAAGGGTTACAAATGATGAAAATAAATTAAAAACTGTTATGATCCCGGAAGGGTGGAACTTCTGCCACACTTCCGGGAATCGGGGCCCAACGTGACATGCTTCCGGCCCGTGGAACGCGCCAGATGTCCGGGGCAAGTAGTGCACGCAGCTCCGTCTCCATAGCAACAATGCACACTGGTTGCTTTTGGAGAAGGCACCCATGTTTGTTTTGATGCGCTCCGAAAATTACAAAAAGGAGAGTTGTCAGCGCTAGGCCACGCCCTCTAGCCAAGGCCATGCCCATGGTAGCTCCGGCCCTTTTGACAGGTAGCTCCAGCTCTTTTTGCAGGTTCTGATTTAGGGATGTGGAAAGTTGGCAGGTATGTTGGTGCCATGAAACTAACATTCCTCTGTACAGAACTAGTACATATGGGCATTTATGCCCTATGGGGGTATATTACAGAAAACTTTTTGTTAAGGCCACTAATATTATCTTGAGGCATACAGATAGAGCGTGAGTCAGCCAGCCTAATCTATCGCCAAATGACCTGAGCTGGCGCAGGCTGGTGGACAAGTGCTCCATCTGACAGGGATGCTCTCACACGCTCGCGAGTCCCGTCAGCACGGCGGTGGCGAGCGGCTTCGCCACCCATTTCCACTTCAATGGGAGCTGCTCCATCTGTATATTATTGTGTATGCGTGTGTATGTATGTATATATGTGTGTATTTGTTGATTCTACATTTGGGTTCGAAAGCTGCTGCTGAATTGCACCCACCAACACAAAATATTTGCACTTGAGTTGCCTGCTAGTAATCACTTTAGATAAATACTGTAAATAATGATAATCAATGTAAAGGTCACTGACTTTTCTTTGTGTACAATCCTTTTATGCATTAGATAAAACCATCACTGGTACTTAAGTGTCTGGGATTAAGTTTGTAAGGATAGGTAGTATCTATCTGAGCTTAGCGGTATAGAAATGAGCGGCCAATACTCATCCCTGCGGCTAAGTGCAGTAGTATGCAATATAGGTTTTCCCACAGTCATGATGGGAATTTGTACTTACACTGCTAGTACTCAATTAATGCAGTTACCTGAATATATTCTTACACTGTGTCGTTATTATTTTTAATACAGCAGATAATGAACATATAGAAAACATCAAGTAAGTAGATTGTAAGCTTGCGAGCAGGGCCCTCCTACCTCTATATCTGTTGGTTACTACCCAGTTTGTGTTATCACTGTTGTTTACAATTGTAACCATGTGCACTGCAGGGGGCAGATGTAACATGTGCAGAGAGAATTAGATTTGGGTGAGTAATTTTGTTTCTGTGCAGGGAAAATACTGACTGCTTTATTTTTACACTGCAATATAGATCTCACTTTTAAGTAAAACCCCACCCAAATCTAATTCTCTCTGCACATGTTACATCTGCCCCACCTGCAGTGCACATGGTTTTGCCCATCTAAGAAGGATTTTGTCAGAAAGAATGAACCAAAATAAGGCCCATACATAGGTTAATGCATGCTCATAAAGGGATATGTGCCAATACAAAAATATGAGTAGCGTATATGTGTCAAAGGCTTGAATCTAAAATGTATTACATTTATGACAAATGAAGGCTTTCATATACACCCACACTCCACACTTCTCTGCAGTTCATTATGTATCTAACGTGGTTAAATTTGTATACAGCTGCAGGATGATTCCCTCTGTGGAACTGTAATTATTAATATGAAGGATGAGTTGGACATATCCAAAATGCCTGGGACCAGAAGTACTTTGGATATCGAGTTTTTCAGCATTTTGGAATATTTGCATTCCATGGGTTATTTTGTAGACCGAACCCAATACTAAACATGAATTAAATTACAGTAATCTATCATATACACCTTATACACATACGGCCTGATTGAATTGCCATCTCAAGGTGGGTGTTGTACACAAATCAGTCACTTCTTACTGCGTATGCATCTGAGCCGCAGTGCACACATGCAACAAATAATTTTTTAGGTGTAGGCAATAGTGGGGGAACTTAGAAGGGCAGAAGTTAGGGCAGAAGTTAGGGCAGGGCCAATAGGTTTTTCAGAAACTTGGACAAAGCAGTCATTTGATGTCCGCAAAACTCCTACCCTCCCAACAAAAAACAAAAAAAATTCCACAAAGGCGTTGCCTACCCTCCCGGAATGGCCGGGAGGGTCCTGAAAATCGGGTCACCCTCCCGGCCCCCTGGAAATGTGGGCAACCCTCCCGGATTCTGGGGGACCCCCGCCCCCCCGGCCGCAGCGTTTAAATGACCTTTTCTGCCGATCTCCGGAGAGGGGGCAGGGCTAAATTGTCAACATCGTGTCATTGTGTCATCGTGTCATTAATGATGTCACGTTTAAGCCCCGCCCCCGAACTCCTGCGGAAAGTCTCCTCTCCGGGCTTCTCCCGGAGAAGAGCTTTCTAAAGTTGGCAACCCTGCGTTAGAGAGAGGAAGAGAGAAAGAGAGAGAGGGAGGCGATGGGGAGAGATGGAGAGAGAGAGAGAGGGGAGGGATGGAGAAAGAAAAGAAAGAGAGAGAGAAAGAGCCAGCGAGGGATAGAGTAAACAGAGAGTGAGGGGAGGGAGAGAGTGAGAGGGTGGGAGAGTGTGGAGAGATAGAGGATGGGAAGAAGAGAGCGCTCAGTTCCTATACGGTGACAAAAGCTGGATGCTACACATAATAAAGCCGGGCAGCGACCTGGGTGTGGCCCGCACCCCCCCTGTGATGCCACTGACTGTATGTAAAATGATTTAGTTATAACATTTGGTAGGTTCCCTGGTATTTTTTTGATGAGAATATGAACGTGCTCTTCAGTTCCTGCAGTACACATGAATACATAATAAAATCAGCCCAATATGACTCTGGCTTTGTGCAAATCTGTGGCAGCCAGAAACAGGCGTACACATCTGTGTAGACCTACAGCTATGTAACTGTTGTAGCTAAAAGTGCTAGTTTTGTTTAATATAGAAAACCAAATAGGAAGTTTGTATTTTTGTTGACTTTAATAAATCCTGTGTTGTGTAATGAAGCTAAACAATAACAAACTTCTTTATATTCTACATTTTTGTGGGTAATGTCTGTTTTCGGAGATACCTACAAATGTTAACTATACCCAGGATCAATGTTCCCTCTAAATTTTCGAAGACTGTGTGCGGCAAAAGATTTTGGCTGTGCAACTTTGGAAGGAAATTAAAATTTTTGTGCGTCACATATATAACTGGAAAATGACATTCAGTAATTGTGTTAACTTTACTTTAAAATAATATTAAACATTTAAACATTCAAAACACAGCACACAATGTAGTTAATGGGTGAAACACAAATTAATTGAGTCAACAACTGCAAAAAGGGACCACTGCTGCTTTGTGCGCTCTGTTGTAATGTCTGTGCGCACACTCGTCAAGTTGTGTGCGCGCGCACGTGCGCACAGCTTAGAGGGAACACTGCCCAGGATGTATGACTGAATGTCTGACCTTCATTTTTGATCACAAAAAAAGACTTCATAGATTTTAGGGACCTGTAAAAGTGTGAAATCTACAGTGCCAAAGTTGAAAGGCAATACACAGCACCGGATAACCTCGGTGTAATGTGTTTAGCAGGTCTGGTGCGGGTTTGCAATCTGTTTAGGACAGCAGTCAGGTAATCAGCAGTACCTGTGAGTTTGTATTGAGCTTCCGCTGGGAACAGAGTTCTGTGCTCCTGATGTTGGACAAGCTGGCTAGGCGATAAGCTGCTGGGGTGGTGGTTAGTGTCCTGGTGACCAGAGTGTATCTTTATATTTAAATGTCCTCAACTAAATGGCCACTGCCATGGAGTAGACAAACCAACCAACATTATGGACTAACAAATACATACAGTAGGGACATAATAAAGCATCCGATTTAACGTGTTAAAGATAAGGCAACTTTATGCTTTTCAGACTAAGAGCTGCCCTTTGACATGGCCGTGCCTCCCTGGACTTCTGTGTTAGATTCCTCTGACAGCACTATGCAGCTGTGGTATTACCCTTCACAGCGCAGCCCTGCCTGAGGGGCTTCAGTGCATTAGAAAACCTTCCCCCCCACCTTTTTTCTGGAACTCTGATCCCCGATGTAGTGTTTAATCAGGGCTGAGGGGGGGGAAGGGGGGGGGGTTATTGCAGGGGTGCTGGTGTCATCATGACAGGTAGGGGCTGCTGGAGGCAACAGTAGTGGCATTGTCATAGGTGGCACATGTGAAGCCATTGCTCAGGGTATTTTTTTAGGAAAAAACCTTTATAGTGTGCTCATACTGTGCTGGTCAATCTCCCCACAGCAGCGAAAATGGGGGAATGGCCCCACAGGAAGTTTTGCCATCATAGGCCATGCCCTTGACTGAGGCCACTCCCTCCATTTGTCCCGCTTGACCCTGATTCAAAGTTGAGAGGAATGCATTGCATCATATTTACTTGTACTGTAGATTAAATGCTTAAACAAAGATGTCTTTTTAAGGTTCATATTAGGTTCAAAATCAATGTATAAATAGCAGTTCTAACAAATAGGAATTTTTCTTATATTTCAAGCATTATTCTGACATATTTCACTTGTCATTGTGCATTAAACATTTCAAAGAAATACCATCCTTTACTCTAAATTATTAAACTACCCTCCACAATTAATCACATATTGCATTAGGAATAGAGCTGTTTTGGTCAGCCAAACCAGGACATTTCCTGCATTACACCATCTCAGCTACAATTGTGGTTTTACTTAATGGAGATATATTTAATGGAAAAATAAAAGAGCTTACATTTTCCTCCACTCGCTGTCCATCGAGGCTGTGGCCTAAATCACTTCAGAAAAAGTGTTTACTTAGATACGTGTGTGCTTAGGGAAAGGATCTATTACTGAATAGTGCTCACCACTGGGTTTTGAAATTGTCCCAAGACCTTTAAGGTTTAGAAACTGGCTACATAATATGAATTATTAAAAAGCACCAAATTGCATTGTTTTGCAAAGGAAGGGTATACTGTGAGTGACTTTTTATTATTTTTGCAAAATCAGCAATACATAGTACAGTACCGCAGTGTTAGAGATACTTTTTGTTTATCACATCCACATTGCATGGTGGGGCAATTTTCTAAGCTTAGATGGATCTAGTCCCTGCTGACTCCATTCCCTATATACCACGCGGACCATATCACAGACCCAAGCGCATCACAGACCCAAGACCCATATGCTGACAGCAGACAGGGAAAAGACTGGGGATGAGGCAGATATAGGGTGTAAACACTGGAGGTTTCCAAGGCGCAAAACAGAAAAGCAGCTCAATATACCCACAAAAACTTGTTCAACCAAAAAACAAGTGAGACAATGAAATACAAAAATAATTAGGATATATCCAAAGCGCTGTCTGTGTCTGATTTTCCTTCTCCCGTTCTCACGAATGGTGTTTATGTGGAACAAAGAGAAGAATTAAATGTGTAGGATTATAAATTTCGGTACTTGTTTCCTAGCACGGCCACACCGATTTACATCGGGGTGGTCGTGTCGGAAAAATCGGGTCGATCGCATCGCATGCGATTTGGTCGCATGCGATGCGATCGACGCGACCGACCCGATTTTCGACCCGATTTTTTGATTGAATGAAATGTAAATCGGGTCCCTGGGACCCGATTTTACATTGGATTCAATGTAAAATATTCCCTAGACCCCCAAATTTAACGACGTAAACCCCACCCCACGATAGACGCCAACCCGAAGCGTGGCGAGCGCAGCGAGCCCGCGAGGGGCGGCGGTGCGCGTCCTCCGACCTTTTCATTCCCCTACTATCCACGTCGGCGTGGAGTTGAGAATAGAATAGTGTGGCGAGCGCAGCGAGCCACCGAGCCCGAAGCGTGGCGAGCGCAGCGAGCCCCGCGAGGGGACGCGTATACCTGTGAAGTTATACGCGTCCCCTCGCCACGCTTCGGGCTCGGTGGCTCGCTGCGCTCGCCACACTATTCTATTCTCAACTCCACGCCGGCGTGGATAGTAGGGGAATGAAAAGGTTGGAGGACGCGCACCGCCGCCCCTCGCGGGCTCGCTGCGCTCGCCACGCTTCGGGTTGGCATCTATCGTGGGGTGACGACGGGGACATCTATAATGTGAAATGGGTCATATTGGCCCATTTCACATTTTTCACATTTTTTTAAAGGTGAGATGGACTTAATCAAGTCCATCTCATCTTGTGCCATTATAATGGCACAAGACCGACGCGATCCTCACGATTTCAATGTTAAAAAATATTTTAACATTGAAGCCTATGGGGAAATCGGGGGCATCGCGTCGGTCGCGTCGGGACCAATGTTAATGGTCCCGACCGACGCGATGCCCCCGATTTTGTACCTTTGCCGGCAAAATGGACCTGATTTCAAAGGAAATCGGGTCCATCGTGTGGATCGTGTACCTTAACTTAAAGGTACACGATCCACAAGATTGTGGCCGTGCTAAGAAACAAGTACCTAAATTTCTGCTGAAGGCATATAGATTAGGACTAGAATAGAACATACCACACTCATAAAAAAGTGTGTGTGTGTCAGAAGCTCATAAAGGTATCTTTATGGTGATGTTGATAACCTTCACCAGAATACACCAACTTGTCCAAGTAACTTTTTTAGACGTACATTTCCACTCACTCAAATTCAGAAAGTGTAACATATAATGGTTTCTTTTTATTAAGCGTACCAGTGACTCACAATTTTCAAACACATCTGGGTTTCTTTTGCTTGGAAAATATTTTTTGAAGCAGGCAATAATGGAAAATTCACATAAAAACTTTTTATTACCAAAACAATTTTAAAATTGGACCACCCCTATGGTATACTGAAAAAATAAATCCAAAGGAGGGTGGATGATGGTGGGGAACTCACCAAACAACAAAAAGACCTTCCGGATAAGTCAAGAGTGTTGGTGAGTAAAACACCCAGTACCTTAGATAAATGTCCAGCAGTGACAAGAAGGTAGTCCAAAAAAAGAAGAAGTAGTGCAGATCCAGATAGCCTGCCAACGCCTTTCGATTTCAAATCTTTATCAAGGCCTGTCTCTGGATACTATATACTCAAAGACCAGGAAGTACAAATGGGGCAGGTCCCATCTTGGCAGGGGATGGCGACGCCAGCCGCCATCCCCCGCCAGCGCCATATCGATGGCGAGAAGGGGACGCGCGTGCACGAGAGGCGCGCGCGTCCCCTTCCGACGTCGCTTCCATCCGCTCCCCCGGGTCCCCGCCGGCTTGTTGGCGGTAACCCGGGGTCCCCGCCGCCTGCCCGCACCCCCCCCCAACCCTGTCCATCTCCCTGAGGCGGAGACGGACAGGGTTTCCGTCGCCCCGCCGACGGAGATTGAGACGCGCGTGCGCGTAAGACGCACGCGCGTCTCAGTCTCAGGTACCCACACCTTGACAAAGGGGCGCTACCAGCCCCGAAACGTTGGATTTTCTTCAAGACACGCTGAAAAATTTTCCTCACGAGTGCCGCTGTTGTGATTTATTTCTATTTATTCACTGCGCCCAGAAGGCAACGGAGGTAGCTGTACCCTGTTGGGTGAGTGCCAGGCCGCCCCCCCCAGATTTATATATATATATATATATATATATATATATATATATCCAGAGAAGGATCCGGCACCCAGGACTTAGGATGAGTCCAGGGATATAGCTTGCCCTGGTGCCATTCAAGGGGCCTTACAGCCCATGTAGACAGAGTGAGTAGAAGAAGGGCACTCAGGGACTAGAGAAGCAGGTGAACGTAGGACAATTTATTGCCTAGAGTCTACGTTTCGGGGTCTCCCCCGTCGTCAGGACAAAACAATAATGTAAAATACATACAGTGATGGTTTGTATTTTACATTATTGTTTTGTCCTGACGACGGGGGAGACCCCGAAACGTAGACTCCAGGCAATAAATTGTCCTACGTTCACCTGCTTCTCTAGTCCCTGAGTGCCCTTCTTCTACTCACTCTATATATATATATATATATATATATATATATATATATATATATATACTGTCCACTGTTTGTCGGCACTCCGCATAAAACAGGCAACGGTCCCGGTGCACCTCTGTAATCCAATACAATCCTCCAAAGTCAGAGGCACTCGGTGAAATAAAGAGAATAACGCAGATATCTTATAACATGGCTGTAAATACAATAAGATATCTGCGTTATTCTCTTTATTTCACCGAGTGCCTCTGACTTTGGAGGATTATATATATATATGTGTGTGTGTGTGTGTGGTGGTTAGCATTACTGCCTCACATGAGTTTAATTCCCATAATGGCTCTAACTGTGCAGAGTTTATATATTCTCCATGTGCTTGCGTGCTTCCTCCAGGTACTTCGGTTTCCTCCTCCAATTTAAAAATATACTGGGTGGTTACTTGGCTCCTAACATTAATTATCCCTACAATGAATGTGTTTGTGTATAATACATGTGGTAAATGAATATATAATAAATGATATATAATTTCTAAGGCAGCTGGGGTCCCAGACAAAAACTGGAGCCTCTTCCTGGATGCAACAGGATTTAAACCCCTAAAAGTTCATGTTTTCCAGGTCACCTGTGGATTTTTAAAATCTTGATGATACACAGTGTTCCTGCTTGGAGACCTGGAAAACGTGAACCCATTTGGTGCTGCCACAGATGTGTTTATTTAGTTTGTTGCCTGTGATGCATAGCGTTTCTATAACACTCTCTCCTGGACAGAACTCGTTTGTAGGTGGTGCAGGTAGTGCAAATGCTCTAGCAAAGCTCCCACTACCCACAATTAAACAGTGGAGCCAAAGAGGTATTTCAGTGGTGGTAGCATGAAGAAATGATCCCACTACCCAGCTGTATATTATCCTGCATGGTGGCTGCAGTAACAGATATGCTCCCGCTACTTGTAGTATATTAATGGGAAGCCAAAGTCAGTCGTACAATATGCTGCAATGTGGACACAACGCAAGAGAACTAGGGTACGCTCCTCCCAAAAAAATAATAAATTAGTAAATATTGTATATTAATTGTTGGACAGACTAAGTAGTGTTATAATGCATAAAAAAAACATGAAAGAATAGTTTATAATAGTGCTGTAAACCTATATTGGTGCTTGTTTTTTCCCCAAAAACACTTTCATGATTATATTGTGGCCTATCTTTGGTTTGCACAAAGTGACATAGTTCCCAACATTTGTTGTCAATTTCATTCACATTTTGACCAGTATCCAATTAGCTGCAGTAATTTTATGGAACCGGCTGAGGACTGAGGTTCGCTGAATGGACTGCTGGGGTTGGTTCTAATATAGCTGGCTGAATATAGCTGTTACTCATAAAGTCTCGTACAATAAAGATAAAAACTTGAAGACTTGATAGAGATGAAAGACTTGGCAAATACTTGAAGAATTAAAGATGTTAAGGACTTGAGAAGACTTGAAAAAGAAGTAAAGCTTTACTAAAGACTTGGATAGACATGAGGCCTTTTTGAAGACTTGGGGCCTTATTATAGACTTGAAAAAGATGTGAGGACTTGATCCTGAAAAAAAAAGAAAAATATTGTCTGTAGCTGAAAAAGTTAACTGTAGACTTAAACCAGAGAATGACCAAATAGAATGGACAAGCCAGGATGAGGCCTGCCCCATCTGTATGTACTGAAGAATGACACTGGTGCTGATCCAAAGATTAGCAAAAACTCAGGATGCTGATCCATCTAAGTGGAAAGTTAGCGTTGTTCTGGCATTGGGCTGCAGTTACTGTGGGGATTTGTATTTCCTGGGCTCTGCTAATTGGTACAGTTGCTAGCATGGGATGCGAGATCTCATTTGCGATCTCCAAAATAGTGTCCGGATAGCAGACTCCTATGTCTGTGCTTCCATGAGAATCCACCTGAGATGCCAATGCTACTGCGACAGGGAAAGGAGAATGCCGTGACTCAGAGACATCCATGGTTCCCACCCACCAGACCACCGGGAGGCAAAAAAGAAGACCCCACCAGATGGTCCAGACCATCCGCATATTCACCTATCGGGATGCCGGCTGTGGTATTCCTGTGTCGGAAACCTGATCCTGTTCATGGTTTCGGCAACCAATCTTCTTATGACAGTCAGGATTCCGGCATCAGTATTTTAAGGATGCCAGGCTGCTGTCCGTAAATACAGGTTTGCGGCAGCATCTTTGATGAACATTTTTATATTAATCTCGAAATCTGTTTAATTATGTCAATTTAATTTTCAATTGCAAACTGTGTTAATTAAATTATAGGAGAGGTAACTAACTTTAATCGATCATTTAAAAGCAGTTGGAAAATTGTCCTTGTTTCTTGTGCCTGTTTTTGTGTGCATATATATATTTATAGTCAGGTGATCACCTGTCATTTAACATCACTTTCAATTTTCAAATAAACGGATATACTTTATCATCATCTGCTTCTCCCTTAATTCTGATGACAGCAAGAAATGATGTACAATATCTACATAGCAAAAGAAGAACATTCATGGTATAATATATAAAATCCCATCTGTAACTTAAATGTATTCTGTGAATTCAGGTGCCGAAGCCCGCTCCTGACAACTGGCATCTAGATCATAAGTATGCTGGGGTGTTGCAGCCTTAGGTCAGGGTAGGGAGTGTGTGTGTGTGGGGGGGACGGGACGTGTTGATCGTCTGACAGGATCAACGCATTTTGGTTGGTGGATTTTTATCAAGATGAGACATCTTGATAAATGTCCACCGACCGAAACGCGTCGATCGTGTCATAGGAGTATGAACAGCCAAATTCACTAAGATTTTATATACGTATTTTTTTTTTATGGATTCTTCTGATTGAATTGTTTTAAAACTGTAGATTGAGGTCCCCCAGTTTATTTTGTGGCTTATCTTCCATTTTTTCTGTGGATTAATTTTTTTTTACTTTTTAAGAAAAAGGTGAATGCGCAAGAAAACTTTCTTTGGTCATGTACACCATACATTCTTAATTGCTCTCAACTAAGAATGTCCTTATACTGGGACAATCGATAAAGATACCGTTATGATTTTCACCTCCTACCATGCCCGGTGAGTGAGGTATGTCATCTTTGTGGCTTTTTCTTTATTAACCTAGATTTTCCCTGCATTTAAACTACTACACATTGGATTCCACCATTTCTTCTTTTGTATGTACCATGAGTCATTGGGACCACTATTAAGAGTCCTGGACACAGGAATTCTCAAAGAAAGAAACCCAGATACGAATGTCATCTAGAGATCCAGTGTGAGTCGGGGTACACCCACCAATTTTCTAAAAAAGATACCTTGATACATGTTTATTTACATGCATTTGGGTGAGGGAGGTACGCAGTTAACCAAATTGTCACCTAAATCTCCCCCAATTCATTACTAATCTATCAAAACACATCTACACATTGTTTGTATATATTTCCACATATTCGAGTTCATATCAAAAAGCTGGGATAAAAGATTCCACTAAAGAAACCTTTTTAGGTTTGAAAAGCACAGTTATCAACGTGAGTGTGGGTACGCCCATATCCACACATACCATACATATGAACCTTTACTGTGCATTTGGTAAGTGAGGTACGGCGTAAATTTTTTCGGCACCTCACCATCACATGTTGCGGTCCACATAACAGGTCTACACATGATTTGTATTTTTTCTTTTTCACATTTCCTGAGCACAGGTGAAACCTTCAGCATTTCAGTTTAGAGAGGAACACCACAAGGCCATACCAAAGAAAGTGTCAACATCACACCCCATTGGAATATTCTAGAGATGTGCGGCGGCCACTTTTTCGGGTTTTGGTTTTGGTTTTGGATCTGGATCTCCCTTCGTGTTTTGGATCTGGATTGGTTTTGGCAAAACCACCCTTGTGTGTTTTGGTTTTGGATCTGGATTTTTATGAAAAATTGCTAAAAATGGCTAAAATAACAGAATTTGGGCCTGTTTTTGCCCCTAAAGTATTACTGTAGTTGGGCCAAAAGGGTATACCGAGGTAGCTGGATGACTAAGCTAAGCGACAGCAGTCGGCATCACATACATGTGGACCTTACACTTCCAACCTGGCAGAGCGGCACTGCAGGGGCAGACAGGGTGGCAGTTTAATAAACTATCCCAAAAAAAGAGAAATGCTCCAAAGAGCAAATACAAAGAGGTATCAGCCTTGTCATGACTGGTGGTAGAAGCTTCAGCACTTCTATCAGGTTGCTGATCTCCCACTATTTCCTCCTCCATCATCCTCCAAAAATGTGTTTTTATTTTATTTATTACTTTTATTTGTTTTTCTTAATTTACACTGGACACAGCCTGTCACACTGGACACAGCCCCTTGGACACTGGACACTGCCCCTGGACACAGCCCCTGGACACTGCCCCTGGACACTGGACACAGCCCGTCACCCTGGACACAGCCCCTGGACAATGGACACAGCCTCTGGATACAGCTCTTGTACACTGGACACAGCCTGTCACCCTGGACACAGCCCCTGGACAATGGACACAGCCTCTGGACACAGCTCTTGTACACTGGACACAGCCGTCACACTGGACATAGCCCCTGGACAATGGACACAGCCGTCACACTGGACACAGCCTCAGGACACAGCTCCTGTACACTGGACATAGCCTTCACACTGGACACTGCCCCTGGACACAGCCCGTCACCCTGGACACAGCCCCTGGACAATGGACACAGCCCGTTAGCCTGGACACAGCCCCTGGACACGGCCCCTGGACAATGGACACAGCCTCTGGACACCGCCCCGGGACACAGCTCCTGTACACTGGACACAGCCGTCACACTGGACACTGCCCCTGGACACAGCCCCTGGACACTGGACACAGCTCCTGTACACAGCTCCTGTAAACTGGACACAACCCCTGTACACTGGACACAACCCCTGTACACAGCCCCTGTACACTGGACACAGCCCCTGTCACACTGGACATATGTAGTCACACTGGACAATGTATATATGTCACACTGGACACTGGATATATGTCGTCACACTGGACAATGGATATATGTCGTCACACTGGACACAGGATATATGTTGTCACACTGGACACTGGATATATGTCGTCACACTGGACACAGGATATATGTCGTCACACTGGACAATGGATATATGTCATGCTGGACACAGGATATATGTCGTCACACTGGACACAGGATATATGTCGTCACACTGTACACAGGATATATGTCGTCACACTGGACACAGGATATATGTCGTCACACTGGACACAGGATATGTCGTCAGTCGTCACACAGGACAGGACACAGGATATATGTCGTGAGTGACTTGAAACACTGGACAATGGATAAGATATAGGCCGTCACACTGGACACAGGATATATATGTCGTCACACTGGACACTGGATATATGTCGTCACACTGGACACAGGATATATGTCGTCACACTGGACAATGGATATATGTCACGCTGGACACAGGATATATGTCGTCACACTGGACACAGGATATATGTCGTCACACTGGACACAGGATATATGTCGTCACACTGGACACAGGATATATGTCACGCTGGACACAGGATATATGTCGTCACACTGGACACAGGATATATGTCGTCACACTGGACACAGGGTATAAGTCGTCACACTGGACACAGGATATGTCGTCAGTCGTCACACAGGACAGGACACAGGATATATGTCGTGAGTGACTTGTGACACTGGACAATGGATAAGATATAGGCCGTCACACTGGACACAGACCCTTGTATTAATGCTGCCCCTGTACACAGTGTACTACTCAGCAGCACTGCAGCCCCTGTGTGTGAGCACTGCAGCACTGAGTTAGTTAAATCACAAAAAAAAAACACAGGGTTCAGGGCTAAATAAAATAAATCACAACACAGGGCTTAGGGCTAAATAATTCACATCAGGGCACGGGCCACAGGACA
Source organism: Crinia signifera (assembly GCF_055691185.1). Taxonomy (NCBI): domain Eukaryota; kingdom Metazoa; phylum Chordata; class Amphibia; order Anura; family Myobatrachidae; genus Crinia; species Crinia signifera. Next base: position 55,263,263 of record NC_139221.1, on the reverse strand, counting down.
GCCCCTGGACAGTGGACACTGCAGCCCCTGCGTGTGAGCACTGCAGCACGACACAGGATATATGTCGTCACACTGGACACAGGATATATATCGTCACACTGGACACAGGATATGTCGTCAGTCGTCACACAGGACAGGACACAGGATATATGTCGTGAGTGACTTGTGACACTGGACAATGGATAAGATATAGGCCGTCACACTGGACACAGCCCCTTGTATTAATGCTGCCCCTGTACACAGTGTACTACTCAGCAGCACTGCAGCCCCTGTGTGTGAGCACTGCAGCACTGAGTTAGTTAAATCACAAAAAAAAACACAGGGTTCAGGGCTAAATAAAATAAATCACAACACAGGGCTTAGGGCTAAATAAATCACATCAGGGCACGGGCCACAGGACAGCCCCTGAACAGTGGACACTGCAGCCCCTGCGTGTGAGCACTGCAGCACCTAGTTAGTTAAATCACACTACAGGGCTCAGGCCACAAGTCTACAACTCTACAACACAGGGCAGTGAGGGCAGGTCACGGAGCACAGCACAGCACGGAGCACATGGCACGGAGCACAGCACAGGGCAGTGAGGGCAGGTCACGGAGCACAGCACGGAGCACATGGCACGGAGCACAGCACAGGGCAGTGAGGGCACAGGTCAGATCACGGAGCACATGGCACAGAGCACAGCACGGAGCACATGGAGCTTCCCAACCACCCTCTTCCCTCTCCAAGATTGGAGTGAAGATGGCGGGCGCGCGTGCGTCTTTTATAAGATCCCGCTCCCGCGAGAATCCGACAGCGCGATGATGACGTTCGGCCTCGTTATTGGTCCGGAATTCAGGCGGGAACACCCGAGCCGGCTCGGATCTGGCCCGGATCCCCGATATTCGGATCTGTCGGATCTCGGGGATCCGGACCCGCTCATCTCTAGAATATTCCACTCCAACCTAAAAAGATTGCACTTTTCTTAGGATTTCCACAACAAACCACCTAATCATTGTTGTTTTCATGTCTTTGCGTTTATATTCTCCACGGGAGTCTCTTCACTACGACTGCATATCACCAGCCATATGAAACGATGTTCTACACTATAAGAAAAGTTGGTACTTATGTATTATCTGGGCTCCCATGTTAAATGCACCCCATTTTTTAATACCCCTACTATCCAACTACGCATGGAGTTGATTTTATATAGTGTTGCGAGCGCAGCAAGCCACCGTGCCCGAAGCGTGGTGAGCGCAGTGAGCCCCACGAGGGGACGCGGTCTCATAAGAAAATTGGGAGCCCAGATATTACATAAGTACCGAAAAGTTTGTAAAGATTTAAGTATACATTGCGCCTTGATGTTTATGTTCCAAATTTTGTATTGATGTATGTTTAGAAATGCGAGTGACATTCAGGGCTGCATTGCGCCACGATAACACTATCTACATTCTATTTGTTTATACAGATATAGAGGGTTATAGGGGTGGGGAGATAAAATACAAGGGGGTCAGAGACACACTTAATGGGAAAGAGAGCTGTAGACGCTAAGACAAACTAACATAGAGTGAAAATAGTCAACTGTGGGCTCGGATGAATGGTAAAATGATTAAAAGGCATGAGGGCAGGCTGACTGATTATTGCCCAATGACGGAGGCTGGATGAAGAGAGAAATAGGTGAATAAGAAGAAGAGAGGAAGTAAAATTGGAGGCAAGCTGTAGAAGCACATGTGTGTCAGTTAAGTCAAGGATGGGGTCTTTACATTTGGTCTTTAAAGGTGTAAATACTGATGGTAGCCTTGCTGGCACATCATCACTCCAACTTGCCTCACACAATATATATAGGGGTGCATCAGGTTACCTGTTACAGCATACTATTACCCTGCACAATTACTCCTACTGTACAGTTCACCCACAGATAGCATTACAAAAGCGCAGGTCTCCATACCCCCTGTTCCCATACTTGCTGGCACAAATGCTACTGGTACAACCTGCATGCAGCTTTTAATAGTTGCAGCTTTGCATATGACAATCGTTAAGCCATTGATCACATCCCTATATAGTACCCACACATATAAGGTCTGCATTCTTCTGTTATAAGGTTGTGATGTCACACCAGGGGTCTGAGTCGATGAGACAAAGACCTCTGGTGGGGGTCTAGATCGGTATTGGAACCGGGCAGGCTGTAGGAGACCCTTGTGCATATGAGCACGACAGTGCACCCAGAGAAGAGCAGACCATTGGTAAAATACAACAGGTTTGTTGAAGTGAAATACTGATGGTACAAGCAGTATGCTTAAACGATGGAAATGTACAAGGCAGTCTTTATGCAGATACAGCAATACTACTTGCACTGATGATGGATCGATGGTGAAACATCGGATGGATACTGGAGTGGAGATGAGCTGTGGAATATAGATGGAATGGATGGAGACAGCTGGAGATTATAACCGGAGTATTGGTCAGGATCGATGGTGGACCATCGATGGAGCTAGGCCGGAGCTGGAAGGTAGATATGCAGCAGGTGGAATCACAGGTAATGTTCCAGGGAAGCCTGGATGGACACAGGCAATGGTGAGCCCGGATGGTCACAGGCGATGGTGAACCCGATATCACAGGCGATGGTGAGCCTGGATGGACACAGGTGATGGTAGGCCGGGATGGTTCAGCGACTGGAGCACCTGGATGGAATACTGCAGCAAGGAGAGAATACCAGCAGACAACACTTGCATAGCAGAATGACAAATGAAGCACTAGCAATGAGATGAGAGCTCCCAGGATACTTATACCCATGGCTTGGCCTGGATTGGCCCGACAGGTAACCTGGGAGATCAACTCATTGCTGGATTGGATGAAACAGACATGTGACTGACAACATCATGGCAGCCACCATCTCTGGCTAAGGCGGGAAACTGTGTTTGTAAACACCATGCTTGTGGCCGGGAGCAATGGCGGCGGACACAGGACTTGCTGAGTAAAGGATACTGTTACTGTGGGTGAGGAGAGCGGTGCACCGCACAGCCGCAGACTCAGCAGCGCTGAGAGGACTGACAGATGACTGATATGGAGGCGCACAGCGCTCAGGATGCCGGCTGTATCGGGACTTGTAACGCAAGCTGAGCCTGTGCAGGCACTTAGGGGGATATTCAATCTCCGTCGAGCATCTCCCGTGGGGGAGATGCTCGACGGGCCCTATTCAATGCTGTCTTCCCCGACAGCATTGAACAGGGTTTCCTGGCAGAACGAGCCCGACATCTCTAGCTGTCGGGCTCGTTCTGCCGAGAACAGCCGGAAAGTGACGAGCTGCCGGCTGCATCTCGTCACTTCCCGGCCGCAACTCGCGGCCACGCCCCCTTTTCGCTCCCCGGCAGGCGGGACATTGAATCCCGCCTGCGTGTTCTCGGTTGAGCTGACCGAGAACGGGACTGGGTCACGACGGGCGAGCAAGCTCGCCTGCCGTGACCTGAAGATTGAATATCCCCCAGAGTCGGTAAGATGACTTGCTTTAACACCCGGATCGTGACATGTGATATGTGTTGATGCTGGCTGGTTCCATGTTTCACTGTGATTTACCCTATTTCTCTCTGTAGGTTTTGGGCTATCGGTAAGTTGGTGCTTTTTTAATTCACCACACCATGATTCTTATTTACCGGAACATTTTTATTGACTGGAGCATGAGACTTTATTCAGCACCCTTGTACCGATAAATGCACAATGGACACAAGCTTACTGTGTGTACCATACAAATAGCAACATTGAGTTTCCCAGGCTATCTAATTCCTGTTTGTTTGTAATGTGCAGAGTGTTAGCTTTGCTCAGTACATGTTGTTTGATTTCTTCTGTACAACAATGACTTTGCCTTTTTTTCAATACAAAACTCATGGCAGAATTCATGTGAATCACAATATAATTGTCTTAAATATTAGAAATGGAAATGATAATCATATATAAATCCTAAACAAAAAGATGGAGCGTTCTTTGTTTTAATCAGTGGTACAATTGGCCAATTGATCCAAACCAACTGCCATCCCATCATCTCCCCGTTGTATTTCTATGGTGACGGGGAAAGGTTAAGTTCAAGTAATACGATCGACTGGTTGTGTGACTGGTACTTGTTAATGAAACCGGAACTCTTCTGGATTACATGGAAGACAAATGTCTTTCAGAATGGCTAAGATATACGGTCCATACTCTGTGATCCTATATGAAGGTCTTTCTAATAGTATAAGGTACAGTTGGTTAATTTATAATGTATAAGTCTGTCTTTCAAGAGGATAATGAGTACCTGGCTCTATTAATTAAAAGATGAAATCACTGTGGCTGGATCTGCCTATTAATACACTCATGTGCCACATACTGTATGTCCTGGCCTGGATAATTAGCTAGTGGAGGAAGTGAGGTGCTCTTCCTTGTTGTCTGGGTCAGTGTTGCTCCCATTAACCCCCATGAGCAAGCTACCAGCTACCGTAGTCCATCGTTCTGCCAGTCAGGATCACCTCTGGCACTGCCAGTTTATCCTCTGCTTTCTGCCAACCACACTATGTGACACTTGTTGTACAAAAAGGTTTTAAAAGAGTTTCAAAAGTAACAAAATAGTACATTACTTTTCAGCTCAAACACACAAGAAACTGCCTAAACGCACAATGATTAGATCAGCTTACAACAGGCTTTAAGCAAGTAAAATAATAGATTCTACAGTGCAGGAAAAGCATTGGAAGACACAAAAATAGGAAAAAGGCAAGACACAGCAAAATGACACATTGAGCAAAGGTATTGGTTATTGGAGTACCATGGCTTTCCTGCTGCATGCAGCATGTGCATGCCTTGTGGCTGAATCTTAAGTGACATGACTGTACCCACTGTTAAAAGGAGTCCTTAAAAACATTCTGGGCACCTTAGAGGTGCAAAATCATTGTAGAAGCTTATGTTTATCTATTTGATGGTGCTTAATATGTATTTTTTATTTAACTCAAGTGTACTGCGTGTGTCCCTAGACTTCCTGTTCCTGAGATCCCAAATATGTCTTCGATGACCTGTAGTCCTGCATTAGTTACCTTGTTCAATAATGTCAGCCATGTTTGTGGACACTTTTTCCATCAATTTCATTCTGGAAACAGAATAACTATTTCCCTAGCAGACCCTCTCCACTCACTTTTGTCTGAATTTCACCTTTCACTAACTACAGTATATGAAGAGAGGGGTCCTTCATGACATTGGCAGCAAAGTGTATACAGTATCTCCTTGTAGGAGTCTCTGGTGATCACCTGCACCATGTTAGAGCCAGTTCCTCCATAGTTATAGCCACACTAAACTGACTGGATTGGATCCTCTGGACTCTAGGATCTTCCTGACACCTGTTAACTGAGTTGAATTTGTGTGCGCTTAAGCGCGGTATCTGTTTTATTGTTTGCAGGTTATTATTCTAACACAGTAGACGATTATAATTAATGATAGGCACAATAACGATATCATTAATAATATTTTTGTAGCATATCGTCTAGTGTGCAAATATTATATTGTTAAAGATATGCACTCCTGCAGGTCATTGATGACCCCCACTGCCGCCTGTATATGCAGTGAAATCATATCATCATCATCATCATCATCAATGACAGCATGCTCCTGGATGTCATTGCTGAATGATATTGTTAGTTACATTGTTCAGTGGGTATGGACTATATCGTTTGTCAGGGAGAACAGTCAGTTCAATGGAAATTTTTGATGAGATTGTGTCATTTGTGGTGTCTAATAATGTGTAGCCAGCTTTAGCATAACATTTTTTATATGGCATTGAGTGACTGTAGCACCACAGAGGGAAAAGAAAGTGGATTCTGTGGGAGAAGGAGAAAAGTAAAGCTGTAGAAGGGGATTGGAGCTTAGAACAGAATTATAAGAGTCGAAAATGAGTAGCCCTGAGTATATATTTAAGAGTGGAGAGGTGGCAGAAAGAAAGTTGTGATAGCCCAGGTGGGAGATGACATGAATAATTCTGGAGACAAATAATAATAATAATAATAATAATAATAATAATGATATTTATATAGCGCTTTTCTCCCAATAGGACTCAAAGTGCTTTACCATTGTCTTTACAGCTCAAAATACACAACAAGCTTAACAGTAGATATCAGTAAAATGCTTGAGTAGGTAAGTCTCTAGTCTATTTTTAGGATTCTACAGTGGCGGCTTCTCGCACTGTGCGAGGAAGAGAGTTCCATAGAGGTGGAGCAACAAAGTTGAAAGCTCGACCCCCAGATGAATTCAGGGAGATTCTGGGTACTGTTAGTAGTCCTTCTTCAACGGATCGAAGTAATCGACTAGGACAGTAAGGAATCAGCAGCTGCAGGTAATCAGCGTACGCCGTGCGGCCAGTGTTTTCAAAACAGAAGCGTTTCCCGCGCCACCGCATAGCGCTAGTTATTTCTTATTCACTTAAGGGACCCCACACCGCCGCCAGCTTTATACTCAGCGCCGCAGGTACCCACGCGGCAAGGACACCACTGCAGGCTCCTGTCAGAAGCCGTCATGGACCCCCTTTGCACGGGGGGGGGGGGGGGGGGGGCGAACTGCCTAGACCTGCTAGTGGTGGCGCCGGCCCTGTATATATATAGTGATTTGGAGGGGCACGGAAGATCAATTCAAAGAGTTTGTAAAGTATATACACAACCCTGAATTTAATTTAAGTTTTACATTCAAGTTTGATCCAATATCCATAGAGTTCCTTGATTTGACGTTGTCTGCAAAATGTGCGAATGATAGTTTGGGTATAGAAACCTGTACGTTTTTTAAACCAGTTGACAGTAACAACTGTCTCGAGTATTCAAGCTGTCACTACAAAAACTGGAAGACAAATTTGCCCTATTCACAGCTCCTGAGGTTAAGGCGGAACTGCAGTTCATTGGATAAATTCAATGAACAAGCAGAAATTTACATCGAAAGATTCAAGGAGAAGGGATATCCGTTAGACTTGATCAATAGAGCTGTGAACAGGGCAAAATCCTTGGATAGAAGCGAACTTAACAAGTATAAGGTCCAAGACCAGGAAACATCTACCCAAAGTAAAAACTTTTTTTGCCCATTTGTAACTCAATACAATGTACATAATGGACTAATAAGGAAAGCACTCAGCAAGAATTGGCATATCATAAAGGCAGATTCGATTCTAGGAGAAAAGTTACCATCTGCTCCGGAGTTAGTTTTTCGTAAAGCTACTACATTAAAAAAACAGGCTATCACCTAGCCTTCTCCCTAACATCATTAATGATAGTGTAAAAACTAACTTTCTTGGTAATAAAATAAAAGGATTTTATATTTGCGGAAAGTGCAAGATGTGTGCACATGGTAAAAAGGGTACCAAAAGTATAACAGGGGGGGATGGAAAGACGAAGGAGATTAAAAGCTTTATTAACTGCAACAGTATGTATGTGGTATATTTACTTACTTGTAAATGTGGAAAGTCCTATATAGGGAAGACAAAAAGGCAATTGAAAATACGCATACTAGAACATTATAGGAACATAAAGAATAATGTGGAGAATCATAGTGTGCCCAGGCACTTTAAAGAGTGCCAGGGCGGTGATCCCAAGGGTATGCGTTTTTTGGGCATAGAACAAGTCAATTTAGACATAATAAGGGGTGACAGAGATGCCCAATTGCTCAGACGAGAGTCATACTGGATATACACAATGAAAACTCTCTACCCCGATGGACTAAACGAAGGAATTGAGATTACACCCTTCCTATCGTAATATCCTACTTAAACCATGGCTTTCTGCTCTGATCATCTCCCATCCCTCCTTTGCAGTTTATGATTCATCCTCCCTTATCCTCTTCCTTTTTTATCCGCCCGTTCTCTTGCTCTTTAATATATCTGCCTATTAAGCGACTCTATGGTTATTATTTGTGGTGGGACTTCGCGGTCCATAATAAATATATTTACTATATGGTTCCTCAATATAGGCCTTTCCATATAAGTGTACAATTCCTGTACTTGTTTTAATTACTAGCAGTTGTTTTATCATCTAGATGTTAAATATTGTTTAGAGCACCGACCTTTGGATAGGGGATAAAATCGATGTTAGCAGCAGTAACCATCGAATATCATGAATTAAAGGTTAAGACTACATATTTGATATAGATATATGTATATATCGTAAATTTCTTGTATTTCGGTATTTTTATTTTTAGTCCACCTATATGGGTGGTGTATTCAGATGTATCCAATTAATATATGTATTTTTTTTGGCTCTTTTTCTTTTCCCCTGCTCTGATAAAATTCCATAGAATATCTTCTGCTACTATCCAATGAAATATAATCCGTGTATTCAAAGGAATATAGTCCGTGTAACAAGCGAGAAAATCACTCCAGCTAGTGAAAAATCCTGCCTTTTGAAACAACAAGATTTGTCATCTCAATTCGGGAGGTGTATCGTCATCATACTCTCCAGCTACCTAAGACAGGAATCGCGACCAATTTCATCTATCCTTTGGGGTAGTTTTCCTTGTCAGTTTGAATATTTTGCCTTGTGTATGTTTGTATGTAAAATGTTGATCTTTTTTAAGTGTTAACAACATGTATAGAAGTAACTGTCGGTTATATACCACTGTCGATGTCTTTTTCTGATTATGCTATGAAAGAAAAATGTCTTATGCCAGAGAGAAAAGAGAGAAAAAAATTCTTTTATAGATATAAATTATTTTACTCTGTATTTTTTGATTGTATTTATAGTATTGTTCATTGTCTTTTTTTTATTGAGTATTGCACTGCATTGTTGCGAATATATATTGCTACTACAAATGTTTTTAGAGGCCGTTGCTGTCAAAGATTACCGTATGATTGGTTTTAATCATCTGATGGATTTCAGGTGCGAGACAGCCACGGGCTTTAAAAGAGGAATCTGACCAGCGCCAGGCCAGCCCTCTGACGAAGTACGTGGTTACGAAATGCGTTGGGGCGTGGCCTGGCGCGGCTTTTCTTTGACCAGACGTGTTGAGATACAGGAGATCCTGAGTGTAACCGCTCCTGCACCTTACGTGTCTATAACATCATTTATGCGAGTATCTTGCGGTGGTTATACCGCTCATTGTGGTACGTTACTTTATACCTGATTTTATTGGAGAAACCCTGTTTTAAAATAAAAGTTGTCTTTTTGATATCGCACCATGGAGCGCTTTCATCTTTCCTTATAGTGTCATCATACCTATGGGACTCAGGGTGAAAATTTAGAGTGTTAACCGCTTCTGCACTATATGTGTTTATGACACCATTTGATGCAAGTATCTTGCGGTAGTTATACCGCCCATTGTGGTACGTTACTTTACACCTGACTTTACTGGAGAAACTCTATTCTAAAAACACAAATTGTTTTTTGATATCGCACCATGGAGCGCTCTCCTCTTTCTTTTTAGTGTAATATATATATATATATATATATATGTGTAATTATTAATAGGAAGTTGTGCTTACTTGCCATGCTTCAAATTAATTAATTAATCTTGCTTCTGTTGGTCTGTGTATACAGAAAGAATGTTTCTTGACACAAATAGCAGCGCTTAAAATATTAAGGTACTTATGTATTATCACGGCGCCCGTTTGGATTGCTTGTATGCCTTAACTTAAGGCATACAATCACATGCAATGGATGCGATTTTGCAGTAAATTTGTGTCGATCGCATCGCATGCGACCAAATCGCGCACGCGATGCGATCGATGCAATTTTCCCATAGGAATCAATGTTAAATGGTTCCAAATGTTCCCTGACACCCAATTTCACTTTAGGGGCAATGTTAAATGCCCCCCAGGCCCCCCATTAGGTGTATTAGCCCAAATGCCCCCGCATTGTTAATGCCACCCCACCATCAACGCCAACCCGAAGTGTGGCGAGCGCAGTGAGCCCGCGAGGGGCGGCGGTATGCGTCCTCCGACCTTTTCATACCCCCACTATCCACGTCGGCGTGGAGTTGTTTTTATATAGTGTGGCGAGTGCAGCGAGCCACCGAGCCCGAAGCGTGGCAAGCGCAGCGAGCTCCGCGCGGGGATGAGGAATACGAGCCCGAAGCATGGCGAGCGCAGCGAGCCCCTCGAAGGGATGCAAAATACATGTTAAGTAATCCGTGTACCCTCGCGGGGGCTTGCTGGGTTCGGCATGCTTCGGGCTGGTATTCCGCGTCATCTTGCAGGGCTTGCTGCGCTTGCCACGCTTCGGGCTCAGTGGCTCGCTGCGCTCGCCACACTATATAAAATCAATCCACGTGGATAGTGGGGGTATGAAAAGGTCGGAGGACGCGTACCGCCACCCCTCGCGGGCTCGCTGCGCTTGCCACGCTTCGGGTTGGCGTTGATGGTGGAGTGGCGTTAATAATGAGGGGGCATACCCCTAATGGGGGGGCCTGGGGGGCATTTAACATTGCCCCTAATGTGAAATGGGGTGTCAGGGAACATTTGGAACCATTTAACATTGATTCCTATGCAAAAATCGTATCAATCGACGCAATTTTTCCGACCCAATGGAAAAATCGGGCGCTGTGATAATACATAAGTACCAATATTAATAACAATGTATTAGCATAATAATACAATGCAAAGTTAATATATCAATATATGTCACACAAACAGCTTTGATTTCTTAGGCTTTATGAGAAATGATAAATAGGAGTGCATCCATGAAAATTAATATGGCCAGTCCCCCTAATAAAGTGTAGATAATGGTCCTTTAAACAGTTCCACATGTAATAGGATTTGTTATATTTCAAAGGTCTCACCGCTGGAGGAGTAGTAAGGGTCTTAATTTCTCTGTCCAATTGTCCTCACAATGACCCGGTTTTCCTTGGTTGGAAGTTCTATGGACCTAACAATAAAACACGGATTGTTCTCTCTAGAAGGTGGTGGAAGTTGATGAAAACAAGGATCCAATAGGGGTGGAATAAGTCAAGGACTGAAGGGTGAAGTTGGCAGGTAGCACTCCTAGACACCAACGTGTTTCGCTGTCTTTCCTACAGATTTTTCACCTGTGGCAGGTGAAATTTCTGACCTCCTATTAGCGGCTGTGCACCTGTGAATGCAGATACTGGCATGGATATGCGCACAACAAACCCAAAACCATTGTTTTGTTCATTTCTAGCTACTGTAGCTTCCAATCATTGCCCAGAAACATCCAAGACATTTCACATCCAAGACATTTCACAATACCATCTGCCCTGATCACATCGGCATCTCTGTATGTACACTCTATGCAATGCCTATGCCTAGGAGAGTTGGGAGCGCATCAGACTCACTGAGGGAAGGTGGTCTCCAAATATATGTGATAGTTTTAAACGTGCAAAAATCATCCTGTATTAATATGAATCAATTTAAAGCTAATTTATACCAGGTACATAAACACATCTCTGAAAAAAATACTTCTTGTAGCTCATTTGCATTGGCCTGCGAATGGTCATAAATAATATTGTAAATATTCCGCTCACTAGTTGTGACTTAGAGCAAACAGAACTTTGCATTCCCATTGTGTGTGTCACATTGAGGAATAGACCACAGTGAGGTCAGTTACTGAGCATTCTTCATAAATGTTTACTCTTTCGCATTCGGCAAGACTGAATACTGGTCTGTTTACAGTCTCTCAAGCAGAAGTCATACCGCGAACATTTACATACGCTCATTCCAGATAGGAAATAAGGAATTTAATCAATGTATTATTATGATGATTAATGTAGTATGTAAAGAAATGTACTCTTCACATATGCTTTTGAATATCTTTCTTTCTTGTACTATATTATTAGTGGGTGATGGGGAAAGGCAGAGGGTGATGGGGTGAGGATGACAGGGAGAAAAAATGGATTACAGGGAGAACATGGGAAAGGTAAGGGGTGAAGGGCAAAGGGTGATAGGGAAAGGTAGATGGTGGCAAGGAGAGGCAGATGGTGACTGGGAGAGACAGTAAGTGACAGGGAGAGGGGAATCCGCAAGAAACAGTGGGTGATGGGGTGAGGCAGATGGTGACAGAGCGGCTGAGGGTTATTGTGTGAGGTTGACATGGAGGAAAACAGTAGGTGATGGGAGGAGGCAGAGATTAACAGGCTGAGGGTGATGGCGAGAGGTGGAGGGTGACAGAGAGGCAGAGGGTCATGGGGAGAGACACAGAAAATGGTAGGAGGTGACAAATCAAAACAGTGGCTGAAGGAGAGCATGATGGGGAAAGGTAGAGGGTGATGTGCAGAGGCAGTAAGTAACATGTAGATAGTAAGGCTGAGAGCCAGAGGGTGACCAGGAGAGGGTAATATTTGATCAAATACTGTATAGGGCAGAATGAGCTAATAAGCAAATATATTTTCTTGTGGTTAGCTAAGTAGGCTATGCTCTTGCATTTTTGCCCTGTATAAAGCAGACTTCCGGTAAGTAATTATACTAAGCTACACTGTACACAAGCTTTTTGTCCTCCTCTGCAGAAAATGACGAATACCCACATCACTATTTATTTACATAGCACCAGTATATTCTACAGCATTTACAACTACGGTACAAGCAAACACAATAAACCAAAGGGGGTGTTTACAGAGAGGTAGGAGCTTTGATTTAATTTGATCTCTGCAGGCATATGGGATATACAGGGCCTTTGAAAGCTGTGATTGACCTGGGTAATGGGGAAAGAGGGGTGCATGGGGGGGGTGGGGGGTGGTGTGGTAATTCAGACTTGTTGCTACTGAGTGAATTAGTACCGGTCAGTGAAATCCCATGTTGTGAATTAAGTTCATGGGTAGAATTCGAGCTACAATTTCCAAAATCCTTTGTTACAGTCTCACATCAAATTATTTTTCCACTGGGCATCAGTCAAAGCAAGCTACTAGTAACCAGGGACTTACTCGGCAGCTGCAATGACTACAGGCATATCTGGCCTAGAGATGATGTCACACCCCTCCCCAAACAGGCGTTGGCATGCCTGCATTTTCCCCAGTGGCGGCTCTTACCATTTTGCAGGAGGGGGACTGCCGCAATGTGGGCCCCTTCCCTCCGCTGCCACGCTCCCCACATTTTCAGGTCCCGGCTGCTGGTCAACTGCACGGAGCCAGCGCATGCACAGTTACTTCATACGTACTTCACATGCGCTGGCCCAAGCCTCCATGGGCTGCCTTTGTAGCAGCCCCCGGAGGTTTAATCAGGTTCCCGGGTCTGGCGCATGCGCAGAACCCAATGGGATGCCTTGAGTTTAATGGCCGGATACCACCCACAGATGCCTACCTCCTGTCAATCACTTTGTGAATGGCAAGCAAAGGAAAAAAGCAGCAGGACTTCTTCTCTAGCAGATGCTTACCATGGGCCGCACGCATGCACAGTGTATCAATAATAGGCGCTGTGCAAATCCAGGTCTGAATCAGGCCCATGGGGGTCACCCTTACACGTTATATCAGGATATTATGCTGTAATGAAATGCAGGTGGGGACTCGATGATGATTATTACCTTCGATGTTTTTCTCTCCTACGTGACCGCCTGGGATATATATGTCTCAAATATGATCCCTTAATTTAATTTCAATTGGTATCTCTCTACCTTCATTGCTGGTTGCCCAGGCCACGAAAATGGAATACTGATATGTCCACAATTTTGATTCCTCTTAAAAACGTTCTAATGCATTTGAACTCCAGTAGGGTCTGTGTCAAGGCAAAGATGGTAGAGGTCGTGTAGTTACCTTATATTTTTTGGAAGTCAGATATGCTCATTTCCAGATTCAAATAAAAAATACTAATTTCCTGGTCTTTTTAAAGTGAAATGTGACAAGAAATCACATAAACTGGATGGAAATAAAATCTGGTTCTTTATTTGTAGCATGAAGACAGCATATCAGGTTAAGTTTGGGAATTCTCAAGGTAAAGCATGGTAAGTTTTCCAGCAGGCAACCCATAGGCTAGTGTAATCCGCACATTCCCCCAGCCTATTGCCCAACCACTAAAAGGCATTGAGAACACTGTCCTGAATAAACATATAACAGGAGACCATAGGTGTTGTTAAATGGCAGACAATGATTCAATATAGATTTTAGGAAAACCCGGACTGGATATAAGGAGTCCTACTGCTGCTGCTGTCACTCTAAATTTGTGTGTTCTATATTTTTAATCTTTTCCAAAGTGTTCTATAGATCTCTTTCATTATAACCCTTATTAATACATGTTTCTTTAACTTTACTAACTTGCTCCTTGCATGTAATTTCTTGGAATTGGCTCCGAGGCATTGAGCTAAGCAACTTTGGATGAAGATTACTATCTGTTCTAACGAATGAATTGCTGACTGTGGGTTTCTGATGGTTATTTGTATGGATTGCATTACATTCTATCTATATGGTCAAATGTAGAAAGTTATTATGCATCTCACTAATAATAAAATGTAAGTTTTGATACTATCTTGCCTTTTTTCTATACTGATACCAAAATCATTATGATTTAAATCATTACAAAACATTTCTAAACTTTCTTTTCTCCCCCTCAAGATAAGGATGATGTAATTTATGTAATGGCTTGAAAAAGGAAATGCTTTCCAAAACACGTTGATGTGGATGCCGCTCATGAGCCAACACCAGGCCAGCATTTTAATCCAAGGAGTTCTGCCCATTTCTATCTGGGGATGGTGAGCCTGGCTATTTTCCTTGGCCTTTTTTTAGTTTTTTTATGTCGTTTTTTTAAATGTATTTCTACTCTTCAAGTGGACTTGTGATTGACTACCCTTTTATAGCTCATGATCCTGGATCCATATGTTTAAAGAACACTCTACATGCAATTGAGTAAGAATTAAGAAGTAAGTGCTGGTTATTATTGATGTATGAAAACTCATCCACGTTCTGAGATATGCCAGCAGTCAAAATATAAAAGAAACCCTTACTGGGTACTCGAGACAGAATCTTGAAGTAAGTGTCTGCTCTAAATATACCAAGAAGAAGATCCTTTAACCTGTTATACCGATCAGAAGCCTAAAGAAACTGCCATGTGCACTCGAGAACGTAGTTTAAAATAAGTGTGGAGCTATTGTATAGAGAGAAAAGGCTGATTGAATCACTTGTGGTTCTCCCATCCACACAAGACTGCACATAAGCAAGGTGTTATACAGTGCTGGTTCCTCCTCATCCCCCCTTTTCTAGGCGATATAATGGCGTCATCAAATTTGCACCAAACTCACTTCAAAATATGGGATTCTTCCCAAAAACTCTTTAAAAAAATGTCATGCCCATTGACATCCCAGAGCACTGGAGATCAAAACTATCATTAAAGAAAAAGTAATTATTTTTTCAATATGAACCTGATCTCCTGTAGAATAAGCTCAGGCTGCCATCGACGGATTCCTGTGTTAGCGTGTCCGTCGCATTGCGGACACACCGTGGCACTCAGAGACACCAAATTTGGCAAAAAGATACCTCTGGACCCGGTGGTGTGCACCTCGAAGCCGTTTTTGGGAAATTTCACTTAGAATTTTAAAAAACACCAAGTTTTAATTTTCCTTCATTGATGATCTGGGGAAACCGTGGAC
Source organism: Crinia signifera (assembly GCF_055691185.1). Lineage (NCBI taxonomy): Eukaryota > Metazoa > Chordata > Amphibia > Anura > Myobatrachidae > Crinia > Crinia signifera. The sequence goes on along the minus strand of NC_139221.1, from coordinate 55,247,784 downwards.
GAAGGAACAACTCCACACCTGATTTCATTGCTGTCATTGAGTATGACAGACACATTCTAACATTATGGTGAAGGCTTAAAACAATTAGGAAATAATTGAGGATAAACCTAGACCACACATACTGTAACACACACACGTACACATTGTACACGCAAACACACACACACACACACACAGTACACCACATACGCACACATAGCACACAACACACACATTTATATGTAGAGCACCTCACACACTTAAGCTGTGTACACATGGGGGAGATAGGGGCTGAAATCAATGGAAACACAACGCATGCAGTACAATACAAATCCATACACACTACAACACACACCCAAAAACAGTACAACAAACACACAACTCCTGGCTTCAATTAATTCTATGGAGACGGACCACGATAAAATGGCCGCCCCATAAAGCAGACAGTTCTCTGAAACTGTTTGCGGTATTATGGGGGCGGCCATTTTATCATGGTCCGTCTTCATAGAATTATTAATTGAAGCCAGGAGGGGAGCCGGGACGCGCAGACAGGTAAGCCTGCGGCGATGGGGGGGGGGGGGGGGTGTGTGGCACCGGCGGCCAGGGTGGGGAGGGGCCCCCCCCATTAACGGCAGAGGTGGAGAGGCCGGCGGGGAGGGGGGGGGAGGTACCCCCCCATTGACGGCGGGGGGCGCCCCAAACCAAGCTACGCCACTGAGAACACACACACTTAAACATTGCCAGGATATGCACAGCACACTACACACACATATATACGTAGCGCACCTCACAAACTTACACATTCGGCAGATATACACACAACACAACACACACACACACACACATAACACACAACTCACAGTACAACACACACCAACATTCACTACAACACACACCCAAAAACAGTACAATACACAGAACACACACTTAAACATTGCACAGATACACACACACAACATACCTCTAACAGCACAACACACACCCACATTCACCACACACACCCAAAAAACAGTACAACACACACAAAACACACATTTAAACTTTGCACAGATACACAAAGACACAACACACACATACTGTATATACATAGCACACCTCACACACTTACGCATTGGACAGATACATACAATATAACACACAAAACCACATTCATTACACACACAAAAAAACAGTACGACACACACAAACACACAGAACACATAAAAAATAATTTGCCGTTTATTTAACAGTCTGTACCGGCAAATAAAAACTGTACCTAATGTACCATTTCTACTTTGTTACCCATATCCGTCTCTCCAGTCCTCCAGTTGCACTGAGAAATCTTTGTCCTGGCCAATGCACCCATTGATCAATACAAAGTGGGTACACTGCACTCACCCTGTTAGTCAGTTGGATATCAGGCACTGCTCTGCCTTAAGGGTTTCCCAGACTCTTTTGGTTCATAGATAATGTTTGGTCGATGGACATGAGCGCTGCATGCATTTGTTTGAATGTTATGAGTGTAAGAAGTTGAAGAATAAGACTGAGATGAAGATTTGTCATGTTATAGTGTACAATTTACTCAATAAATCGTGAAAAAAATATGTGTACATAGAAGTACAATCAAGAAATGAAAGTAGGATTAAAAAATAAATTATGATTCAAACTGATAATTGTTTGGATGGCGGTGGGTTGCGAAACAAATCTATAGGTGGAGGGGGTATGGATATTGTGGGCATAATTGGTGTTTGGTATACCTACAGGGGGTACCCAGATGATGAGAAATTTTCACTACAGTGTCACCGTAGGGGGATTTCCAATTGGGGTTCAGGTGGTCTTTTAGGGACCCCTTTACAATTCAGTTGGTCTCTTCTCCTGGAGCCTATGGTCTCCCTCAGTGATTGACTATCATTAAGGGAGACCGTAAGCTCAAGGAGAAGAGACCTACAGGATTGTAAAGGGTCCCTAAAAGATCACCTGGACCCCAATTGGGAATCCCCCTATGGTGACAATGTGACCGTGACACTGTAGTGAAAATCCCATCAATTGAGGGCCCCATGTAGGTGTAACAAACACCAATTATGCCCACAATATCCATACCCCCACCTATAGATTTGTTTCACAACCCACCCCATCCAAACAATTATCAGTTTGAATCAGAACTTATTTTTGAATCCTACTTTTGTACACTTACATTTTTTTCACGATTTATTGAGTAAATTGTACACTTTGTAACATGGCAATTCTTTTTCTCAGTCTTATTCTTCAACTTCTTACACTCAAACCTTATCAATGCACCCATTGATGATTGTGATGGCTGGATCAGTGGATTGGCTCGGCGGGTGTATGGAAGAATTTGGCCCATTGCACCCATTCCCAGTGGGGCATTACAGTGGTGCGGGTAGCGTGCGTCGCGTCATGACATCATGTGGCCAGGCCCGTGGACCTGCTCCCACACTCAGGGGCTGCCACACTGTTTGGTAGAGATGCCCGGTGCATGTGCTTTACAGATCCCCAGACCTCAGAGACTGCTGCAGGTTCGGTGAGGGGAGTGGCAGTGGCAGGGAGCAGTGAATTTTTTATTAATTATGGCGGGGTAAGTAACGCCCACCCCGGTCCCTTCGCACTCAGCGCCTGTAATTACACACCCTAGAAACTGTACAATTTGAAAGTATAGAAATGGAGGTGTGGCCACGTCCCTTTCTGATTTTGTATCGATTTCTGACCCTCAGTTGTTGGAGTATATGTCATACAGTAGGTGCTAAATCTCAGGAGTGGATGTGGAATTCATCAACACATACAAGTTATCAACTCAGGAGCGTTGTGTTTCAAACAACAACACCACACCTGATTTCATTGCCATCATTGAGTATCAATGCAAACACATTCTAACATTATGGTGGAATCTATAACAAATTACAATCTTAGGTCTTTGGCACAGCATATTGTTAGATGACATTTTTCAGCAATTTTGGAAATAAAGAAACCCCAAGGGTTTCCCGGGCAACGCCAGGCGGGGCAGCTAGTATATATATATATATATATATATAATCGAAGTTAGAACCGCACTCTGAAAGAACATAGGACAACTCAGCGGTGCTCCACTTTAGAGGAGTATCAGTCCCAATAATATAACATTTGTTTTTGAAGCAGGCACTCACCATAGGCAATTTTGAGCAAGTTGGATCAAATTTTATTTCAAGACATCAAAAAAGTTTGGTCGACGTTTCGATCCTCAACAGGGATCTTTGTCAAGACAGAGGTAGGTCACATCTCAGGACAGGCAGCACCAGGCAGTGTACAAATGCAGTCTCCAATTCAGCTATTTATGGTAGCACTAAGTAAGTGATAGACACACCTACTTCCTGTGGACTTCAATACCAGGAAGTGTTCAAGAACTATGTAATATAGGGCCAATAAATGTAATATAAAATGCCACAATATAAGATAAGGTAGCGTCTAATGTGAATAATGCACAGCACCAAAAAAGAAGTTAACAGGTCCCAGGTTTAAGCGCTAAGGAGAACGAGTTCCGTCTAACCGGAAGTGACATGCGTTCCACCGCCGTGGAACGCATGACTAACCGGAAGTAGCCGGGATTGGCCGCTCAATCGCGCCAAAACACACTGCCGGATATCTCAAGCAGTGACAGGAGACGGAAATCAAGTGCGCTCCAGCCATTGGAGCGCACAATTAAGCGGAAGTATTGGGCTTGCGTGTCAGACAACTGAAGCGCACGCCACGTGGTAGGAAGTCTAAATAAGAAGCAGGGATACTAGCTTGCGCTCCAACTGAGTGGAACGCAAACCGGAAGTAAGACTAAACAGTCAGCGCATTAAATCTAAGGACCATAGGTGCAAATAAATTTTATACTAATAACGTGCCACCATATAATGCCGAACTGGAGAGATTGCCTGATACTTCACATCATAAATGACAACAATAAGAACTCATTTTTTCAAAATTTGCAGATAAAAAATGTACAAGAAAATTATATAATGTACATTACATGAAAAATAATATTTGTTAAAAATAATAAACATAAACATAAAAAAACAAGACAAAAAATTTGAAGATATTATGCAGCATTGATAACTTCAATTAAATTCCCTAGAGAAACACATTGTATGAAATATATTCATTTAAGCCCCTAGGTGCTACTGTTCCAAGGTCATAAATCCAGCGTGCTTCGCGCTGATGAAGTCTTTTCACCCGATCTCCACCTCGCAAAGGAGGGGGTATGTGGTCAATTAACATGCATCTCAGACTAGCAACAGAATGACCCAACTGTTGAAAATGCTTGGCCACCGGTTTGTCGGACACCTTATTTTCAAGTGCCTGCCGTATCGACAGGCGATGGTTCGCCATCCGCTCCCTAAAACATCGTGTGGTGAGTCCCACATAGTAGAGTCCGCAGGGGCATATCAGGATATAAATCACAAACGATGTTGTGCACGATAATCGGTGCTGAATCTTGATTTTTTTCCCCGTATGTGGGTGGGGGAATGTCTGTCCAGCAAGCATGGATCGACAGGTGGTGCAGTCGATACACCGAACACACCCCAACCGTTGTGTTGGTAACCAGGAGGTGTTGTTACCACTAGGCTGTGATGTGGGTCGCATGAGCATCTGCTTGATATTTGGTCCACGACGGTAGGAGAGCATAGGAGCTTTTTTGCTCACATGGGACATCTTTGTGTCTGTGGCCACAATTGGCCAATGCTTTTTGATTGCTCTACCCATCTCGTCGGATGCCGTGTTATAAATTGATGTGAAGATCATGCGATTCTGTTCAAGTTTACGTGGTGTTGCCAACTGCTCTTGCTGGTGCCTATTAAGTGCCTTGCGAAGACAACGCTCGATGGTTCTTTTGTGGTAACCCCTTTCGATAAAGCGCCCACTCATCTCTCCAATTTGTTCATGTGCTGTAGAAATCGATGAGTTGTTGCGTAGCACTCTAATAAATTGAGAGATGGGAAGACTCTCTTTAAGGGAGCTCGGGTGGTGACTTGAAGCATAGAGTAACGAGTTGCGGTCAGTCTCTTTACGAAACAATGTAAAACCAATCTTTGATCCTTCCTTGAAGAGTGTAACATCCAGGAAGTTTATGCTAGTCAACGAGATGCAGTGTGTGAATCGAATGGTTGTATCGAGGGAATTTAGTATTCTAATCATTTCAAGAAACTCAGACTCCGTGCCAACCCAAATCAAAAAAATATCGTCAATAAATCTTTTAAAACACAAAATTTTACTGGAAAATGCAGGCATGATGTAGCTGTTCTCATAATTATGCATGTAGAGATTTGCATAGGACGGGGCCAGGGAAGACCCCATTGCGGTCCCCGCCCTCTGCAAAAAATATCCTTTACCATACATAAAGTGGTTATGCCGCAATACAAGTTCTGCCAATTCAAGAAGGAATTCGATCGGGGGACCCACATTAGGAGCAGACTGCAGACTTTTTCTAAGTGCTTCTAATCCACCTTGATGGGGAATAACCGTATACAATGAGGTGACATCCATGGTAGCAAAAAATGCCCCATCTGGAATGTCCCCCAAGGAGGCGATTTTCTCGAGAAAGTCTGAGGTGTCCCTTATGTAGCTCCACATTTGTTGAACGTGCTTCTGAAGAAAAACATCAATAAAGATAGCCAATGGCTGTAGCACAGAGCCCACAGCCGATATAATAGGACGTCCAGGTGGATCATCCAGCCGCTTATGGATCTTAGGTAAGGTGTAAATATACGGGCATACTGGATGATCCACCTGGAGAAATGTCAACTCATCCTTGCTAATCCAACCTGACTGCAAACCCCTGCCAATGGTACCATCCACCAACTTTTTGATATTTAACATAGGGTTAATCTTAAGCTGTTCGTACGTGTCCACGTCAGAAAGTTGTCGCCGAATTTCGGCATCGTAAGATGACCAATCCTGCACTACCACACCCCCTCCCTTGTCGGCTTGACGAAAAACAAGTTGCTTATTGCCCATAAGGCTACGAAGTGCCAAACGATGTTCATGGGAGAGGTTGTCGTAGCGTGGTTTAAGATGCTGTGCTGACATGTTGTGTTCAACCAGACGTGAAAACGTACGAATGCTGGGATTCACCGAACAAGGATCAAAAGTACTTCTCTTAGGCAATTTGTTAACAGTCTCAGGTACACTCAAAGTCTGAGGTCCAAAGAACTCACGTAAACGTAGCTTGCGACCAAATCAAGTCACCACCCGAGCTCCCTTAAAGAGAGTCTTCCCATCTCTCAATTTATTAGAGTGCTACGCAACAACTCATCGATTTCTACAGCACATGAACAAATTGGAGAGATGAGTGGGCGCTTTATCGAAAGGGGTTACCACAAAAGAACCATCGAGCGTTGTCTTCGCAAGGCACTTAATAGGCACCAGCAAGAGCAGTTGGCAACACCACGTAAACTTGAACAGAATCGCATGATCTTCACATCAATTTATAACACGGCATCCGACGAGATGGGTAGAGCAATCAAAAAGCATTGGCCAATTGTGGCCACAGACACAAAGATGTCCCATGTGAGCAAAAAAGCTCCTATGCTCTCCTACCGTCGTGGACCAAATATCAAGCAGATGCTCATGCGACCCACATCACAGCCTAGTGGTAACAACACCTCCTGGTTACCAACACAACGGTTGGGGTGTGTTCGGTGTATCGACTGCACCACCTGTCGATCCATGCTTGCTGGACAGACATTCCCCCACCCACATACGGGGAAAAAAATCAAGATTCAGCACCGATTATCGTGCACAACATCGTTTGTGATTTATATCCTGATATGCTCCTGCGGACTCTACTATGTGGGACTCACCACACGATGTTTTAGGGAGCGGATGGCGAACCATCGCCTGTCGATACGGCAGGCACTTGAAAATAAGGTGTCCGACAAACCGGTGGCCAAGCATTTTCAACAGTTGGGTCATTCTGTTGCTAGTCTGAGATGCATGTTAATTGACCACATACCCCCTCCTTTGCGAGGTGGAGATCGGGTGAAAAGACTTCATCAGCGCGAAGCACGCTGGATTTATGACCTTGGAACAGTAGCACCTAGGGGCTTAAATGAATATATTTCATACAATGTGTTTCTCTAGGGAATTTAATTGAAGTTATCAATGCTGCATAATATCTTCAAATTTTTTGTCTTGTTTTTTTATGTTTATGTTTATTATTTTTAACAAATATTATTTTTCATGTAATGTACATTATATAACTTTCTTGTACATTTTTTATCTGCAAATTTTGAAAAAATGAGTTCTTATTGTTGTCATTTATGATGTGAAGTATCAGGCAATCTCTCCAGTTCGGCATTATATGGTGGCACGTTATTAGTATAAAATTTATTTGCACCTATGGTCCTTAGATTTAATGCGCTGACTGTTTAGTCTTACTTCCGGTTTGCGTTCCACTCAGTTGGAGCGCAAGCTAGTATCCCTGCTTCTTATTTAGACTTCCTACCACGTGGCGTGCGCTTCAGTTGTCTGACACGCAAGCCCAATACTTCCGCTTAATTGTGCGCTCCAATGGCTGGAGCGCACTTGATTTCCGTCTCCTGTCACTGCTTGAGATATCCGGCTGTGTGTTTTGGCGCGATTGAGCGGCCAATCCCGGCTACTTCCGGTTAGTCATGCGTTCCACGGCGGTGGAACGCATGTCACTTCCGGTTAGACGGAACTCGTTCTCCTTAGCGCTTAAACCTGGGACCTGTTAACTTCTTTTTTGGTGCTGTGCATTATTCACATTAGACGCTACCTTATCTTATATTGTGGCATTTTATATTACATTTATTGGCCCTATATTACATAGTTCTTGAACACTTCCTGGTATTGGAGTCCACAGGAAGTAGGTGTGTCTATCACTTACTTAGTGCTACCATAAATAGCTGAATTGGAGACTGCATTTGTACACTGCCTGGTGCTGCCTGTCCTGAGATGTGACCTACCTCTGTCTTGACAAAGATCCCTGTTGAGGATCGAAACGTCGACCAAACTTTTTTGATGTCTTGAAATAAAATTTGATCCAACTTGCTCAAAATTGCCTATGGTGAGTGCCTGCTTCAAAAACAAATGTTATATATATATATATATATATATATATAAATATATATATATATATATATATATATATATGAAGACCTTACATCTCCTGTTACCATCTTTACAAACAGTTTCACCTATTCAAAAAAAAAAATTATGAATTTTTCATAAAAGAATATATAACTCTGGTAAAAGGATCATCGATTTTAATAAAAACACTTTTCTTTCTCAGATATTACTGAAACATGTGTCAAGTCATTAAAAAAAGTTTTTTTTTTATATGGGGTCTTTTTTTAAGGGGAGATAAGTGTTTTGATCTAACAGCTTTGGTATTATCTTTTTTTTTTATAATCCCCTGTATTCATAACTACAATCCTGCCAGCTTTGTTGGCAGGTTTAATGGTGATGCCATTGTAATCTCTTAATTCGTTCATGGTAGCTTCTGCTTTAGACATATTTGCACTGCGGTGGTGGTTTTCCAAGAAACAACCCCTTCCATGTATAGAATTAAAAGTGGATTTTTTTAGGGAAAATATATTTTCCTTTCAACACAATTCACTCAATGATTAATAGACTAATAGACTCTTTCAGATACTGTAAACTCTTTCAGAGAGATCGTAAACTGCGTCTCTTGAATCCTGGAAGTCCATTTTTTTGAGAACTTTCCTCCTACTCAATATGAGCCTGCAGTTCAGTGGCGACTTACACTCCAGGTGGGCTCATGAACTCTCCACTGTCCATTATAGACAATGGTTTGCCTGCTTCATGCATGCCATGATAAAATACTTGCACCTACTTTAAGTTGATGGTTAAAACCTACAGGGCGGACTTACCCCATGCAGTATTGTGTGTTGGAATAGGAAAAAAAAGAGACCTGCAAGTCCTGTTTTGTGTACATCTTCTGTGATATTAAGGACAGTTTTACTGCTGCAAACATCTTATGCTGCAATACCTCTAAGCGGTATCTGCAAATGGAAGAGTTTTTTAAAGACTTTTTGGCGATACACAACTTGTCTTTTAAGGTGATGCAACAGTATTCCATGACCAACAGCATTCTGCCAAGTGCCTTTTATTCCCCAGCTGTACTGGAGTGAGCCCAGTGTCTCCAAGCTCCTCCCTCTGTCAGCTACCATACATGGACTGGGCCATGGTGAGCGACCAGTGTGAACTAGCCAACACCAACCAGGAAGGAGGTGTGGCAGCAGCATGTCTATCCATACACATCTGAAATATGTTGTTCCAGGGGCTTATTGAAAGACAGGTGGTGCTGCGCAGTAACAGGTGGTTACTAATGTTGAGAAGGAATCTTATAACAGCCAAGACATTTACCGGAACCTGCAGCAGATTTGCCATTGTGACTTGCTGAGGGCTAGGATAGTTAAAATCAGCATCCTCTCAGATGATGCTTTTATGTAGGTAATATGCAAACGCTTGGTTCTTATTATTGGGATGGCAGAGTTAAATGAACATTCCAAACCAAAATACACATTTACTTGCAACTCTAAAACTGGCTGAAAATAATTCATTCAATTAGTCACCAGCCAGTTGGCCCAGCAGCGGTCACCTCACCCACAGGAAACAGTGACCATACATAGGTCTAAACTCCACCCTTCCTTCCAACTATCCTAATTTAACTGGAACAGTCTTAATTCTGCCATTCAACATCCAGGCTGTGACCCTAAATCTCAATGTTAAGCTCTGCATAGTGCTTGGGACATATCTGGAGGAATAAATTTATATGAGTGGCCTATTTAGTTAGATGAAGTAGTCAATACGGACAAGCCTTTATGGCGAGACAGCATGCCTATTTTCAAAGTGATAATGCATCCTTTTCACATTTCTATCATTCGAAAAATACTAATTCAGGGAGGTTGGATTTAAGGCTAACGGTATTTTTGTGCAAATTCCAAGGTTCGGTAGCATTATCACTCAAACCATGGTGGGTGCACTACATAATATAAGCTGGGGCAGATGTATTTAGCCTGATGAAGTGATAAAGTGGTAATAAAGAGGTGATAAAGTGGAAGATGAGAACGCACAACCTAATTAATTCCAAGCTGTCATATTTCAAACATAAATAGGAAATAATAGGATATAATAGAACTTATGATTTGTGGGAGGACATACTGTTGGCGAAAAATTACCCATTCTTGCCTAAAAGGTACTTAACTTGCCATTTAAATAAACATTTCTGCTTGAAAATATTATTTTAGCTACATAAACAAGTGCGAACCTACATTTTAGGCCAATAACGCAACATGTCCATAGTTTAGTAAAATGTTTAGACAAACGTCCTGCTAACTTGTATAAATAGTTATTCAGGTGGAGGAAAGTACTTAGCCGTTAATGATGATAATACTGCTAAGATGTGTATATCTAAGTAATTCATTCCAAAAGGATGCAATAGCATTTGGTCAGTTCATATCCTGAAAGCTGTTTACTAACACAGAACAAATTACAAATGTTCCGTAACAACTGCAAGCCAGAAACGTTTTATCAAAGTCTAACGCGTAAGCAATTGATGAAACCTAGTGCTTGATTGTTTGGTAATGGTTACTTTACATTTCTACTTTTTTAGTAATGTCTTTAAGATCTTACTTGTTTAATCTTGGCAGAATAACATCTTCATACTTTCTAAAAATAGGATGATATTTTGGTGACCTTTATTTCCGCACCATTTATTAATATGTCATTGGTGAAGCCTGTGTAGGTGTTTTAGTTATAGAACATTATTATGACACTGCAAATTATTTAGCGTGTTTTTAATATATTTTCTGTACATAAACATGAATGTCACAAAAAGAAAAAGAGCGCTATGAAACCATTAACACAGTTTGTATTCAAAGTTCTAATGCATGCTATTGAATAAACACATCTATTTTCTTCATTTTTTTTATGAGCTAGGAACTAAGGAGGTCATTCTGATCTATTCTCCCCGTTGCGAATTCAGGGGCAGATTTATTAAGCTTGGAGAAGAGATAAACTAGAGATAAAGCGGAGAAAAGGTAAAAGGAGATAAAGCACCAGCCAATCAACTCCCAACTGTCTTTTTCAAACACAGCTGATTGGCTGGTGCTTTATCTCCTTTTAACTTTTCTCCGCTTTATCTCCAGTTTATCTCTTCTCCAAGCTTAATAAATCTGCCCCTCAATATGGTGAGCGAAGTTGATGTGCTGCGCATATAGTCTTATGCGCATGTGCGGGTCATCTGTGCGAGCGGACCCATTTGCATGGATCAGACTGGAGTAGTGCCCATGGGGAAGTCCAGGGTTTCATGGGTGTACCATGAAAACACTGGGCGTTCCATGGTAATTCGCCCATGATGCGGGTGCTGGGGTGGGTAGCTGACGTCACCGGATGTCAGCTCCCTGCCCACTTCCCGTTCCAAGGTGGCGCATATCTAAATCACCTGAGAGTGACTTAGATGTGTGAACACCTTAGGAATAATTCGATGGTCGGCGACCATTGAATGATTTCTGCCCTGCACGCAAGCTGCGAATGGACGTTTATGCAAAACAGCCATTCGCATACGTACGGGTAAAATCGGTGTGCGGGTGGCAGGCATTCGCTAGGCAGTATATATATGCTGCCTAGCGCTCATGTTACACAACACAATAGTGCCCCTTATAGCACATATGTCACACAATGGTGCCTATTCACATAATGCCACACAGTAATAGTGCCCCTTATACACATATTGTTCTTACATATTATAGTACACATTAATATAGTGCCCTTTACATTATGCAATATATATATTTTATTTATTTATTAACAGTTTCTTATATAGCGCACACATATTCCGCAGCACTTTACAGAGAATAGTTATGAGCAAAAACACATACCGAATTACAGTACAAGACAGTTTAGGACAAGTACATGGTTAATATTGGGACAGGACACTGAAGCAATCATCAGGGTGGCAGAGGTTTATATATTCTAAGAAAGGCACATGAGGAGAGAGGGCCCTGCTCGTGCGAGCTTACATTCTAATGGGGAGGGTTAGACAGACCAGGGTGACACAGAAGGGGTAGAAGTGGGCATAAACAGTAGGTTAGGATGAGAGATGGTCAGGTTTTATGCAGGAGGGTGGGAAAAGGTCAGCTTAGTCTTTGATATTTTAACTCTTAAAAAGCGCTGGGTCATCCAAGAGTAGACAGCAGAGAGACATTTGGAGATATGAGTGAGGAAAGAGGGAGAGAGATCAGGAAAGGAGCGGTAGCATTCAGTATTATCAGCATGGAGGTGATAGAGGAAGTCGAGTGAGCAAATGAGCTGACCCAGAGAGGACGTGTAGAGATAGAGAAGAAGAGGACCAAAAATAAAATGTTGGGGGACACCTACTATTAATGGAAGAGCAGGAGAGGTGAAGTCATTAGAGGTACAGCTGGGCATTTTCAAACATGACAGTGCACATACAAGCATTAACAGTGATAGGTAAAGTTGTTTGGAGATGTAATAATGATGATATTATGGATGAATAGCCAGATTAAGCAGCCAGGGGTAGTATGTTGTGAGAATGACTTGAACTCACTTAAAGCAGTCTTTGGTTTTCTGAGTTGTTGTTTTCTGTCCTTCTGTTTCACTTCAGTGTAACGCCGGTATAACGCTGCAGTTATGTTTAAATTATGCCGCACTTTAAAACTGATGCACTTCAAAACTATTATGCACACAGCCTATACGGCCCACAGCCTATGTAGTGATCTTTAAAGTGTAGTGCACTCATTAATTGGACTCTTCCCACCCAATCCCCAACCCCCCACTACAATGAATGGTAATATAAGTGGCTTACATAAACACCCATGCATTCCAAAATACCATTTATCATTAAGAATTAAAGGATGTTCCACCCTTCACATTGGCAACAAAGACATAGTAATATAGTAAATATATAGTAACTCATATATTAATGTTCCTAACACAGTGCTATCCCCCCCATGCCAGCCAGCCACACAAAAGCTCTACACAGACTTCAAGCCCAGCAGGCTAGCAGCATCTCTCACTCCCAGTGGCAGTGACTCTCTCAGCAGTAGTGGCTCTCTCTTTTCCATTGGAAGCAGCTTCTTTTACAGGAGCAGGTCACTGAAGGTATGACCTCTCCTACATCCACTGTAACAGTAACAGGCCTGAGTCTCTCCCAACTATGGAGCCAGTGGCGTAACTATAAATTTTGCTCCCCCCAGCCAAAATATTTTCAGGCGCCCCCCCACATACTGTCCCTTATACATTAGGCAATACGTCTTAGTGTCACTTATAGTATATGATACACACTATAATTCCACTCACACTATACACCCCACACCATAATGTACCTTACACTATACACTCTATGGTTAGGGTTATAGGATGTGGTGTGTGTATGTGTATGGTTAGGGTTATAGGTTGCGGGGTGTGTGTATGGTTAGGGTTATAGGCTGTGGGGTGTGTATGTGTATGGTTAGGGTTATAGGTTGCGGGGTGTGTGTATGGTTAGTGTTATAGGCTGCGGTGTGTGTGTGTATGGTTAGGGTTATAGGCTGCGGTGTGTGTGTGTGTAAGGTTAGGGTTGTGGGATGCGTGGTGTGCATGTATGGTTAGTGTTATAGGCTGCGGTGTGTGTGTGTGTATGGTTAGGGTTATAGGCTGTGGTGTGTGTGTGTGTGTGTATGGTTATGGTTATAGGCTGCGGTGTGTGTGTGTATGGTTATGGTTATAGGCTGCGGTGTGTGTGTGTATGGTTAGGGTTATAGGCTGTGGTGTGTGTGTGTATGGTTAGGGTTATTGGCTGCGGTGTGTGTGTGTATGGTTATGGTTATAGGCTGCGGTGTGTGTGTGTATGGTTAGGGTTATAGGCTGTGGTGTGTGTGTGTATGGTTAGGGTTATTGGCTGCGGTGTGTGTGTGTATGGTTATGGTTATAGGCTGCGGTGTGTGTGTGTATGGTTAGGGTTATAGGCTGTGGTGTGTGTGTGTATGTTTAGGGTTATTGGCTGCGGTGTGTGTGTGTATGGTTATGGTTATAGGCTGCGGGGTGTGTGTATGGTTAGGGTTATAGGCTGTGGTGTGTGTGTGTATGGTTAGGGTTATTGGCTGCGGTGTGTGTGTGTGTGTATGGTTATGGTTATAGGCTGCGGTGTGTGTGTGTGTGTGTATGGTTAGGGTGATAGGCTGTGGTGTGTGTGTGTATAGTTAGGGTTATTGGCTGCGGCGTGTGTGTGTATGGTTATGGTTATAGGCTGCGGTGTGTGTGTATGGTTAGGGTGATAGGCTGTGGTGTGTGTGTGTGTATGGTTATGGTTATAGGCTGCGGTGTGTGTGTGTATGGTTAGGGTGATAGGCTGTGGTGTGTGTGTGTGTATGGTTAGGGTTATTGGCTGCGGTGTGTGTGTGTATGGTTATGGTTATAGGCTGCGGTGTGTGTATGGTTAGGGTGATAGGCTGTGGTGTGTGTGTGTGTATGGTTATAGTTATAGGCTGCGGTGTGTGTGTGTATGGTTATGGTTATAGGCTGCGGTGTGTGTGTGTATGGTTAGGGTGATAGGCTGTGGTGTGTGTGTGTATGGTTAGGGTTATTGGCTGCGGTGTGTGTGTGTATGGTTATGGTTATAGGCTGCGGTGTGTGTGTATGGTTAGGGTGATAGGCTGTGGTGTGTGTGTGTGTGTATGGTTAGGGTTATAGGGGGGTAGGTGTACACACTCACATGCAAACTTGCTGCAGGTGTATTGGTGCAGTTATTATACTTATCTGCTCCTGCAGAGGTCTCTCTGCTGGCTTGAAGTCTGCACAGCCGTGCAGCCTGGAGCAGGAGGGTTCTATTAGGCAGGGCAGGCAATGAAATAGCGCTGCAGGCGCTATGTGGAGACACCGTAGGGCGGAGAGTGACAGCTCCCCCAGCATAATCTTACAGCGGGCTCCGTCTCCTCAGCTCCCCCGGCATAATGACACAGCGCGGACACAGCATCTGAGTGACAGCGCAGTTAGCCCCTCAGCGCTCCGTTACCAGCCAATTGTAGCGCTGCTTGTGGGGGGGTTCCAGCGCTACAGCGCTGGGACCCCCCACAAGCAGCGCTACAATTGGCTGGTAACGGAGCGCTGAGGGGCTAACTGCGCTGTCACTCAGAGATGTGACCGCGCAGGACCGCCTATACCTGAGGATGGTGGCTGCAGGGATCAAACAGCCTGCGGGCTGCTGCTGGCGTTGCCATGGAGAAGGTTGCCGAGCGCACCTCTCCAAAACCTGCGCCCCTGTGGCCCCGGCTCCCCCCCGCCACCGCGGGGGGTGCCTACCGCTAGTTACGCCACTGTATGGAGCCCTGCACAGCCCATAGCCCTTCTCCCCTGACTTCTCTGGAATGGACTTTTCTCTTAGGAGCATGGGACTTAGGGATGCCAATCCCGGGGCATTTTTTCAATCCCGGGATTCGGGATTGAAAAATGCTCAATCCCGGGATTCCCGGGATCCCGGGATTGGCTTCCCTAATAATAAAAAACACCATGGGCGCCCGAGCGCTGGGTGGGTGGGCGGTTGTCAGGGAGCGCTGGGTGCCGGTGAGCGGGCGAGCGCTGGGTGCCGGTGAGCGGGTGGGCGGGCGTCAGCGGTGGGTGGGCGGGCGTCAGCGCTGGGTGGGTGGGCGGGCGGGCGTCAGCGCTGGGTGCCGGTGAGCGAGCGGGCGGGCGTCAGCGCTGGGTGGGCGATCGGGCGTTTGGCCGGGAGCGCTGGGCGGGCAGCCGTGGATGTGCGGCTGTGCCCTGCGCAGCGTGACCTCGCAGCGTGACCTCGTCACGCTGCGCACTGCGGGTTATGGGAGAAGCCGGGCAGCGTCTGAGTGCTCAGACGCTGCCCGGCATTAAACTGCGCATGCGCAGTTTAATCCCGAAATCCCGGGATTGGATATTCCAATCCCGGGATTGAAATCCCGGCGTTTTGGGGGCCAAATCCCGGGATCCCGCCGATCCCGATCCCGGGATTGGCCACCCTAATGGGACTGTAAACTGCATAAGTAGCCATTCTTTCCACAGGATACCTGCGCACTGGCTTAGTGCTATGGCACATCCTGTATCTATGTCTCTCAGTTGAGATGATTCATTGGGTGGGCAGGGGGAGTGAGTGGTAGCATTAGATGATTTAAAGAGCCCTATGTAAACTTGCATCAGGCTCTCACAGATAGTGGGACATGCTGGTGGCAGTGGGGAGGTATTAGTGAAGGGAAGAACTTGTGACTACTTCATTCTAATATTTGTCTTGATAAAAATGTGGCTGAAAATGAGATATTGTTTATGCCTATTTGAATCCCTAAGTGCCACGGTTTACTAATTGCATTACAGCTATCCTGTTTAGAACCAGTGGCGTAAATATAGAGGGTGCAGGGGATGCACTTGCTATGGGGCCCGAGGGCTTGGGGGGCCCCATAACAAGTGCACCCCTGCCTCGTCTAGAGTTACACCACTGGCACACGCGCTGCCTCTGCTTCTTCTCCCTAGCTGGCTGCACCGCAAAAGCAGAGACAGCAGCAGCAGCTCCCCGCATGAATCAAAGGGCAACTGCCTGTCCGTCTCTTCCCACCCCCACCCACAGCAGCTCCAAGCCAGGACTGGAGGAGGTAGCGCAACGGAACGCTGCCTCTCCTTCTGCTCCCCAGTGAGTGGTGCAACAGCAGCTGCTCCCTGCTGGATACAACGGGTAGCTGCGTGCCTTTTCTCAGGCTCCCACCCCCGCCGACATGATCAATGGGACGCTGCCTCTCCACGTCAGTGGGCAGCGTGTAAAACGCAGCTGCCTTTCCTCCTACCCACCGCCATCAGCAGCTCAGAGGGAAGCTGCATCTCCTTCTGCTCCTCAGCGGGCAGCAGCGCCAGCACCAACACATCGTTAACCTGGCCAAAGTCAATGGGTTTACTGGTAGGATTGAGTCACTGCCTGGGCCTGGGGGAAGGTGATAGTAGTGGTCTCAATGTGCCATGCTGCAGGGTTGGGATGTACAGGCTATATGTATGGAACCAGTGTACAGGTATGTGTGTTTGTATTTGAGAGGCAGTGTAACTTTATGAATCTAACCCTCCCTGCCCACAGCCTAAGCCCCCACAGCCTGACCTAGCCCTCCATGCTAATGCCTAACCACCTTGCACCTAACCACTTCCGCCTAGCAGCCTAGCCCCCCTTCTAGGTGCCTAAAACTAACCCCCCCCCATTGCCCAACCCTAATTAACCCAGTAGTGCCTAAACCCCCCCCCCCCTTTCCCCAGCCGCACACTACCACTCCCTGCATTCTTACCAATCGGGATTCTGGGTGTTGGGATTCCAGTGTGAGCATCTTGATCCATTTTGATGTTCCAGAACCAGTCTTCTGACAGCAATTGGGATGCCAGCATCAGTATACCGAACGCCAGCATCCTAACTGCCGGGACTACATCCCATGTGTACATGTACAGTATGAATATATATATATATATATATATATATATACACTATGCATTGTGGTGCAGCATTAAAAGTTGTGGGGGGCCCCTTAAAAATGTTGCTATGGTGCCTACAATGTTCTAGTTACGCCCCTGTTTGGAACTGTATATATATATATATATATATATATATATATATATATATATATATACACATACAGAGTACCACAACACTCGCCATCCCTGCGAATGGGGTGCAAGCAGCACTCGCCATTCCCAGGTTGGGGTGAAGTGGCCTGTGACCACATGCTCTAACAAATACAAATACAGGGACTCAACACTCTCCATAATGAACTAACTCACCTTAGTATACAATTAATCAAATAAATAATGGGGTTTTAGTTCATGAATTGATCAATAATAATAATAATAATAATAATAATAATAATAATAATTTATTGTCACTTACAACATTAAAAAAAATGCATAAGCGAAATTCAAAATGAAAAGAGAAGAGAGATAAGGAAAATACTCATCACATCACATACTACAATTCAAACATAAAACAACAGATGGAAAAAAACTATTCCGCAACCGACTCGTACGGCAGCTCAAGCACCTATAACGTTTCCCAGAAGGCAACAAGGAGAAAAGAGAATAGCATGGGTGACTAGAATCTGAGATAATTTTTGTAGCCTTCGCTTTCCCTCTCTTTAAAAAAATGTCTGCCATCCTAGGTAGGGGTTGACCAATGACTTTTTCAGCAGCCTTGACAATCCTGTCTAAAGATCTTCGATCAGAGCTCCTGGAATTTCCATACCATACCGCAATGGCATAAGTCAACAGACTTTCAATTACACAGCTATAGAAATTCATAAGCATGGGCCTAGATAGACCAGCTGCTCGTAATCTTCTCAGAAAAAAAAGACGTTGCTGAGCCTTCCCAACTGCCAACGCGGTATGTTTGGACCAGGACAGATCTTCCGAAAATGTAATACCCAAAAATTTAGTGTCTGTAACCCTTTCCACCTCCTCACCATTTAAGACCAAAGGACTGGTGATTGAACTTCTGGATCTTCTAAAATCAACAACCACCTCCTTAGTCTTTTTACTATTCAGGAATAGGTTATTAGCCTCGCCCCACTCAATCAAACGCTGCACCTCTGACCTATAGCTTTCTTCCTTACCCCCACTAATCAAACCGACCACTGTAGTATCGTCAGCGAATTTAACAATGAGGTTAGACTCTGAGTTTGAAAAACAGTCTGAAGTGTACAAAGAGTACAAAAAGGGACTTAGGACACACCCTTGAGGGACACCTATGTTCAGGACAAGTTCTGACGAGGAAGAAGAACCCACCCTAACTGACTGAGGACGATTCGTCAGAAAGTCCAACAGCCAGTCACAGATGGGAAGACTATAACCTATCTCCCGAAGCTTAGCAATCAGTACCGCAGGCACAACCGTATTAAAAGCGGAGCTATAATCCACGAATAGCAGTCTAACATAGGAGTCTCTTGTTTCCAAATGACAGAGAATCCTATGGAGAGCAGTAAGAGCAGCATCCTCGGTGGATCGGTTTGACCTATAAGCAAACTGATAACGGTCAAAATCCATCGGGATGACGCTCTTTAAGTGATTCAAAACCACTCTCTCTAAGCACTTCATAACTAGAGAAGTGAGGGCAATCGGACGGTAATCGTTTAAACAAGATGCTCCTGCCAGCTTAGGGACTGGGATAATTTTTGTAACTTTAAAACATTGTGGAACAGTACAAGATGCTAACGATAAATTAAAAATCTTTGTAAAAATTCCTGCTAATTGGTCAGCACAAACACGTAGGACCCTGCCTGGAATGCCATCTGGGCCAGGGGCTTTCCTAACATTAGTTTGCCGTAAACACAGCCTAACTTCTGACTCTGTTAATTCCAGTGGGGACTCTGACCGCTTATGTGTTTTAACTACAGAATTCAATTTCTCCTCCTCAAACCTGGCATAGAATTGGTTAAACTC
Organism: Crinia signifera; assembly: GCF_055691185.1. Lineage (NCBI taxonomy): Eukaryota > Metazoa > Chordata > Amphibia > Anura > Myobatrachidae > Crinia > Crinia signifera. The sequence continues at coordinate 55,228,377 of NC_139221.1, read as the reverse complement.
ATCCGCAGAAGGCCCATTAGTTTTACATAGACCAGAATTGGAACCACTGCGGTTCGTGATATTTTTAATCCCCTGCCACATAGATCTGGCATCCCCAGATTCTCTAAAGTGACCTTCAATTTTTGCCAAATAAGCCTTTTTTGCCGACAGAATGCCCCTCTTCAAATTAGAACGGGCAACTGTATATGCAACTGTGTCTTTAGATTTAAAAGCCCTATCTCTTAACCTTAGCAGGGAACGGACCTCACTGTTCATCCACGGCTTCTCGTTTGGAAATATACGTATTCTCTTTTCCTTAGTAGCACCCTCTATACAAAATTTAAGGTACATCAACACCATGGAAGCCAGTGAGTCTACATCGATGCTAGAACCACATGTTGCCTCCTCAATAAATAGGTCCCAATCTGTGCATTCCAGACACCCCTGCAGACCCAACAAAGCCCCCTCAGGCCAGACCGTAACATTCTTGATAACTGGCCTAGACTTCTTAAACACTGGTAAATACTTAGGGACTAAGAACAATGAGGAATGATCCGATTGACCAATATGAGGACACAGAATAGTCTTGTAAGCGCCCCTGATGTTTGTATACACATGGTCCAGGGTGTTATTACCACGCGTCGGGACGTTCACATTTTGGACAAATTTTGGAAGTACCGATTTTAAATTAGCCTGTTTTAGTGTAGGACTTGCAGTGAAATGGGGTCCCTTGGCGATGGGCTGCAAGCTTAAATGCATTGATCAATTCATGAACTAAAACCCCATTATTTATTTGATTAATTGTATACTAAGGTGAGTTAGTTCATTATGGAGAGTGTTGAGTCCCTGTATTTGTATATATATATATATATATATATATATACATATATATATATATATATATATATATATATATATATATATATATATATAGTGCCCAGAACCTTGCTGATGAGTCATTTCATGTAGCGCTATCTCCGGTTTGGCAGTGCACACTTCCATGTGCTTAACAAAGATGGAAGGTGGAACCCAGCATGGGGAAAATGTCTCCTTCCCTCTTATTCTGTTTTGTTTTGCTCCCGTATATTAGTAACTAAGTGATATTTGGTTTATAGTAAAATACCTAGTCATGGGGAACCGTCATTATTTCTGAAGTGGGCTGAAGAAAACTTCTGAACCATCCCTATGTAGTTTCACCAATGTCTAGCTATTCCTATGAGTCAGCTCCACTACCTAGTATATTACTGTCCTGACAATCTAGTGCATGCATTATTGTAGATCCAATTATTTCATATCCTATGCTGGTCATTTTTCAAAACAAGCTAAATTGCTTTCAGATATTTTATTTTCTTGTTTCTGGTTTATTTTTTTCTGGTAGTACATGATATAATTATATCTAGGACTGGGGAAATTACTGCAGGCCGCATAATTAATGGTCTCGGTGAAATCATATTATACTGTACATGCATTCTATAGTACTGTATACTCTTATAGTCAGGAACAAAACTGCAGCTACTGTAGCTGCCACAACCCAAGTATATATCCATTATAGAAGCTAAGGGTAGTCAGGCAGGGTTATGGTAAAAATTAGGGATGGGGAACCTTCGGTCCTCCAGCTGTTGTTGAACTACACATCCCAGCATGCCCTGCATCAGTTGTACTATTTGGTCATGCCAAAACTGATGCAGGGCATGATGAGATTTGTAGTTCAACAACAGCTGGAGTATCAAGGTTAGCCATCACTGCTCTAGGTCGACAGTCATTAGGTCAATCACTAATGGTCGACAGTGGGAAGGTCAACACCTTTAAATAGTCGACATACTTGAGGTCGACATTGACAGACGGTCAACACAAGGAAAAAGGTTGACATTATCAACACTGAAAAGGTTGACATGGGTTTTTTATGTCTATGTCAACATATGTTGACATGTACACCATATAAGTGTACTGCGTCCCCTCGCATGGCTCGCTGCGCTTGCCATGCTTTGGGCACGGTGCCTCGCTGCACTCGCCACACTATTCAATTCTCACTATATGTCCACTTGGATGGTAAAGAATGACAAGGCTTCTCTGTATATTGGGGGTCCCTAGCGCTATATCTAGGTGCAGCAGTGGCGGATCTAGACTTCTCTTCTCGGGGGGCGGTTTACTGTTTAAACTTGACCCTCCCCCTCCAATCCTGACTCCTCCCCTTCCTATTCCTGACTCCTGTTATTGTAAGACTGCCCCCCCAAATAATAATAATAATAATAATAAAAAACAATAATAAATGTCAAATAAAAAACCCTGCATGGGGGGTCTGCATTGCAAACACACTGTATGTGCAGCCGGACGCACCAACAGCCAGACAGTGCACACACAAGGGAGCTCCCGCTCATCAGGCGACTTCATCCTGAAACCGGGAACACAACGGGCACACACACACCGTGTGCCTGCCGGGCAGTGCTGCAGACACAGCCCACCCCACACTGTCTGTGAGCAATCAGGGTGGCAAACCACCTAATTTACAGCCCACCAGCCAATAGGATGGCAGGATAGGGAGAGAAAGCCCCGTTATATCAGCTACTGGGTGAGAGGGCGGCGTCATAACCTCCCCATCATCACAACAATCATTACTTAGTAGGTGCGGGTGCAGATGCGGCCGGCAGCAGTGAGGAGTATATCCCCGCAGTGATTCCACTGGCCTAGGGGGGGCGACCCCAAAAAACCTGCATAAGCTAGAAAGCCCAGAGTATCACACCAGTGATAGTAAAATACTATATTGAGAGGAAGCCAAAGCTATATATAGAAAGTGAGAGAGGAAAAAAATAAAATAAAAAATGAAAATAAAGAAATTTAATTAAAATATTAAAGGAATAGTGTTATTGAGAAAAAAAATATGTGCTAAGTGTTAATAGAATGTAAAGGTGTGCTGCACTAGAGCATGCCTCCCAAAATGACCCTCTCCAGGAGGGACACAATGCTCTGCTCCTGGACTTTCTTCTTAATGCATGATTACCTTAATTTGTGTTCAACAGCTTAATTAATAAGAAAGGTGCTTCAACACATGTGATAACAATCATACATTAAGAGGGAAAGTGCAAGAGCAGAGCATTGTGTCCCTCCTGGAGAGAGTCATGTTGGGAGGTATGAAATACAGTACTATAGTGTTAATAGAGATTAGTGAAAGAAAGCCGAAACTATATATAGAGAGTGAGAGAGAAAAGAATAAAAAAAAAGAAAAATAATGAAATGTAATTAAAATATTAAAGAGATAGGGTCAGTGAGAAAAAAAAATGTGCTAAGTGTTAATAGAATGTAAAGGTGTGCCGCACTAGGGCCACCCAGCCCAACCAGTCCGGGGGCAGCTTATGCTGTTTTTTTGGGGTGCCGCACCCTGCACCTAGATATAACACTAGGGACCCACAATATGCAGAGAAGCCTTGACATTGGCTTGGGGGCATAGACATAATTTGCGCAAAATATATGCAACCAATATCTCTGAATTCTATTATCATGTAGTGTTCTAGACTGGTTACTTATACCATTCAGTGAGCTGGGAGAAACCATGGATTGTTATTTACTCAGTATTACCCCTCCTCCCATGCACCTGAATGGTATTACTAAACTAATTGAGCGCCTGCCACTAGCTATGTGTATATTGTGAGAGGCAGAAAGGAGCCTTCATTAGGAGGAGATGCAGGTCCTGATATGCCACATGGAGCATTATGGGGTTGCTCCAAGGTAGGTAGCTCTTACAGTAGTTTAGATATATTTAAGTAAGGAGCCATTATCATGTGGCTCCATGCTGGCTAATCATAGACACAATTTAGGGTAACGGTGGTGTGGGGTGCGGTGCCCCTGGACTGGTTGGGCTGGATGGCTCTGCTGTTATTAATCTGTTATATTGTCATGCATGCACTAGCAACATTTACATACATTTATCAGGGGGCCCATCCCAAGCTCTCCCTGATGGTTAGCTAAGCAGCTAAGAATTGGCCCTTACCCTTCATGCCCCAGCTTGACACTGTTAATAAGTACCAAGTAATGCATCCAGTGCTAATGAGCGTTACAATTATATAAAACATTTTCTTTGTTTTTCATAATATACAACTTTTAGGTGTTTCTTAAAGATAAATAATTGCTTATTTATGTAGCTGGAACATCGACTTGATCCATCAGAAAACTGAGAAGCTGTATAGAAAAATGTGTTAATAGCTGAGAATGAGACCACAGCTGTTGCTGCCAATATCACATGAAGTGATCTGGGGAATGTGTTGATGCAGCTGGCCTGTCACATAAGCAGCCCCTCTAGTGGTACGAGACACTATGCTTAGGGAAAGCTGAAGCCACTGTCTTTGCTCGGAAAGACATAGAGATAACATTTGTAGGTACTTATGTAATATCTGGGCGCCCGATTTTTTCATCGCATCGCATCGCATGCAATATAGTGGCATACAATTCATGCGATGCAATTTTTCATTGTAAAGACCCGATTATTAATTGTATAGTCACCCATGGGTGATTTCATACCTCCACTATCCAACTACGCATGGAGTTGATTTTATATAGTGTGGCGAGTGCAGCAAACCACCGAGCCCGAAGCGTGGCGAGCGCAGGGAGCCCCGCGAGGGAACGCAGAATACATGTAAAGTAATCAGCGTCCGCTCGCCACGCTTTGGGCTCGCTGTGCTCGCCACACTATATAAAATCAACTCCGTGTGTAGTTGGATAGTGGGGGTATGAAATCACCCATGGGTGACTATACAATTAAAAATCGGGTCTTTAGAATGAAAAATGGCATCTCATCGCATGCCTTAAGTAGTGGCATGCAATGAAAAAATCAGGCGCCGAGATAATACATAAGTACCCATTTGCATTATTAGTAAATGCCTTATTATAACATACCAACTGTCCCGCTTTCCACTGGAACATCACGGTTTTTGTGGACGTTCCTGCGTTCCGCCCAGAGCCGGCATTGTCCCGCGGTGGGGGGGCAGTTGGGAGTCCCCCTTGTCCTCTGGTGAACAGACGCTTTTCTCATGCGCATAGCTTCTATTCCTGCAGCAGAGAGACTAGGGGCTTGCCAGCAGCTTACAGAGCCGCTGGTCAGGCCCCTATAGCGGTGAAAATGGGGTGTGGCCTCGCAGGAATCAAGCTATTTCTAGGCCACGCCCCTTGCAACCAGGCCACACCCCCCTAATTAAGGGTTCGTGCTTCTGGCGCCTGCAGTTGTCCCTCTTTACTTGTCTAAGAAGTTGGGAGGTATGCATTCTTTCACAATTCAGTTTGTAGGTCCTGCTACAATGGTACAAATTACAAACAGCTTTCAGTAAGTAATGGGGCATACACACAGGAGGATTAAAGCCCAATTTCTAAGTGATCTGACTAGACCGCTTAGAAATGAAGTACAAATCTCTCCATGTGTATGGCACCTGTTAATGGCAATGGGCGGTCCTGTGCGTCGCTGTTGCCTGACTAGATTTATAATGCATGCAATATAAATCTAGTCGTCACCTGTAATTCTCTCTCCAGAAGATTGCTGATGCATCGCTGTGTGCTGGACAATATGTGTGACACTGGATCTCTCAGCATGGAGGCTCTCTAGCTCCGTGCAGCATAAGCTTTAAATACAGTAAGCACATTTAGTTTGTTATTGGACAAAACCATGTGCACTGCAGGTAGGGGTGATGTAACATGTGCAAAGAGAGTTAGATTTGGGTGGCGTGTGTACTTCAAACTGATATCTATATTGCAGTGTAAAAATAAAGCAGTAATACTTGCACAGAAACAAAAAAAACTCACCGAAATCTAGCTCTCTCTGCACGTTACATCAGCCCCACCAGCAAGGCGCATAGGGTGCAAGAATCAGAAAGTGAGAGATTTACATGACAAAATCAACGTGGTTTTTCAGTGTTAATGATTGCTGCTTTAAAAAAATGGGAAAGCTCTCCAAAAATCTCTCACTTTCTGAATCTCACACCCTATTACTTTTGGCCAACATGAATCACCCCCTTATGGTGGCCATACATCAGAACGACCTGCATACGACCTGATCGTATGTAGGTCATAAAAATGATCGAACAAGCGATTGCATGTACTTTTAAAGCACATACGATATGCTTACGACCTCAAGCAAAGCAAATGGATTATATGTGTAGCCCATATGATCTGAGGATCCACCTCTCGACCCGCTGGACCGATATAGCACATGATGTGCACATGATATGCACGCAATCGATCGCACGATCCGTCAAAATTGTGTGTTTGGGCTTTACATTTGTACTGTATATTACTTAATACTTGGGCTTGTGACATGTTTCTGAGCTTAAAAATACAAATGTAAATGAATATCTCTTCCTACAAATAAGAAATGTAATACTGCTTGAAGAAAGGGAGAGGAAGTAGTGTAATAATACAAAATAATATAAGTAATACTATTAATAATCAATAGTAATGATAAGTAATAGTAATAATAATTAATATTAGTATTATTATACAATTAATTGGGTACTTGTTTCCTAGCACGGTGCCCCCGATTTTGATCGAAGTGCATCTTATCGCATCGCATGCAATATAGCGGCATGCAATGCAATTTGATTTTTAATTGTACAAGCACCCTGATGGGTGCTTACAATGTTAAATGCACCCCCACTGTCAACGCCACCCCCACCGAAGCGCAGCGAGCGGAGCGAGCCCGCAAGGGGCGGCGGTACGCGTCCTCCGACCTTTTCATACCCCACTATCCACATCGGCGTGGAGTTGACTTTAGATAGTGTGGCGAGCCCGACTCTAATCTGTTGCTGAATATATAGAATAGTGTTTTCTGCCTGATTTATTTATAATATATTTAAATATGATGTGAAAGAAAAGAAATGGTGTGCACACACGGTAAGATTTACCATTCAGCTTTGACTATATAGTTAAAATCAAATTGAATCGTATTGAGATAGAACCTGGTTTTAATCTTTTGATCCTGATTCGATGCTGATTCGCGCTCCCGTTCAGCTGAAATCGAAAAGCCAAATAGACAGGGCAGCAATGGCTATATAGTGCAGATTGAATGTAGATAGTATGAATTTACCTACTACAACCCCCCCCCCCCCCCCCCCAGCCTCTTTTCTCATACTTACCTCATCCCCCCGGGGTTTATGGGGCCTTTGGAATCCTCTTCAGCGGCCTCTCTGGTCCCAGGGGTGCATTGCACGCCCGCATACTCTGAACTATCAGGGGCCTTTGAAATCCATTAATTTCCAAGTGCAGGGTTTTTGTTTTTCTATCAGACATATTGGGGTAAATTTACTAAAGCTTCTATAAATAATAATAATAATAATAATAATAATAATAATAATAATAATAATAATAAGTGATGTTAACAGCTGCTAATGCACACACTGAAACCTCAATAATCACATAGCAGTGACTACAGAGAATGATGCAGTGGGCTCTTCACCTATGTAGCCAGTGCCTGGAGATCCACACACTCTGCTGCTGCTGATTCCGGATAAGGGCACCCAGAAGTGTCACTAGCCAAAGCAGATGACGACTTCCAGTTGACAGTCCACAGTGGATTGCAAATCCCATAAGCAGTCACAGGTTGCAATATGGCATACTGTACACAGTGAGCTGGCCCAGCAGAGGAGGGCATGGGATTGGCTCAGAAGGAACTTTTCCACTGCCTCGGTGGCCCAATTCATTCTGCAGTATTCTGCCTCCTAAGCATCCCTTTTAAAGGTCCAACAATAGTCAGCAAGCACAATTGGACTACACTTGCCCACTGCTTTTACATTATGGAGATATCCAGGGTGAACCATTTGCCATGTTCATAGCTCACTGCTCCAGGGGGGTAGAAATCCAGGTGTGAGTTCAAGAAATGTATTTTCAAAGACATGTTACATCCAAAAATATTTTTTTGTAGTTTTCTGCCTTGTTTCCCTAATCCTTTCTGGAAAATTCTCATAAAAGACGCATTTGTAGCTTTTTTGGCCTGATTCAACTGACCATTGAAGTGCTCATCTTGAATCATTTTTCTTATTTGAGGTCCTACATAGATCCACTTTTTGATCCGTGCATCACTGATCCTCAGGTTTGTTTCCTTAAGTATAAACTGCAAATCCAAGTCCACTTTGATCCATTGCTTCAATAAATTTCAATTCAATAAAGTTCTTTATAAGACCAAGCTTTATATGGAGCGGAGGTAGAGAAAGGTTTACCCTTCCCTAAGGGTAAGTGATGCTTGTTTTTGCCATTGCTTTTGGGAGTAATGATTTCTGTGGTCTCTGCTGTCCCACTAACAAATAAACCATACTGTAGGTTTTTCTGGAAACCAAGTTGCAGCCCAAGCATTAGTGAATATGTATTCTTCATACTTTATTTACACCAGAACAGTATAATTTATTAAACAATGGAAGTTTACTGAATAAAAAAACTCCCTAATGTCTATAAATGTGTTATATCTCATAATGTGTATTCTTAAAAGAAGGATGTAACTTCAAAAGGTATGCAGTTAAGAGGCCAGCGTTTGTAATACCGGCGCTGGGATATCGTCCGGTGGTCACAATACCAGCACCAAAATCCTGACATCAGTGGAGATGCCAAGATGCAGAGTGTCAACAGCCGGCATCCTGATTGTAAGTATGCAGGATCTCATGTGCGAGGTCTCATAGCATTTGACCAGGGGGATGATGGGATATACAGGTGGGGAGGGAGGGTTAGACATTAAAAAGGGGATTAGGGTTATGCACTATGGAGGGAAGATAAGGATTAGGCTTTAGGCTGTCTGTGTGTGCGTGCGGGGGGGGGGGGAGGGGTGTTAGGGTAAGGCACTAATATGGAATGTTAGGCTGCAGGTAGGGAGGTTTAGAGGTACTGTAAGTACACTTACCCTGTCCCTATCAAGAATCTGTTTAGTGGGATGATGCTGTTGGTCTTTTGATAGCTGGCATCCCATCTACCAGTCACGCATACTGATCTCCTTTAGAACTATGGATGATACTAGAAAGATTCAAAGACCAATTTTGAAATCACTGTAGATAATACATATACTGTATACTAAATGAGTGCCACCTGAGGTGCCCTTGTTTACCATTGTAATGAGACTGACAATGATCTGTTAGATGACCTACCTGCTCTCGCTCAGCCACAGCAGAAATACCAGGCTTATCTGAGGGAGAAATGTACTAAGCCTTGGAGAGTGATCAAGTCAAGAGAGTTAAAGCAGCAAAAGGGATGGTATGCTCAGGGCCGGTGCTAGGGTGTTCGGCGTCCTCTTGCAAACTATACATTTGCACCATCCCATACTTTACAAAGGGACATTGCACACTGAAAGATAGACATGTGGGGTGACATTCTATGCTATGCGCTAAATGCGCATGTTTAATTCGCACACCATATCGCCGCAAATCGCCTATTTTCAAATCGCATTTTTCAGCCTAAATGCGCATATTTAATGTGATGCGCATTGGAGGCTGAAAAGTGCGAATAGGGGCGATTTGCGGCGATGTGGTGCGCTGTTTTTAGTCCTGAAAATGTGCGATTTTCATGTGTGAAAATCGCACATTTGCAGGACAGCGCAAGGTGTAAAAAAAAGAACCGAGCGCGGGGTCCCCCGCCAGAGTATAACCAGCCCCGGGCTCACTGAGCCGGTGCTGCTGACATAAAATCAGGGTCCCCGACAAATAGGGGTCCCCTTGATTTTATGAAACCAGCACCAGACTCAAGGTCCGGCGCTGGTTCCCAAAATACGGGGGACAAAGTGACTAGGGGTCCCCCGTATTTTAAGAACCAGCACCGGACACAACCAGCCAGCAGGGTAATGCCACAGCCGGGGGGAGACTTTTTATACAAGTCCCCCCGGCCAAAGCATTAACCCCCTGGCTGGTCAGCATGGGCAGGGGTCCTGGGGAAGTGGGGACCCCCCCAATGAAGGGGTCCCCCCCCTCCAGGACTTACCAGCCCATGCTGATAGTCCGGGGCTGTCCTCCATGCCCCTGGGCTGTGGGCATGGAGCTGATGCTTTGTGTAAAAAAAAGAATGTAAACTATTGTTTTACACTGGCGAACTATCAGTCCCAGCAAGCCTACCCCGCATGCTGGGACTTGGGGAACCACAAGTCCCAGCATGCGGGGCATTAAAGTGCCCGCTGGCACTTGTAGTTCTGCAGTGTAAAAAATAGTGCACAAAATCACACTGACACCCTGTGAAATAAAACTTTAATACACACAAAACACACTGATACTTACCTACCTTGAGCCCGTAGGTCGGTCCCTGGATCCTGGATTCGTCCTCCGGGGCTCCAGGGCAGAAGAGTCCGGTTCCGGGGCCTTGGTCCTGGTTCCGGGGCTGGTCCTGGGGTTCCGGGGCTCCTGGCGTGAAGAATCCGGGGTCCGGGATCCGTGGTAGTCCAGAGGGGTACCTAAGGAGGAAAATCCTACTCACCTGCTCCCCGGCGGCGACCTCCGGTGACAGCGCTGCTCCAGACTGGTACCCGGCTTCAAGGAGTTGGTCCGGCGCTGAGATGTTGCCTCCTCGACGTCTGTGAACAGAATGATTTCTCGGCCAATCAGGAGCCGAGAAAGTCGGCTCCTGATTGGCCAGAAATCATTCTGAATATAGACGCCGACGGAGTAACATCTCTGCTCTGGATGCGCTGAGATGTTACTCCGTCGGCGTCTATATTCAGAATGATTTCTGGCCAATCAGGAGCCGACTTTCTCGGCTCCTGATTGGCCGAGAAATCATTCTGTTCACAGACGTCGAGGAGGCAACATCTCAGCGCCGGACCAACTCCTTGAAGCCGGGTACCAGTCTGGAGCAGCGCTGTCACCGGAGGTCGCCGCCGGGGAGCAGGTGAGTAGGATTTTCCTCCTTAGGTACCCCTCTGGACTACCACGGATCCCGGACCCCGGATTCTTCACGCCAGGAGCCCCGGAACCCCAGGACCAGCCCCGGAACCAGGACCAAGGCCCCGGAACCGGACTCTTCTGCCCTGGAGCCCCGGAGGACGAATCCAGGATCCAGGGACCGACCTACGGGCTCAAGGTAGGTAAGTATCAGTGTGTTTTGTGTGTATTAAAGTTTTATTTCACAGGGTGTCAGTGTGATTTTGTGCACTATTTTTTACACTGCAGAACTACAAGTGCCAGCGGGCACTTTAATGCCCCGCATGCTGGGACTTGTGGTTCCCCAAGTCCCAGCATGCGGGGTAGGCTTGCTGGGACTGATAGTTCGCCAGTGTAAAACAATAGTTTACATTCTTTTTTTTACACAAAGCATCAGCTCCATGCCCACAGCCCAGGGGCATGGAGGACAGCCCCGGACTATCAGCATGGGCTGGTAAGTCCTGGAGGAGGGGGACCCCTTCATTGGGGGGGTCCCCACTTCCCCAGGACCCCTGCCCATGCTGACCAGCCAGGGGGTTAATGCTTTGGCCGGGGGGACTTGTATAAAAAGTCTCCCCCCTGCTGTGGCATTACCCTGCTGGCTGGTTGTGTCCGGTGCTGGTTCTTAAAATACGGGGGACCCCTAGTCACTTTGTCCCCCGTATTTTGGGAACCAGCGCCGGACCTTGAGTCTGGTGCTGGTTTCATAAAATCAAGGGGACCCCTATTTGTCGGGGACCCTGATTTTATGTCACCAGCACCGGCTCAGTGAGCCCGGGGCTGGTTACACTCGGGCGGGGGACCCCGCGCTCGTTTTTTTTTTTATTTAACCATTTATTTTACTTTTTACAGCAGAACCCTGCACGGAACATTGCGATCTGTGCAGGGTTCTGCCTAATTCGCCTAACAGACCCAGGTCTGAAATAAGTGCGATAATTAGTCACTTAAATAATGCGATGTGCAAATGCGCATAGCATTAAATAAGCGACTTGTATACTTTTCTGTGCGCAAACATCTGGATGCGATAAAAATGCGAATTAATCTCGCATTTTTATTCACCAGACCTTTACGCACAAAATATGCGATTTCAGCCCCTGTGCGCATCCCATTAAATCGGCGATTTAATGGGAAAATGCGATAGCGCCATTTTGTGGTCTAATTACCGCAAAATCGCCCCTTTTACAACAGCTAAAAAAGGAAGAGTGCGCACTGGAAGCGGGCAGCAAAAATGTAGATTGTGGCTTCATGGGGAAGGGGCATGGCCATATAAAGTACCAATAACACCGTAATGCCCATAACACATAATGCTACACACCATAATGCCCATTACACATCATACCACACACACAGGGGTTTATTCTAGTTCATTCTTTCTGACAAAATCCTTCTTAGATGGACAAAACCATGTGCACTGCAGGGGGGGCAGATGTAACATGTGCAGATAGAATTAGATTTGGGTGAGTTATTTTGTTTCTGTGCAGGGAAAATACTGACTGCTTTATTTTACACTGCAATATAGATCTCACTTTGAAGAAAAACCCCACCCAAATCTAATTCTCTCTGCACAAGTTACATCTGCCCCACCCGCAGTGCACATGGTTTTGTCCATCTAAGAAGGATTTTGTCAGAAAGAATGAACTAGAATAACCCCCACAGTAATGCCCATTATGCATCACAATGCCCCTTACTAAATAACCTCATCTCCATTCATACACCCTCCCGCCCTCTACGGTCGGCTGACGACTGTCGTCTCTCCTCCACCCTGATCACTGCTTCCCATGCTAGAGTACAGGACTTTGCCCGTGCTGCACCCTCACTCGCTCTATTAGACTCTCTCCGACCTTGCAAAGCTTCAAACGGGCACTGAAAACTCACCTATTCATCAAAGCGTACCCTTCCACTGCATAAACTAGCTGGTTCTCCGACCCCTTGCCTATTTACATCCTGCTATCTAGCCACCACCCACTTGCTTACACCTCTTGTAATCTGTCTGTCTCCCCTTCCTACTAGATTGTAAGCTCCTCCGAGCAGGGCTCTCTTCCCTCCTGTTGACAAAGCCCACTTCTCTTCACATTTCACTCACAGCTCTCCTAAGGCTATACTCACTCAGTGACCATCTTCATCTGCATACCCATCTCCATCATTGGCCTCAAGCCTGTAGTTGAATGTTGATTGAGTCCTCACTACTTATATTTAAGCTGAAATGTGTATTGAACTGTTATTCTCTTTATTTGTACTCTACTTTTGTTATTTATTCAATGTTATGCCAAGTTTTGTCTCCCTGTATTGTTCCTTTGTACGGCGCTGCAAAACACTTGTGGCGCCTTATAAATAAAATTGTAATAATAATAATGCAGGACACTTTAATGCCGATTACACATTATGCCACACACCATAATGCCCCTTACACAATATGCAACACACAATAATGCCCATATGACATTATAACACACATTATGCTACACATAATGCCCCGAGTACTCTGCATATGCCCACATTAGTAGCACTGCTTACACATAATGCCCACAGTTGCCAACAGTAGTAGCTCTGCTTATACATAATGCCCAGACCAGTTGCCAACAGAAGTAGGGCTGCTTACATGTTACGCCCACACCAGTTGCCGGCATTAGTAGCGCTGCTTACAGGTAACGCACACACCAGTTGCCGACAGTAGTAGTGCCACTTACACATAATGCTCACACCAGTTGCCGACAGTAGTAACACTGCTTATATGTAACACCCACACCAGCTGCCGAAAGTAGGAGCACTGCTTATACATATGCCCACACCAGTTGCCGACAGTAGTAGCGCTGCTTATAGGTAATGCAAACACTAGTTGCCAATAGTATTAGCGCTGCTTATGCGTAGCACCCACACCAGTTGCCGACATAGTAGCGCTGCCTATACATATGCCGACAGTAGTAGTTCCGTCTATACATATGCCCACACCAGTTGCCGACAATAGTATAGCTGCTTATGCGTAGCACCCACACCAGTTGCCGGCATAGTAGCGCTGCCTATACATATGCCGACAATAGCAGCACTGCCTATACATATGCCCACACCAGTTCCTGGCAGTAGTACTCTTATAAATTACTCACCTAGTTCAGGCTGGCAGCTCATACACTCCTGCTTCCTTTTTTCCATCAGTCTTGCTCCTGTGTAGCTCAGCCCCTTCTGATCTGTGTAGCCCCACCCCCACCATCCATGTAGCCCCACCCATTTTCGGTCTCTTCGCTGACCAGCTTTTTAGGAGCCCGGAGGGAGCTTTGTGCTGTCGGCGCCGCTGTCTGTCATGCAGTGTCAGGCACAGCGGCAACCGACAGCCACAGAGGACAGCGGGGGATGTAGAGCATGGAGAGCACCTCTACTGCACGGTGCCTCCATGCACTGCATCCTCTGCTGAGCAGGTTGCTCTGGCCCATGGTATGCTACCCTGGAACCAGTGGTGGAAGTTAATTTAAGGAGAGAAAAATTTGTATTTTACCTACTTTTTTGATACCTGTGCATTTGTTCCCTAGATGGGAGGTGGTCCGGGAACCAGGTGGAGTGGGTTAAGATTAAATGAAGTAGTGGACTTCATACTCCGTGGTGAAGAGAAAAGAGCAAAAGCTGGGATGGCTGGAACGAAACAATGGAGGGGGGATCAGGGCTGCAAAGCAGAGATAGAATGAGAATTCATGTCTGATTCCCTCAGTTTTGGAGGATAAGGAGAAAGATAGTGGCAATGAGGAATGATGGGAGGAAAGGAGGAGGGGGGTGAAGGATGGTGTTGAAAGTATCTAAGGTGGTGAGGATTGTAGCACTGAGAAAAGTCAACAGTTTAGAGAAAATAGAAACTCTTTTTTTGCTGGGGTACAACCTAAACTTAAACTATCTTAATTCCTTTATTCATATATTATAAAACCAAAGATATACATGACAAACAAACAAAGCAAACAACACATATGACATTGTTTGACCAAACTTAATCTAAAGCGGTTACTATAAATACATTCCTTGGTGATTAAAAACAAATGAGACAAAAAATATAAACAGTGTATACTGTAGTTTACACCGATGTTTGTCACAGCTGCTGGTTTCTTTTGTTTTATCCAGCTGTAGTAGGCTGTAGTAAGTCCACCTAAATCAAATGAATTCTATTTTGTGTCAAAGAAGGTTAATAATGTATGAATTCGATATATTCACTTATAGATAGCGGGCTCACTCTGGCTATATAAGTATGCAGATATATTTATACTATTATGTTTATTTTGTACAGGGAATTAACCAGAATATAAGTGAATAAAATGAATTCATATGTAATTAGCCATCTTTGACACAAAATAGAATTAATTTGATTATTAGCGGACTTACGACAACCCGCTACAGGCTGGATAAAACAAAAGAAATCAGCAGCGTCGACAAATATCGGTGTGAACTATACACACTGTTTATATATTTTTTTGATTTGTGTTTAATCACCAAGGAATTTATTGATAGTGACCGTTTCAGATCAAGTATGATACGGTGTTGATTGCTTTGTTTGTTTGTCATGTATGTCTTTGGTTTTATAATATATAAATTAAGGATTTTCGATAGTTTAAGTTTAAATTGTGCCCCATCAAAGAAAAAATATTTTTTTTTACTAAATTGTTGACTATTGCTTTAAACTATATGGGAGCATCACCAGATCATTATGGAACTTTGAATTGTGGACATACAGTAGGTGTTTTTTTAGCTGCAGAGCCTAACAGTACACTAACAGTACACTAACAGTACACTAATGGACCTATTTCCTTTACCTGTGTGCTTTTTAGAAGGCCAGCCATTACATAAATTGTAGGAAGATTTGGCACATTTCACAATGTCGATGTGCCACGTGGCCAATGTCCTCACAACAGATATATGGGGCCAAATGTAATAGGGGGTGAGAATCAGAAAGTGAGAGATTCTGGGAGAGTTTTGCCATTTCTTTAAAGTAGCAATCATTTACATGGCAAAATCAATCTGTTTTTTTTTTTTTTTTTCAGTGTAAGTGATTGCCGCTTAAAAAAAATTGGGAAAACCCTCCCAAAATCTCTCACTTTCTGATTCTCACACCCTACTAAATTTGGCCCAGGTTGTGATCACAATTTTTATGAACAACCACATCTTTTAGATTTGTATCCAGCATAAGGCTGCACTGCTTGATCTTTGATCATATGGTAGGTGCATACACACGGTGCGATTTGAGCGTCGGATTTCGACTATAAAATCGGAAGCTGAAATCGCTCTGTGTGTATGCACCTACCGTGAAAAGTTAGCACAAATCGCACAGTGTGAATACAGCTTGTGATGCTGATGCGCGCCCCCTGTGGTATCAGCATCACAAGAAAAATAGACTGTGCAGTTCAGCCAATTTTTAATTAGTCTAGTGTTCTAGTATAGTCAAAATCGCCTCATAGTCAAAATCTTAAGTAAATATAGTCAAAATTGGATGGTTCTGGGCTCCAGGGAGTTTAAAGGAAATAACATAGTCAAAATCGTACATAGCCAAACCCTCACCATTAGGGATGGCCATCGTTGCCATTGCCATCGATGGTTGCCATAGATGGCAATTCTGCAACTGGCCATCGATAGTGCTAAACTATGCAATGGATGACCATCGATATTTTTACATATCGATGGTCATCCACTGTGTTTGATTGGCCTTTGGGCCAATCAAAACACAGGGGGCGGGGCTTCGCGGGTGTCGGGGGCGGAGCTATGCTCCGTGTCCCGGCACTTTGAAAAAAAAAAAGCAAAACATCGTTTTGCTGTTCCATCGAGGGAGGGAAACCATCTGGTTCTCCCCCATCGATGGCAAAAGTATTCGACATCGGCCATGAACCATCGAATCATCGATGGTCGATGGCCAACCCATACTCACCATGTGTGCATGGTGAGTAGGGATGGCCCCCCCCCATGTGTACACATGCAAAGCAAATTCCTTCTTTAATGGAAAAAAAAACATGTGCACTGCAGGGGGGGGGGGGGGGGGGGGCAGATGTAACAGGTGCAGAGATAGTTACATTTGGGTGAGTTATTTTGTTTCTGTGCAGAGTAAATATTGGCTGCTTTATTTTTACACTGCAATTTAGATTTCAGTTTGAACAAACCTCACCCAAATGTAACTCTCTCTGCACATGTTACATCTGCCCCACCTGCAGTGCAGCATGGTTTTGTCCATTAAATTAGGAGTTTGCTTTTGCAAACCTACCAGAATCAGGCCCATGGTGAAATTTTGGCTGGCGATTTTGAATATATATAAGATTACACAAAATTGCACGGTGATAAACATGTAAGTGATACCGATGCACGGCCCAGGTAAGTCAGTCATTCCAAATCGGCAACTACCAAAACCTGCACCGTGTGTACGCGCCTTTAAAAGAGCAATGTTTACAAAATAACAGTCATGTCGCTTTAAGAAGATCTGTGCAACACTGACAAGGAAAGACATTATTGCATTATACATTAGCTTCACTTAAGATCAGATTCTTTGCTTAAATTCCTAAATGTTGATGTGAGGAATATTGGATTGGAGCTGAGTTTTACAACAAATTATATTAAAAAAAGAACCATTCTCAATGTGATTATGTCTCTACGTTCATCTTGCTGAATCATACTGAGTAAAGATCTTTTTAACCTGGTTTATTACAAGTGTAAATATCTTTTACGATGCTTGTAATAACATTTACTGCCTTGGAGACTGAGTTGCTAAAACTAATATTGTAAAATATACAAAAAAAAATGACACCATAATAAAAGCATCTTAGGAAATAGTAAAGTGAGAATATACAGCTTCAGTTTTATCGAAATCTATTAATTTAAACACTTTTATGCAGTAAGAAACTGGAACAATAAACCGCTTTCTTTTTAATAAAGACGAATCGTAAATAAAGTTTCTGATATGTTTTTACAGCATCAAAGAATATACACCGTACCACCTTGGTGGGGCGGTGTATTCAGGTGCTTTGAGGTGGGTTATTTGGCAAGCTGCTCACACCATGGGGAGGTCAGCCCCCAGAAAAAAAGGGAAGAAATAGAAACAAACGGGTGGTGGAGCACTAACACAAAATTATAATTGACCAATTGGGTATCACAAATATTTTATTTACTAAAAAAGAGTGTATTAAAATAATGTATGGGTTTTAAAAAGCAATTGCATTTTCCATAATACATAAAAAGGTGACCAGCCTATTCTGGGACATGTATTATTTGCATGAATACAATTGGGGGTATCTCACTTGTTCCTAGATACGCTCTCCTGGGATAGATATAGCGATCTCCCACATCAATTGAAACTGGTGTGGCGGGTGTCCATAAACCTGCTGGAGTTTTCTTGAAACCTGATCCAGATTATATTGGACCTTGGGGTTAAGTCCTTGGTAAGGTGACTCCAGATGTAGTAGCAGGTGGTGGTTTCCCTTGAAATGTCCAGTGAATGTCCAAACAATATGAACGGTGAGGAAATGGAGAGCTGGTCCAAGTAAGAGATCTTTTGTATTCCCAGAATTGTAGGCTGTAGACACTTGGCCTGACGCGTTTCGTCGTCCACAGACAACTTTTTCAAAGGTATACAGGTATGTCTCAGGTCAGGGTATATATACCTCTACACAGGAAGTAAAACATTTGACCCTTCATTTCATTACCCAATTGGTCAGAACATAAATAGAAAATATAAACACTTAGAACATTAGTTTATCCAATGCATAACTTAACAATAAGTATTAATCAATAGGAGGCAGTCTGTCAAGCAAATAAATATAAGGATGCATACCCTCCAACATGACCCAGTCCATTAGGTACAAAATGCTCTGTTCCTGGACTTCCCTGCCAGTGGCAGTAACAGAGGTGGGACTCCAGCACAGTCCAATATTCAAAGAGGGGGGTCACATCAACTGTCAGTGAGTCCAGGACAGTGATGTTTGTAGTGGCAGCTGGTGTGGCTCCCCTTTTTGAATATTGGACTGTGCTGCAGCCTCACATTTGTAACTGCCACTGGCAGGGAAGTCCAGGAACAGAGCATTTTGTACCTAATGGAATGGGTCATGTTGGAGGGTATGAGGATGACATAATATGAAAGTTTATAGAACACTTTCCAAAGGTATTGGCGTTGCACATCCGGTTGTTGGAACGCACGCCACGTCCAACTTCCGGTTTCTGTGGAACGCAAATCGTAATACACAGTTTGTTGAAGATGGTTTATACATTAGCACACTCCTTGTTTGTTATGTACGGCTGCAAAGGGAGCCTATAGAGTATCTATTTTAGCCCCTCTTATCTAACGGAGCATACTCAGTAAGATCTCCGGTATTTAAGTGCTTTAGCCGGGACTTTCCGGCTTCCGGCTGGTGTGTACGTGACGCTGGAGTGCTTTAGCCGGGACTTCCGGCTTCCGGCCGGTGTATACGTGAAGCCGGAGTTTCTGGCCGCCGGCTTGATCTGTCCTACCATTGCGGGCAGAATTACTGGGCGTACTTAGCGTTTCCTGTTATTGGAACGCATTTTAGAGGGCTCTATATCTGGATGTCGGCGGATTGTTTATAAGTAAATAACACAGCTCGTACATTAACATTTTAACATTCTGTAGAAACCATAAGTCTGTTGACATAGTTACTGAAAGATATTGCAGTAACTTCTTAACAAATTATTTGATAAGAAAACGTGAGGCCGGTTGTCATGGTAACGATAAGCTCAGTGTCATTAGTTTTAATGCATCTGGAGAGATCCATAAAGCAATTTGTATGTTCTATTGAGTCACAAGCATAATTTAAAAAAAAAAAAATATATATATATATATATGATCTGTAAGTAGGTTGTCATAATGACTCCAGATTGTAGCATACAGATTTACAAATAAGAGGAGAGAGAGAGGATAAGGCAAATAACGTAACCTAGGGTTATGAGGGACATGGTGAAGTTTAGCATATACATGTACTGAATAAAATAAAATAGGTCAAAATAAATTAAAATAACATTAATTGAGTAGAACTGATTTCTATATACTTCTGTTATAATATCTTAGGAACATGGGGATTTTCTGTATATGTGATAATGCCTAATTTGTGCACTTTTAGAATTGTTATATTCTGTCACTATTCTATATCCATCCGGATATAGAGCCCTCTAAAATGCGTTCCAATAACAGGAAACGCTAAGTACGCCCAGTAATTCTGCCCGCAATGGTAGGACAGACCAAGCCAGCGGCCGGAAACTCCGGCTTCACGTATACACCGGCCGGAAGCCGGAAGTCCCGGCTAAAGCACTCCGGCGTCACGTACACACCAGCCGGAAGCCGGAAAGTCCCGGCTAAAGCACTTAAATACCGGAGATCTTACTGAGTATGCTCCGTTAGATAAGAGGGGCTAAAATAGATAATCTATAGGCTCCCTTTGCAGCCGTACATAACAAATAATGAGTGTGCTAATGTATAAACCATCGTCAACAAAATGTGTATTACGATTTGCGTTCCACAGAAACCGGAAGTTGGACGCGGCGTGCGTTCCCACAACCGGATGTGCAACGCCAATACCTTTGGAAAGTGTTCTATAAACTTTCATATTATGTCATCCTTATATTTATTTGCTTGACAGACTGCTTACTATTGATTAATACTTATTGTTAAGTTATGCATTGGATAAATTAATGTTTTAAGTGTTTATATTTTCTATTTATGTTCTGACCAATTGGGTAATGAAATGAAGGGTCAAATGTTTTACTTCCTGTGTAGAGGTATATATACCCTGACCTGAGACATACCAGTATACCTTTGAAAAAGTTGTCTGTGGACGACGAAACGCGTCAGGCCAAGTGTCTACAGCCTACAATTCTGGGAATACAAAAGATCTCTTACTTGGACCAGCTCTCCATTTCCTCACCGTTCATATTGTTTGGACATTCACTGGACATATCAAGGGAAACCACCACCTGCTACTACATCTGGAGTCACCTTACCAAGGACTTAACCCCAAGGTCCAATATAATCTGGATCAGGTTTCAAGAAAACTCCAGCAGGTTTATGGACACCCGCCACACCAGTTTCAATTGATGTGGGAGATCGCTATATCTATCCCAGGAGAGCGTATCTAGGAACAAGTGAGATACCCCCAACTGTATTCATGCATATAATACATGTCCCAGAATAGGCTGGTCACCTTTTTATGTATTATGGAAAATGCAATTGCTTTTTAAAACCCATACATTATTTTAATACACTCTTTTTTAGTAAATAAAATATTTGTGATACCCAATTGGTCAATTATAATTTTGTGTTAGCGCTCCACCACCCGTTTGTTTCATGTTCTTACAGCATGTTTACAGTTTGTAAATAAATAGCGATGAACCGTTTCTGGGTTTCTTAAAGGGGTGTCCACTTTTGCATAACCCCTTCTTTATTACATTTTGCCCCCCCACTGGTGACATCCCCACCTTCTGTGACACCCGGTACAGTAGTGTTTTTACACCTAAGGCATGCATGCTGGGAAAAAGAGGTGTGACCTTGTGCATATGGCCTCAAATATAGTGGGCATGGCTTTACTTACCCAAACCCCCATTTTGTCACTATAGGGTCCAGGAGATATTGGAGGTTATTCTGGTTGAATTGCAAGGCTACGAAATTCGCAGCCTTGTGAGTCCACCAAACCCTGCCTTGCGAATGGTGGCCTGGCCGCCACCCATTTGCAAGGGTGATTCCCTCGCAGGGCCTGCAAATGGTTGTTACACAGTAACATCCATTTGCAGCCTAGTGGGATCCACCCACATCATTCGATGGTCGGTGACCATCGAATGATGATGAAGGTGCGCTCTCAAGTCACTTACATATGCGTGGACGCTTGGAAAGAAGTGGGCGGGTGACTGACATCCGGTGATGTCAGCTGGCCACCCTACGCACCCGCGACATCGGGGCATTTGCAAGAGGACACCCAGCATTCTCATTGAAAAGCCCATGAAACAATGGGCATTCCCATATGCAAATGGCCCGGAGCGCCGCCCCACACCCCTCCACTCCCCCCCACCCGCACACTTGGGTGCATGTTGGGACCTGTTCACCGTGGCCGCGTGAACATGACGTATGCACATACGCAGAAATGTCCATTCACATGCGCATACACCCACCATTGGAGCCACTGTGAATATTCAGTCTGTGCAAACATAAGGCCCCTTAGCTCCACTGGAGACTGCTCTGGCTGTAGTATGGTTCCTACACTGTTACCGATTTTGTTACAGTGCAGGACCCAGCTCCTCTCACTGTACAATTTGGTGTCACCCCTTAGTGGTTGACACCAGGGTCTGGACTGCACCCCCCTTCCCTGTAGTGATGCTACTGTACATTGCATTTTCCCTGCAGCCATCTCATTTCGTTGAAGCTAAAACCTATTGATGAATGATTGCACAATAATCTAGCATCTGGGTCAGGTGATGGTATGAACCCCTCTACCTGTTGGATGTGCTTGTTTTATTGTGGAAGACATGCTCAGCAATGGACAACCTCATTGCTCACCTGTGACTGTGAGCATACAGTAGATGTGTACGTAGCCTTGTGTTTTGGTTTTGATTTAAAAATTTTCATCCTGTTCTGGTTTTGCAAATACCATCCTCAAGTGTTGTGGTTGGGGAATTCGGATTTAAAATCTGAATCTTGGGTTTTCGGTTTTCCTGAAAATGGAAGAGCTGAAATCTAGAAATGTGCAATTCCGATCCAAACCAAGTCCCATTGTGGGTCTTTACACGTTTGGAATTTGGGTTTTAAATATGAATTTAGTGGTTTGTAATGCAAAAATATACATCCTTTTAGATCCTTTTAAATTGATTTCTATCAATGATTATCAATTTTCTTTAATAATTTTAAACCAAACCGCAATCCAAATCATACTTGAGGGTGGTTTTGCAAACCAAAACTTAAATATGAGGGTGAAATTAGAACCAAAACCAAAACATGATACTCCGCGCTCTACTAAAATCATTTAATTTCTAGTGATGTGCGCCCAGACAAAGAGTACAGGTCACCAGACCTTGTGAGATCCCACCGTCGGTGCGGTTGCATAAATCTAGTAATACTGCCGTTAAAGTCCAGTGATATTGCTGCATAAGTCCAGTCCACCCTCTATATGCTGCAGAGGATGGAGGAGCAGCAAAAAGCCATTCAAGCCTACACAGCCACCTACGACATCTGGTCCGGGTGGGTTCGGATCTCTCTAGAACCCAACTGCACATTTCTAACATAGAATACAGTATATAAATTTGTTTCATATAATCTTTACAGAATATGTAGCCAAATTAGTACTTTGAACACTTTTAGACATATTAGGAAGCACTTTGTAGATAAAAATTACACACTTTATGGGATCTTTGGGTAACAACTATGATCATTACATGGGGTATACGTTCAAATAAATAGGGACAGGTTTATCAAAAATTGAAGAGAGCTAAATAGCAATGAATCAGCTGATACTGGAACTATCATTTTAATATGGCAGTAAGGAGCTGATTGGCTAGTATTTTATCTCTCTCCACTTTATCTCTCTCCGAGCTTTGATAACTTTGAGGTACAAAGCAGAGTGGCCTTAATAGAGGGCAGTGCAAAATTCCACCAAATTGATTCACTAAGGGGGGTGGGTGGGGGGGTACTCTTAAACTCTTGATTTTGCACACCATAATGCCCATTACATGTTATGCCACACACCATGATGCCCATTATGCATTATGCCACACACTGCAATGCCCAGTACACATTATGCCACACACCACAATGCACATTACACATTATGCCACACACTGCAATGCCAAGTGCACATTATGCCACACACCACAATGCACTTTACACATTACACCGCACACTGCAATGCCAAGTACACATTATGCCACACATTGCTATGCTTATTACACATTATGCCAGACACCGCAATGCCCATAACACATTATGCCACACACCCTGATGCCCATTACATATTATGCCAGACACCCTTATGCCCACTATACAATATGTCTCACACCATGATGCCCCCTACACATTATGCCTCACACCATGATGCCCATTAAATATTATGCAACACACCATGATGCCCATTACATATTATACCACATCATAATGGTGTTTACATATTATGCCACATTTGTACCTCTTACCTACATGTTAATTGCTTGGGGTTATTTGCTTGATGCCAGGGCCTTCATGCTCGATGCCAGAGCCTTCATGCTTGATGCCAGTTCCCACAGGGGAGTAAAATTCTCGTTGCCAAAGGGGTGTGAGATGCTCATTGGAAAGGGGGATTTAAATGCTCATTGACAAGGGAGAGTGAAATGCCCTGTGGAGGCCAAGAAGGAGGCCCCTGCTAGGGTAGAGCAGCAGAGGTATTTTAGGGAAAATACTGGAGAGGATAATTAGAGATGGCATTCATGATTTCTTAGAACAAAACAAGGTAATATATAAGGCACAACATGGGTTCGTTAAAAATAGATCATGCCAGACAAACCTAATTAGTTTCTATGAAGATGTCAGCAGGAATGTGGACTCAGGGGAATCAGTGGATGTAATCCTTCTTGATTTTGCAAAAGCATTTGACAAGGTATCACATAGGAGGCTGTTATGGAAAGTAGGTGAAATAAGGATGGGGAAAGAAATTTGTACTTGGATAAATAATTGGTTAGCTAATCGGGAACAGAGAGTAGTGGTTAACCGTAAATTTTCGAACTGGAGAAAGGGAGAAAGTGGTGTCCCACAGGGTTTAGTACTGGGTCCTACCTTATTTGATATATTCATAAACAATATAGGTGATGGCCTGCAAAGTAAAATTGCAATTTTTGCAGATGACACAAAACAGAGCAAGGTAATTTTGCGAAAGTCACTTTTCTTATAAGAAAAGTGACTTTCGGAAAATGGCTGCCCCCATACGAAAGACATTTTTTTTAAATTGGTTTTCCTATGGGGCAGCCATTTTCAGAAAGTCCCTTTTTTTCATAAGCACAGCCAGCTGTCCATACAGTACTGCGGCTGCCGGGATCATCTGAAAACTCAGAAGGAACCGGCTTCACAGGTTTTTTTTCTTAAACACAATGCGGGGCGGGGGGGGTCGGGGATGTTAACCCGCGCGGGTGGGGCGGCGGCGGCGGGCTCCAGTGCAATGAATATTTAATGAGCTCATTAAATATTCACTGCACTGAATTTAGGACCCAGCTTATTGGCTGGGTCCTAAATACCGTTTCAGACCCGATTTTGATACCAAAATACCGGGTCTGAAACGGGTAGGACCCTCCATTTTAACCGTTTTACAAAAACGGCTTTTGCAAAACGGTTAAGTGGTCCTGCACCTTTCAGACCGCACAGATTACCGTTTTAAAACGGTAAAAAATCTGCAAAATACCGGTTTTTAAGTGCGGTCTGAAAGGGGCATTATTCAGTAACAGGGCGGTACTTAGGACACGTGGGCATGCACTAAGAATTAAAGAGGCAAAATTTCATACAGAATTAAAAAGAGGTTTCTTCACTGTGAGAGCGGTTAAGTACTGGAACTATTTGCCAGGAAATGTGGTAACAGCAAACACAGTAAAGGAGTTTTAAATAAAACTGGATGCATTTATGGACACAAAGGGAATGATATAGTTATTTGCTAGTCAAATAGACAATTAGATAGGTTGAACTCGATGGACTAACGTCTTTTTTCAACCTAAATTAATATATTAAGACTATGTTAGGCCAGGGGGTAAGGGTTTATCAGACTCATGCCCGGTACACACTATGATTCAGGTAATTTTCATTAAATTTTGCATTTAGAAGCAAAATCTAATCAAAATCTAATCGAAGATCGAAGGCAGTTACATGCTGCTCTATGCAGTATTTCCCCTTCCCTCCCCTGCGTGCTCTCCTTCCCTTCCTCCCTCCCACCTGTTTGATGCTGGCACCCGTGGCCGTCAATATTGAATTGGTATCGATGGCCGTCGCATCGAAGCGTGTGTACACACCTTCAGACAGCCACAAAGCAGGCAGCCAGGCAGGCAGCGGCAGCCACAAGGGGGGCCCACACAGTCACACAGCCTTGGATGGAACTTGGAGCAGCACTGCACTTCATTTCCCCCAGTTCACACTTACTGTAGCCAGAGGCAGGAGGAGAGTGGAGACACACTGTGAGGGGCTGGCTGCCACTGGACATGGGCAGAAGCCAGCTTGATGTCGGCCCTCTTAAATTAAAATGGCACGGCCCAGGAGGGAGGAGGAAGAAGACCCTGGGTCACAGGTGCAGCCCCACCATCCTTGAGGAAGAGCTTCTGTGCGTGTGACAGATAGAGCCGGCCCAGGCCGTTCCTGCTGCGCATTACACAATTTACTTACGCACAGGCTGATTCACCAACCTGCGCTGGCTCAAGGTTTCAGTCTCAGCTTCAGCCAGCACCGTGGCTGGGTGACTGAGGGACCGGACTGAGACTACACACTGATTGCTGCTGTGTGCCCAGTTCCAGGACATTTTATCCAGAATAGTTTTATTAAATCAGTACAAATGGAAACAGGTGGTACCTTACATGAGGTCTCGACAGGTAATGACACAGTCAAACAGGCAATGTTAGGTACAAAGTCAAAGTCACCCAAGCAAATAAAGTACTGATGTATTTACTAAGTGAAAGAGTAAGGGATCTATACAGACATAGAGGAAAAAAAAAAAAAAACACAGAAAACACCTAAGACAGACACACAGGAAGACAGGCAGGAGGGGGGTGGGGGGGAAACCAGGGCAGTAGGTCATATCGTATCTTAATTAGTGGATAAAATCTGAGCAAGATCTACTTGGAATGAGATTCCTAGCGGAAGATTTTTTCTCTCTCTATAAGTGCACCACTTAAGCCATTTAACATGTATAGAGTTGGTGGATGAGGAATATTTGCAATCAATTGTTTCAAATAGATAGTGCTTATGTATTTTGCCTAAGATAAGATGTATATCGGGAGTCTCCGGGGATTTCCAGTATTGGCCAATCGCTGTTTTAGTGGCTATTAAAATCTGACCTATCAAATAGCTATCGTGTTCTGGGATGGAAGGAGAGAAATGGAACAAGGCCAGTACAGGATCCATGGGTAAATGGGTACCTAGAATTTCTTTGAGAAGGGCAAATACCTCCTCCCATAGTGGCTGTAATCTTGGACATTCCCAGAAGATATGCAGGAGAGATCCAACGTATCCACACCCCCTCCAGCAAAGGGTGGAGACTGACGGCCAGATTGTATGTAGCCGACGGGGGGGTGAGATAGGCTCTGTGGTATAGCTTATAAAACATTTCCGAATGGCTTAAACACTTAGAAATCTTAAAGCAGGAGAGGGTGATGCAGTCCCAGTCCTCCCTGGTGAGAGATCTACCCAAATCTGTCTCCCATCTGGCCTGTGCTGTTAATTTATCCGGCTGTAGTCTATTAACCAGTTCAGTGTACCATCTCGAGATACCCCCTTTATTGTTCTGCGAAGTCAAAACCACAACCAATCTTTTAGGAAAGGAAAGTGACACTACCGATTTACCTACACATGAGGTCAACCAGTGCCTAAGCTGCAGGTACTTATAGAAATCATGTCTTGGAATGTTAAATTTCTCTGAAATTTCTGTAAAGGACATGAGATTCCCAGCCGGACAGATGTCCCTGAGTGTGGATATACCGTTTGTTGCCCAGTTATCAAGTTTCAGGTTTGGAATGAAAGTTGCTATCGTTAGGACATTCAGGTCCGGACTGGGCAGGGAAGCCCCGGACTCCCCGGCCAATAAGTCGTGCCAAAGCTTCAGGGTATCCCTGATTGCTACGCCCGGTCCCACCCACGGGGGAATCTCCCTCCTAGGTAACCAAAATAGCTCTGACAGGCGAACATTAGGCAAGAAGGACTGTTCTATAGTCACCCAGGGCTTCACCCATCCAGCCGCAAACCAGTCCCTTGCCTGATTCAACAGACAGGCTGAGAAATACCCCCACAGGTCCGAGTAGGCCACTCCACCCAGTCGTTTGGAAAGAATAAGTACCCGCTTAGCTATGCGAGGCCTAGATCCTTTCCAAATGTACTTTGCAAATAGTTTATTGAATTCTGAAAAGAACGATTTAGGGGGGATTCTAGGTATAGTCCTAAACAAATACAATATCTTCGGGAGCAGCACCATCTTTGCTGCAGCGATACGGCCCAGCCATGAAATTTCATGGAGTCCCCACTCCCCTATCAATTTTTCCATTGCTCCCAACAGAGGCTTGTAGTTGCATTTAAAGATATCGGGGGTTCTAGCGATATGAATACCTAAATATTTAATTGAGGACAATTGCCAAGCATAACGGTATTGATCTTTCAGCCGCCTAACTAGCTCTGGAGGGATGTTAATGGGGAGAGCTTCCGTCTTGGTGGTGTTTAATTTGTAATAAGATACTTTGGAATACGAAGTCAGAACTTTATGAAGCTCGCGTAGAGAGGCCTCTGGATTAAATAAGCACAACAGGACATCGTCCGCGAATAAACTAATTTTATGGTCCATCCCTCCCAATTTAGGGCCCTCTATGTGGGCAGCGCTTCTGATTTTCTCCGCTAAAGGTTCCATTGCTAAGGCGAATATGAGTGGAGAGAGGGGACATCCCTGTCTGGTGCCATTTGTTATGCTAAATGGGTTGGATAAACAGCCATTATTGAACACCCTCGCAGATGGAAAAGAGTAAAGTGCAAAAATGGAGTCCATAATTCTACCGGAGAACCCAAATTTGAGCAGTACAAAATTAAGGTAGCCCCAGTGTAGTCTGTCGAACGTTTTTTCAGCATCCAGGGACAGAATTAACAAGGGGGTCTTTTCAAATTCTCTCTAGCTCTCTACTATATTAAATACTCTCCGAGTGTTGTCCGGGGCCTGCCTGCCCGGGACAAAGCCAACCTGATCAGCTGCTATAAGTGAAGGTAAAAGGGGGCCTAATCTATTAGCTATGAGCTTGGCGTATAATTTGAGGTCGGTGTTCAATAAGGCTATCGGTCTAAAATTTTGAACTGTTGTAGGGGGCTTGCCTGGTTTGGGGATAGTGACAATCCGAGCCTCTAACATCTCTTTAGGAAAGTTACCCGTCTCGGAGGCCTTATTAAACACGTTAAGGAGAATGGGCGCTATAATAGATTTAAAATGTTTATAAAAATTTGAGGGGTACCCGTCTGGGCCCGGAGCCTTATCTCTAGGCAGAGAGTCAATGGCTGCCTCTACCTCCGCTAGATTCCACGGGGAGCATAAAGCATCAACTATACCGGGCTCCAAGCTCGGAAGGGAGACATCTGCCAAAAAGTTTTCAATCTCAGAGACTGTGGGCTGGGGGGGTCTCATCATCGAGCTTCAGGTTATAGACGACCCCTAAGTTTTCTAGCAGAGAGGCGTCCTGCTTTGTTTCCCAGCACATAAAATCTCTGGTTTAATTTAAAAAGATTCTTCGAGACTGTTCTAAGAGCTAAAGCATTCAGTTTTTCTCTGGCACTAAGGAGGGAATTGAGGGTCTGCTTATTTCCCGGGTTGGATTTATGTTCCGCCTCTAACTTTATCACGTCTGACTCGCACTGCTTAGCTTCTGCCATTTGTGTTCTCTTGATTCTAGAAGCAACTTGGATGGCTGAGCCTCTAATTACTGCTTTTAATGTGCACCAATGGTTAAAGATACTAGTATCCCTTGGTTCATTGGTGGCCAGGAAGTTCAGCAAAGAGGTCTTGATAACCTCACAAGCTCCTGGATTTGACAAGGTGTGGGCACCCAGCCTCCAAGAGCCCGGGGGTACTCTGCGGGAGTTCGCCTCATATTTAAGCAGTAGGGGGGAGTGATCGGACCACGTCATTGGCAGGATATGGGCCTTACTAATAGACTGTAAAGTCCATTTGTCAGTTAGGACTAAATCTATCCTAGATTATGTGCGATGGGGGTTAGAGTAAAAGGTATAGTCTCGCACCGATGGGTTTTTGGCTCTCCAAGCGTCAAATAGACTGTATTCACCTAATAGATTACGAAACCCTAATGATTGGGAGGGAGGCGGTGAGGTCTGGGGGCGACCGCTAATAGGTTTAGATTTATCCATCGTAGCATCCAGCACCATATTAAAATCACCCATTATGATGACCGCTCCTCTAGCGTGTTTCTTAACTAGAGCACACAATTTCCTGCAGAATTTAAGTTGTCCTGAGTTAGAGGCATAGCATGAGACCAACGTTACTTCGGAATCTTTTATCTTGCCAATCAACACTAGGTATCTGCCTTCCGGATCTGCAACCTGGGATTCAACATTGAAGGTGATTTTGGAGGATAGCAATATAGCCACCCCCGCTTTTTTAAGAGGTCCATTCGCCATATAGCACTCTATTATCAAAGAGTTTGGGCGGAGCCGCTTTAGTAAAGTGCGTCTCTTGTAAAGCTACAATATCAGCTTTCATTTTAAAGAAGGAAGTTAAGGCTAACCTCCGTTTCTGGGGGGAGTTCAGCCCCTTAGCATTTAGGGAGACAAGATTTACCATGGGGCAGTCCGGAAGGTGGTTAGAGACCCAGCGTGTACAGATTGACCTGGAAGAGAGGGGAGGGGGGAGAAACAAGAGGGAAGACACCAAACACAAGGGTAGGGGACACAAAGACACACAAGAACGGCTCTAAACAGAGTCGAAGTGAGGCGCCGAAGATAAGGCGCCACACCAGGCATTCTAAAGGGGGGTAGTGGCAGCCTACCCCACAGTGTCATTATAACAGCGTAACAAAGGGCATATATTTCTATCGGTAACAACATAAAGAAAAGAGACAATCAAGAGAATTATTCAGGCAAGTATAAAATGGCCTAGCTGTCATAGTTAAGGGGTTCCATAAAGGCACTGCAGACATTATAACACTTATCGAAAGCTGTACTTAAAAAGTTCTACAGAAATGTCACATATTGTCTGTGCTAGGGAAGATCCCCCAATCCAAACCCAAACTGGTTCCATAGTTCAAAACTATCACCCTTCCCCATTGGAAAAACCAACAAAGGCAGGCAGAAAGAGGTGAATAAAGGGCAGCATAGTTAACGCCTAAACATCATGTTAGAACTTGGATAGTAGGACAGATCCGCTAAAGGGAAGCTGGTAATACGTAAAGCGCAACAAACTGTAAAGCGCAATAAACTATAAACTCCTCATTTCTCCACCACCGACCAGTCCTGCTGAAGACGGTGTTCAGGAGAGGAGGAAGACGAAGGCTCCAGCAATTTCCACTTCTGAAGTAGACTCATCCCGTCTTCAACCTCAGATATAGCAATAGTGGAACCGTCTCTTGAGATGAGCAGCTTTGTGGGGAATCCCCATCTGTACAAAATGTTAGCTTTACGGAGCACACTGGTTATTGGGTGAAAAGACCGTCTCTTATTCAACGTGTCTCTAGATAGATCACCAAAGAGTTGTAAGGATCCCAGTGCTTCAGCAGTGTCCGAAGAAGGTCTAGCTGCTTTTAACAAGGCTTCTTTAATATGGAAGAAGTGTACTCGCATCAAAACGTCTCTAGGGGCACCCTCAGGAGCACTTCTGGGTTTGGGTATCCTATGGATCCGGTCAAGAAGGAGGTCAGAGCTGGCCGCCGAAGGAAGGAGTTTCCTGAAAATGTCCATGGTGAAGTCATGAAGGCTGCTGTTGGACACGTTCTCAGGGACCCCTCTTAGCTTCAGGTTGTTCCTGCGGGATCTGTCCTCCAGGTCGCTGACTTTATCGCGAAGGGCCGCTACTTCGTCCTCCAGGGCCGCATGAGCATCTATAAGCGTGTTGTGAGAGCCAACAACTTCCCCCATTTTGGTCTCTAGGTTGTTTGTGCGGTCGCCCAGATCATCGATTGATCTTTGGCATGCTTGGAATGAAGTACGGAATTCCGCCGTCATGTCTTCCTTAAACTGGTAGAGTAACTGTTTTAGGGTACCAACGGTCAGGGCAGCTGTGTCTTCAATTCCTGGAGTTGTCAGGGGGTCTGCATGGGAGGGGCGGGGGGATTCACCGGTATTCAGAGACTGAGGGCTGGGTGTAGACACTTCGGTGGGTGAGGGCCCCTGGCCCCCCATTCGACGTAATGAAGGTTAAAAAAAAGTCACCTGAGAGACCGCCTTTGACACTTTACTCCTCTTTGACGGCATAACTGGATACCAGTGGGGCTCAGAGATACTACGTATTGAACAACCCAGTAGGGCTCGCTGCAAAAGTAGAAGATGGAACCTTAATATCCAAGTAAGTCCTTTGATGAGGACGAGTATATATCTGAAGATCTCGCCTTATTTAAGTGGACACTGTGGGGAGGAGCAGATTAGGGGACTAGCATAGTGGGACTTTCCCCGAAGCCATGTTCACAAATTTTGGTGCCTGCAGCAGGAGATCGGGCAGGGGCCTGTGGTGTATGCAAGCAGACTGTAGCCAGGCCTGGTAGCAGTAATGCAGGGCAAACACTGGGCTCAGAGAGGGTAAAGGTGGCCACCTCTCCCAGAGCACTCACATGTATATATGAGGAGCTGATGCCCCAACCAATATGGCCGCCGCACTTTGTTCCTTATTATTTATTTATATATATTTTTTTTCCAGGGGCCAATACACAAAATATAGGGCCTTATATGGGGCCAGGTGTGGGACAGGGGGGGAGCGACCACCCCACTGATGGTGCAGGGGAGCCCCGGAGAAGCGGCAGGACTCAGCTCCTGCGCCTCCGGAATCCAATATGGCCGCCGCCGGAGGTGAAGGAGGCTCAGGCAGCTCCTACCTTGATCCCCGGGCAGGCACAGGCTTCAGCGGGGGTTCGGTGGTATCGGGGGGCTCTCTGGAGGGTCCCAGTGGTCGCGGTGGTGCCGCAGGTACCAGCTGCGGGTTTCTGTGCGGGGACTCGGCGACGGGCTGGGCGCTAAATCGAGGCCCCGGCTTCTGCAGGTACTAGGCCGCAGTCCGCAGAGACCCGCGAGCGGGACTCTCGACTCCGCAGCTTTTCCCCTGCAAGTTCCCCAAGGCTTAGGGGGAGTCCTCCACACCAGGTCCGGCTGGCAGTGATGGGTAGGAGGTGAAAGGGGCTGATTCTAGGGCACCCCGACCGGAGCTCCAGAAAAACGCAGCCTCTCTCTCCAAGTCAGGCCACGCCCCCCCGTTCCAGGACATTTTATAGTCCAGGAAAGCCACCCGTCCAGACTTCGGACACAGGGCTTAATTACAGGACAGTCCAGGTGGGTGGTAACCCTAGCAGCAACCTCTCTCCCCAACCCAGCACACAAGAGAGGCTGACTGCAATGGGAAATTCCACCCCTCTGTGCATTGGCCACTCCCCAAGCGATTACTGGCAACTCTCTCTAGTATCCTCAATATCTTTCTGCTGTCAGGTGGTGGCCATTTTAAATGGTAGCAGGAACACTGGGACTGCAGACAAGTATATCTTCAGGTCCTGGCAGCAGTGTGGCAATAGTCCCTACAGACCCCCGGTGCCACCATGTGGTCTGTGAGGGCTATTGCTGCACCAACACCACAATGACACAATCGTTTAGAACTGAATGACTGTTAGCTGTCCACTGGTAGAATATTTAATTATTTAAATATAAAAATCAAAGTTTGCCAAGTATTCTAACTGCTAATTTACGATCAGTTACTGTATATATAACAATAAAACAAAGTGAAGAGAGACGCTCCCTAAGTGCAGTCTGCTACTCTAGCAAAATCATTCTGTCTTCTATTAACCACAAGATCTGTTTCAAAACTGTAGATCAACTTACTGTGTATTTTCAAACTATTAATTCCAGCTACTTTTGTATTATGTCTGTATCAACCCAAGCCCAGCGTGTTTTCCGAAACTGTGCTTATTTACTATTCCATATTCCCAGACAGCCTATGTAATATTTCCTGATCTTTGCTACCAAATTGACATGCAAGGGTCCACAACTACAGCAAACACAGATCCGACATGCCAATGATGGAACTGACCAAAGTGACCAATGATTGGACAGTGCATTCTTGCGAGATATCTATGTGGGTTTTGACTTTGGTCGAGATTAGCAGTTTAGGATAAAATATTAGAAGTTGGCTGAAAGGAAATATTGTGTTAAAACTAAATCCATTTTTTTTAGTATCCAAGTATAGTACAGGTTGAGTATCCCCTATCCGAAATGCTCGGGACCGCGAGCATTTCGGATAGGGGAATTTTCCGGTTTTTGGAATATTTTTTTGTAGCCATACTTACCTGTCCCCTGATGGTGTCCGGTGGTCCCTCGGCATCCGCGCAGTCCCCGGGCGTCCACAGCAGGCCTCCGGCATCTTCTCCTGGTCTCCAGCGGTCCCAGGAATGCATTGCGCGAGTGTGCGCGCGCACCGTGACGTCACCGGCGCGCGCGCACACTCGTGCAATGCATTCCTGGGACCGCTGGAGACCCTGGAGA
This sequence comes from Crinia signifera, assembly GCF_055691185.1. Classification (NCBI taxonomy): domain Eukaryota; kingdom Metazoa; phylum Chordata; class Amphibia; order Anura; family Myobatrachidae; genus Crinia; species Crinia signifera. The sequence goes on along the minus strand of NC_139221.1, from coordinate 55,194,168 downwards.
AGATGCCGGAGGCCTGCTGTGGACGCCCGGGGACTTGGTAAGTATGAAAAGAGGGTTGGGGGGTTAAAAATAAAAAAATAAAATTTGAATGATTCCAAAAACCACGGTTTTTGGAATAATTCGGATAAGGGATGTCCGGATACCGGATACTCAACCTGTATATTATTTATTATTTATTTATTACCTTTTTCTTATATAGCGCACACATATTCCAGAGCGCTTTACTGAGAATATTTGAACATTCACATCAGTCCCTGCCCCAGTGGAGCTTACAATCTATATTCCCTACCACATGTACACGCACACACACAGGCATTGTAGGGTTAATTTTGTTAGGAGCCAAATAACCAACCAGTATATTTTTGGATTGTGGGAGGAAACCGGAGAACCTGGAGGAAACCCACGCAAGTACAGGGAGAATATACAAACTCTGCACAGTTAGGGCCATGGTGGGAATCGAAAAAATGACCTCAGTGCTGTGAGGCAGTAATTCTACCCATTACACCATCTGTACTGCCCATATGAAAAATCAGATGATACTGTGGGTGAAATTTAATAGGATGAGAGATTCAGAAACTGAGAGATTTAGTAAGAAATCTCCATTTTTTTTAAAGTGGCAATCATTTACACTTCAAAGGCAAACTGGTTTTGCAGTGTAAATGATTGGCAATTAAAAAAAAAAAAAAACCTGGAGATTTGTTACCAAATCTCTCACTTTCTGAATCTGATCAGATAGTAAGTGACAACTTTGACATAACTGACCAGGGTACAGAATCTGGCTGCTAGTGTGTGGGATTGCACTTTCTACATGGGGGTCAGAAATTTATTAGGTCAAGTCCTACATTCTACTCATTTAATGGTATTTAAATAGTTTGTGGTCTATGTACTAAGGCTTGGAGAGATACACAATGGACAGAGATAAGTTACCAGCCAATCAGCACCAAATTGCCATGTTACAGGCTGCTTTTAAATCATTACTGCTAGGAGTTGGTTGGGACTTTGAACGTTATTCTGATTGACATGCAAGGCTGCCCACAGTACCGGCTGTCTCCCCTCGCAATCGCAACCCCCCCCCCCCCCTCTCTCCTGTATGCCTGCAAATGGATGATTTACATAATCATCCATTCTCAGGCAGGGAGAAATCATTGGATGGTCGGAAACCATTAAATGATTTCTCCAGCGCCCGCAGTTTAGACACACCATATGGTGTGTCTAAACTGCGGGAACCCTGTGCGAGGACAGGGTGGACAGCTGCCTGCCCCCCACACCCGCATCACGGCCTCATTAGCATGAGAACGCCCAGCGTTCTCATGGGAATGCCCATGAAACACTAAGCGTTCCCATATGCTAATGGAGCTGCCCGGCACCCTGCCCTTCTCCGCCCCCCCCCCCGCTGTGTAGGGTGCGTACAACCGGCGAACAGAATGTTTGCCGTGGGTGCACGCACCCTGTGTCAGAACATGCGCAGAAATCCGTCTGTGCATACGCACACCATCGGTCCTCTGTGGGAACGCACAGAGGACTGAATCAATTAGAATAAGGTTCTGTATCTCCGTCCCATTTTATCCCTCTTCAATGGAGATCTGGCGTACCACAACCTCAGGTAGTTAATCATCAGATGGTTTACCTTAGGAACAAGCACTGTTTTACACCATTTTGTTCCTTATTGCCACATTAGCTAATTTAAATAATGCATAAAACCAAACTAGCAAGCTAACATATGCTCCAATGCCTTAGCAATGGCAAAATTACCAACAAGAGCACTTCTATTATCAACACATATTAGAGACGGACCCGGACAGAGTGCATTTTGAGCTAGAATGCTGAATTGTGTATTTAGGTTAATCTACTGATATAGGACCTGGGCATTATAGCACACTTACCTGCCAAACCAGAAGGCTCCATCAGGTGCACATTGACTGTGGGACCATAATCATTATTTCTCCCAGAGAATACGTTGGATAATACAACCTTTTTTGGATGACAGAGCACCTTTATGCAATGTCCTTGGGGATGCAACAATGAAATAGTTTTTCTGTAAAACTCTGTACCACACTACTCAATAATAACCACAGTGTGGTGTCAAATCACCTATTATATCAGACGAACTTCTTCAAATTATACAACCTGTTTAATATAAATGCCGGCAGGGAAATGGAACTTTCCTTCAAACTTGCAATTGGGTTTGTGTTGCTGTTATTTACCATACCTCAATACCCTTATTTAGTGTGGAAGAAGTCATTAATCAAGTATAATACTGTACATCTGTGATTATTACCTTGGTGATTATTACCGTATTTATCGGCGTATAACACGCACTTTTTTCCCCCTGAAAATAGAGGGAAAAGATGGGTGCGTGTTATACGCCGATATGCGTGCTATACGGCGGTAATTTCACCCGGCGGGTACCTGTAATGCCTGTAATGCCGGGTGTTGCTGTTATGCGCGTTGCTGTCATCCACGGGACGCCTACTAATCGCGCGTTCTCTGCTGCTGCTGCTGCTGCTCAGCGTCGGGTCCTCGCAGCAGCAGCACGCTTAAAACTCCTCCCTGTCATCCACGGGGCGCCTACTAATCGCGTGTTCTCTGCTGCTGCTGCTGCTGCTCACCGTCGGGTCCTCGCAGCAGCAGCACACTTAAAACTCCTCCCTGCACAGTGACTCCTTCCTCCCTGGCTACAGCAGCGTCATCAGCCTTCCCAAGCGCTGGCTGTAGCCTGGAGGAGGAGAAGGATTTCTGTGCTAACTGTGCTGCCCTGCTTCTGTTATTCAAGGTGGATTTTTTTTTTCTTTTACAGATAATCAATTATGTTAATAAACACTGTAATAAAGTTTTTATTTAGAAATCCCCTCTTAAAATGAAGGTGCGTGTTATACGCCGGTGCGTGTTATACGCCGATAAATACGGTATTAATTTACTGTGTTTGTATTGTTAGTGCGCTCTTTCAATTAATTTTTTCATTATTTGTAGGGTTCCAGCTATTCCGGGAGCTGAATATTAATAATAATCTTCAGAGCATTTGTAAGAAGTAATTATTATAATTTTTTCTGTTTATACATTTTATATATTTATCATTATTACTTCCTCTGTTTTTTTTTGGTTGCCCTTGATTTATATATTCTTGTTTGGTGGTCACTGTTCTGTGGTAAGAAGGATGCTCTTTGTATTGTATAGCATTCACTAAAATGTCCTCTTCATTGAATGATGGACATTAGGGGGGAAATTTACTAAAGGAAATTTGTAAAAAAATAGGTGTATTTGTATCTAGAAATACACTTATTTTTGACATTTACTATCCCGAAAATACGGCAATTCGTATTCGTATTGATGTGCTATCAATACGAATACGAATTGCCGTATTTTCGGGATAGTAAATGTCAAAAATAAGTGTATTTCTGGATACAAATACACCTATTTTTACAAATTTCCTTCAGTAAATTTCCCCCTAGGACTCTAGAATGCCTTAAGAGTTGTATGGGTACTAATGAAAAGCCCTTCAAAATAATAGCTTCCGCAATGTACTTTCACTTTGAGCTGTGACCGTTTTTACTTTCACTTTGAGCTGTGACAATTTTTAGTTGACAAAATCTCCACCCCAGTCCCTCTCTATATGCTCCTACCTCCAATGTCTGTTTTCACAGCTCACTCTCTGCAAAAATAGTTTTCACTTTCTGCCATGGCATCTTTTAGCACACAAAGGAGTAATTTGGTCTGTAAAGTGACCTCTAGTGGTCACTGGCAGTACTTCACTTCATAGAGGTGAGTAGCAGTTAGCCATATATAAATATATCTATCTCAATCTCACCTTGATAACGGGGTACAATGGTCCCCAAAATGTCAGAGTCTATAAGATGATGATCCTTTTCTAATTAAAAGATTTTTGCACATTTGTAACCAGTCTCCAGAGTGCCACTGCCATTCCAACGTCTACATATGGCCTACTTTTGATTTTGTACAAATGTGATCTCACTCTGCCTTCTTTAAAGCCTGTACACTTGTGGAAATGACTGTGCTGTTCATTTCAATACTAATTTAGGCATCCTGTTATGCACACACTAATGGATTTCTGATTTTCGAGATAATAAAAAATTGCCATTATGAACTCTTCCTAATTCACTCTTTAATTAATCTTTACTTTTCAAGTCACTTATTATATTTCTTCTTTAATTAGAAATCCTAAAATATGATTACTTGACACAGAACATTTGAAAATAATAACAAATACTGAAATCACTTAAAGTTATTGTGTCTGCTGTAATTCCACAAATAGTAGTGCTTAGGTGAAACATTAGCGCAGCTCCGTAGATGCTTTATAAAAATATGTCAACAAACAAAAAATAGAAATCATGTTTTTCTAAAAACAAAAAGTACAAAGGTAAAAGTCTACATTGACTTTAAAACAATGTTTTGTTCTTTTCTAACATGAAGCCAGGATGATAAAAGGATCTGTTTATCATTGGTGGCAGCGGGCAGGTCCGGATTAAGCCTTCAGGGGGCCCGGGGCACTTTAAACAGTGGGGCCCCCTCCAACTTGTCATTACTGGCCGCAAACTGTACGCTAGAATATTACACTGTCAAAACACAGGTAAAGGCTGTATAAACTTGGTCAATGGGTAACTATGGGGGGGGGGGGGGGGGGAGCTTGATTGGATTTGACGAAGGAGGCACAATAGAATTTGAGGTGCCCATACACAGTATGTTTTGTACCGTGCAAGTTGATGTACGCTCCCGCGCATGGCACGGTGCAAAAAGTATGTGCTGCACATACTTTTTGAACTAGTTTGAATTGTACACACTGCTATAGCACATCTAGTTTTGAACTAGATATAATGTGATCTTGTTCAAAACCCACGGTACCTATCATACCCTGTATGGGCACCTTTAGACTGTGAATACATCAGTACATAAACCAATCTCTGTCATTCTGGTTTTATTTCATTAATAACTGGTAGCCTGGCTTCCACCCATTACAATAAATGAGGTGTGCATGTTGACTAAACACCAGAATCAGGCTGGCTTGTGTTACTCTGTGAGAGTGCAGCTATTCATCTGCATATACTATATGTTATGCGCTGCACCTCAGTGCTGGCTTTAATAAAAATATTATATATATAGTTAGGGAAGATCAAAGGCGGCACTTGCAGGCTTGTAGTGAAAAACTCAATTTATATCACATCAAATAAAACGGTGCAAACAGTGTCCGACGCTTCGGGGCATAGCCCCATTTTCAAGGTGCAGGAAGACAACGGAAGAAAACGGGGCTATGCCCCGAAACGTCGGACACTGTTTGCACCGTTTTATTTGATGTGATATAAATTGAGTTTTTCACTACAAGCCTGCAAGTGCCGCCTTTGTTCTTCCCTAACTACCAATTGTATAGGAAGGCACTGCAGCACGCAAACCTGATGGACAGAGTGCCGGTCCGCCCAACCAAGCTATATATATATATATATATATATATATATATATATATATATATATATACAGGTAATCCTGGCACTCAATCCAAACAGTCAAAGACTTGGGTGTCCCTCTGTCCTTGCACGGCGGCAGGAAATGTAGGTAATATGCAATAGAGGTCACTCACAAGATTTTCTAGCTGCACGGCGGCAGACTGGCAATAATGATCACAACTGACACAAGTAGTAGTGAGTCAACGTTTCGGGCTGGTCGCCCTTTATCAAGACATGATAAAGGGCGACCAGCCCGAAATGTTGACTCACTACTACTTGTGTCAGTTGTGATCATTATTGCCAGTCTGCCGCCGTGCAGCTAGAAAATCTTGTGAGTGACCTCTATTGCATATTACCTATATATATATATATATATATATATATATATATATATATATATACTTCTTGTGGCGGCCCGGCACTCTCCTAACTTCTCAACTGCCCCAGTGCCTTCTGGAGGCTAGATATAGAGAGTGATGGAACAAACAGCGGCACTCGCAGGGAACTTTTCAAAACGTGTATTAGAACATGAAAACCATTCCAACGTTTCGGGGCCACGTACGCCCCGAAACGTTGGAATGGTTTTCATGTTCTAATACACGTTTTGAAAAGTTCCCTGCGAGTGCCGCTGTTTGTTCCATCTCTCTCTCTCTCTCTCTCTCTCTCTCTCTCTCTCTCTCTCTCTCTCTCTCTCTCTCTCTCTCTCTCTCTCTCTCTCTCTCTCTCTCTCTCTCTCTATATATATATATATATATATATATATATATATATACACAACCCCTTGATTATGATCCCACCTCACAATTTATGGCTCTGCTTAGCATTATGGTGAAGGATGCAGTGCAGGGAGGTGTAATTGGGGAGGAGTTGGGTAGGGCATTGGTCCCCAAATTCCCTGTAACACCTGTCATGTATACCCTTCCCAAAATACATAAGCACGCCACTTTGCCACCAGGGAGGCCTATTATTGCTGCCAATGACTCTCTCTTCCAGAATAGCGCAGTGTATCTGGATGCTTTATTGCAACCCTGTATCGTACATCACACTAGATATTTGTTGGATACAACATCATTTATCAATAAACTCTTGGCAGTGCAGGGTATCCCGCTGGATAGTCTTCTCTGTAGTGTGGATGTGTCCAGCCTGTACACCGTCATACCTAATGATGCCGGTGTGCAGGCTGTACGGGATCTCATTGTTGATAACCCCCTGTACAAAGGTCCTGATGTAGATTTTGTTTGAGAACTACTTAGTCTCCTCCTCACCCATAACTACTTCATACATGATGGGAAATTTTTCCTGTAACGTTCAGGATGTGCGATGGGGTCCAATGTGGCCCCATCGTACGCTAATGCCTACATGTTTGGGGCGGAGCAGGAGATCTTTTTCAATAATCCTCATGTGTCAGGGAGGATACATTTTTATTCCAGATACATTGACGATATATTCCTGATTTGGACAGGGACCAAACAGGAATTTGAGGATTTTATCCTGTCACATAACGGTACATCTTCCCCATTGAAATTTACTTTTACTTTGGATGCTAATTTGGTAAACTTTTTGGATTTTTTTCCACGTCCTTGTTTTGTAAAGAGACTGACCGGAATACCATATTGCATTCGGATAGTTTTCACCCCAAACCATAAAAGTTTGGGTTGCCATTTTCCCAGTTTTTACGTGCATGCAGGATCTGTAGCAGTCAGGCTGAAGCCTCCAATCAAATCGATATTATGGTGAATAAGTTTTTGGTTAGGGGGTATGACCTTGACCTATTTCAAAAAGCCAAAATTAAAGCACTGGCGATTCCAAGATCTACGTTACTGACCCCTAAGGTTAAACATGATCAATCTGCCAATAAAAAGATGCCTTGGGTAAATCACTATAATACCTGTAGCGGAGTGATCCGCCAAGTGGCTAGGAAGCACTGGCCCCTTTTGAGTACCGATAAAGATCTGGGACTGTCCAATACAGCCATTATGCCATGCTACACACGTGGCAAGAATGAACGCGATTGGGTGGTTAGGACTGACATTACGCCTTCACCAAGTAGGCCCCCTACTTCAGGCTTCTTTGGAAGACGTAATGGATGCTACAGATGCCTCAACTGCACCACTTGTAGAAACATGACCCCAGGAGAAAGCTTTAGACACCCTTTCAGTGGGAAGAGATATTGTATTCGATACAGGCTGACATGTACCACCAGATACATTGTATATTTAATTTCTTGTCCATGCGGACTACACTATGTAGGAAAGTCTGATCGTACTTTACGTGACAGGATGGCAGGACATCGTGCTGCTATTCGGGCAGCTCTGCTATCTGGATCCAGTGACCAGCCTGTTGCAAGGCATTTTGCACAGGCTGGTCACAGTATGGCCAATCTTCAATATATTATTATTGATCACATTCCACAAAAACTACGTGGGGGTGATAGGTCATTGGCCCTCCTTCGTTGTGAGTCAAGGTGGATCCATAGACTGAGGACTATGTCCCCCTATGGCCTTAATGACCATCTTGGTCTACATGCCTTTCTATAAAGGCTTCATATGACATTTATCCCTTATTGTGTTGATTTATTTATGTTTATGTAATGTTGGCCTTTTTCATGTTTTATTATTTTTGTAGTGATATATGTCTTGCTATGGTAGTCTATTGCCTACTTGAGGTTGGCGTCTATATATATAGATATATATAGGAATGCTTCAAATGGCCGCACTCATGGGACTCCGCTCATCGGGTAAAATAACACCCAGCAGCCGTGTCTTACAGCAACGTTTCGGGAAGGTTTATTATCCCGTCCTCAGGCTTCAACAAAGTATAACATACAGAGACATGTGCAAAAAGTTTACCTTATATCCCCTCCTGTGCTCACGTGTATGCTGCGGCGTCCTCCTTTCGCCTCCAGCCCACTTCCGGGTTCAGATCCCTCCTCCCCACGTACTGTGATGCCGGGTGACGTCAGGGGGGCCGTCCAGCTTGTCCGTAGCAGCGTTACAAAGTACAAAAACTTTGTAATGAGTGCGGCCATTTGAAGCCTTCCTATACTATCTTATCCTGAGCCGGCACCAGGGCAGCTGAGACAGATTGGATGTGTGCCAGCAAATCGCCCCATATATATATATAATCCAGAATAGAGCTACCTTGATTTGTCTGTGAGTGCTGGGCTGCCCCTGTTTCCCATTCCAATGGAGCAGGGGGGGGGGGGGGGGAACAGCGTATGCAGGGAGGTCAGTTGAATACTGACCATGCGAGCTGTGACAGCAAGCAGGCAGCCCTGCTCGCTGTCACAGCTCACAGAAAGCATTGAATATACCACTTATTGTACAATAAAATTAGTTGTAGTATTACTGTAAAAACATTTAATAAATAAATATTTAAATTTATTAAATAAAATAAACATCAACATCTTTCATTAAAACCACGTCCGAAGCATCCTTTAAAGGTCCATGTATGGGAAGCAATCTCACAGATAGGTCCAATTTTGAATTTTTGAAGGTGGATTAAAATATAAACGCATGTAAAACATCACACACAACAATATAATCTCTATAGTGCATGCCCCATTCTCGGCAATGGATGCACGAGCGTGTATGACGCTTGAGCGTCCATATCCTGTCCCCTGCCACCAGATTGCAATTTGCCAGAAACCTGCAGATGGCGGTCTGGCAGCAACGCTGAGCTTGGCCCCATCTGTAACATGGATAAGATGTTATTTAAAAAACGACTATTCCAGGATACTGATCCTTATCACTCTGTCAAATTCAAGAGAAAGGTGTCAATTGGCAATGCACATCATCAGCATGAGTATTGTTAATGTTTTGATTGATTTAACGAACAGTATTGTGCTATATGTTTACTGTGTACTTTCTTAACTAATTTTAATTTTTTTATTTCATCAACTCATTATTTTTATTTAATACTAGATCAGTGGACATGCATCCAACTGAATTGTTGTGGGCTTATTTGAAGAGATACATCAGGAGTGATGTTTAGCCTGAATGCCTGAATAAAGAATATTTTTCATTACTTTTGGTTTGTTTTCCAATTAATATTCAGTTATACTGTATTTACAAATTATCATATGTTTTGGCCATGAATCCTTGGCTCTTGGTTACCCATGGTCCATGTACCAGTCTTAAGCTGGGTACATACATAAAGATTTATCTGTTCAATCTATCTGATGAAAACAAAAATCTGGTAATGTATGGTAGCATACTGTATGACAACCAACCATGGGCAAAAATGATTGATCAGATACATTTTTTAAATTAAATGGTTCTAACTAATTTGTCTGAATGACCAATGACTGTTTTCCAGTGTTTGATTTTCATATGCTCCCATCCTTTGCCAATTTTTTGTTCCCACCAGACAGATTGGACAGACAAATCTTTAGGTGTGTATCCAGCTTTGGGCCCCCATGGATAGCCATTAGGTCTGTATTAGGACAAAAAAAATAACATTCAGAATATTACAGTACTGCATTGTACTGTATTAATGGGGTTTCAGATATTAGAGCAACAGGAATAAGGTCGCCAATTAAAAGATGAACGGGTTCTGTACAAAGGGTTCACAGGTAAAAGGTACAGTAAAAAATATAAATAAAATAACAGCAACAGAGAGCATCTCACACAAATAAGTACTGCTTAATTAATTAGCATAAAACAATTATAAAAAATGCTATTAATATGAATATAGACAAAAGCCACAGAATACTGCTTTATTCTGCACTACTCTGTAGCATATGTCTATAGGTTTAGTAATACCATATTTTACCATTGTTTTATATTAATAAATGAAGCAATACTTATTGTGTGACGGCTCTCTGTTACTGTTATTTTATAATTTTTCATGGTCCACTAAGGTCTTCCAGATATCTTTTGGGAGCTGCAACACACATTAATAAGTGTATTTAATATGTTCATCATAGTTGGACTTCTTAGCGATTATTAATCATTTTATGAATTATTAATTTTATTTTGGTTTAATTTTTATAAAAGGTACAGTAGTCCGTGGCAAAGACAGGTACAAGAGGTGAACACATTTAAAATGTCACTATGAAGGAAGATTGTTAACAAAATAATACGCAACACATTTTTAAAATATGTTTCCAACACATGTAAGGTTAGGATTATGGATTATAATAAGGCTAATGTTAACCAATTTAATGTTGACTTTTTGAATGTGTTGATCCTTTGTACAGTACTTTATCTGTCGACCATAGTGATGTCATATTTTTCCCTAATGGTATACGGACGTTAGGTTGACAGCACTATGGTCGGCATGCATTGAGTTGACCACTAAAGGTCGAAATGCATCGAGGTCGACCACTAAAGGTAGAAATGCATCAAGGTTGACAGGGTCATTCGGTTGATGCATGCATTAGGTCGACATGGGCTAGGTCCACAGTCAAAATGTTTTTTCAAGCTGACATGTGCCGACAGGGAGTATTTCATGCCCTACCATCCACTAGGGCATGGAGAGAGAATAAAATAGTGTGCCCAAAGCATGGCGAGTGCCACAAGCTATGCAAGGGGATGCGGTACTACATTCCGGTGTCCATGATGACTTTTGGACTGTCAACCTTGTCTATGTTGACCTAATGCATGTGTCGACCTAATGACCCTGTCGACCTAACCCCATGTTGAAATTCAGACATGTCGACATTGATGCATGTATAAGGGCCTGTGTTGATAGCTGAGGATCCCCTTTTTCCAGGGATACCAGAATTTTGAAAATTGGCCCTGGGGAACTGGAGATATCCAACTTCGAAGCAGCAGTCCACACCCGACCTGTTAATTGCAATACCCAGTCATATTTCTCAGGTTCTCTATGACTTTCTATGATTTTCTGAGAGATTATTCCAAAAGCTGAGACTCTCCCCTTTCTTTTGACACTAGCGGCTTGTCTCTATCATGCTCAGAACCAGAGATATCAGCCTTCCAGCAGCCGGTCCCTGCTCCAGCTCCAAAAGTCTGGTGTACAGTTTTATATTTTTGTCAATAGATTGCTCTGGCTCCTGATCTCTGATCCCCAAGTCCCCAGCACCTCCTGAAAGTTGGGACTCTAGGTTTTTAAACAAACAAGCTGCCCTTCCACTGGAAAAGGACGAATATTAAGCCCACTCCCACCCCTCCCCTCCCCTGCGTATAAAACACCCCCTACCTCCCTGAAAGTCATTTACAAGGGAGCCTTCGTTCAGCTCAGTGCCCCCTTCCACACGTTAGTGTTCTGCCTCCCACCACCTGTGCAGTAAAGGAATAATTAGCAGAAGTTACTGCTCCAGGTCCTACATGTTGAGTGGAAGACAGAGCACCCCCTGCCACCCGTGGGACATCAAAGCTGCTGCTGATAGCACCCCCACCCCTAGGAGGGGAGAATGGGTAAGGGCCCCAGTGCATTGCTTTGCCCAGGGGCCCACACTGCTGTTAAGACGGCCCTGCCTAGGGGTCTCACACCATACACACACTGCAACTGTTTTTTAATACTCACCCTCTCCAGAGTCCTGCGATGAAGGCAAGGAAACACCAAAGAAATGGCCACCATGGCATTATTTGGAGGTCTGCCTAATAAAATCTGAGCGCTCTATTGCTCAGACTCTGTTGGGCCGTGTGTGACGGTGCTGCTGCCGGCAGAGAGGGCAGAGGGCCTCCTCCTTTCTTAATGCATTCCTGAGTGAAAGCAATTTTTTTTAAGTTGATATTTATAGTTTACACCTACTTACCTTATAAAGGGATCCTGGGGTCCAGCATTTATCTGTAAGGTAAGCAGAAAATGACGCTTGGTGCTTGCGCACCCAGGCCCTTATTCTGGTTCACTCGCAATGGCAAATTCCTTTTCAAATGGACAAAACAATGTGCACTGCAGGTGGGGGGGGGGAGATGTAACATGTGCAGAGAGATTTAGAATCTCCTCCATTTTGTTTCCAACTCACTGGTTAACTCAGTAGTCAGTGCACTGACATTCCTGTTGCTCCGGTGGCTGTATTTAGTCATGTCGCTGATTTGCCTCACTTGGTTTTCCCAACATTTTAGTTCTTCATAGAACTAACACAGTTTCAGTTGTATAACATAGGTGCTTCAGGTTAACATCAATTACACTTCCCTTCAAGGGTGTTCCTGTAATTTCAGTTATATAGTAGCCAAGAACAATGCACAATACAACCCCGTTCAACAGAATAAGCTACATTCACACCTTGAGTGTTCTCTGCTTCCTCCTACTCTCACATGACATGCTGAGAGTATGAGCCTACTGTATGTCTAGGTTTGGCAGCCATACTTGATTTTCCTCCAAAGAGGTTTTGAAAAGGATTTATTGATTTGAAGAAGGATAACTAAGAAAACTTCTAATAAATGCATGATTAAAGTATACATAAGTCACTATTTTAAGAAAATAATACAGTACCTACTGTATGAGGGATTACTTCTTTTAGGAAATCAACACAGAACACAACATGTCATAATTGTAAAATGAAAAACATCACTAAATAGATATTGTGACCGGTTTAGTGTTTTTCCTTAAGTTCATAAATGAATAAATAAATAAATAAATGGAAAGACCTGTGATTAGTAAACCACAATATAATTATTGACAAAAATAGAAAGAATTCTGCATTTACAAGCAATCTCACATAACAGGATTAATAATAAAAAAAAATGCTCTTCTTAAGTGACTCTCTACACAAATACTGTGTGCATTATCCCATTAAAGTCAGTTGCAAAGATCTTGTACTTTAAAAAGAACATCTAAAAGTAATTATGGAAATGGATCATTTGCTCCCAAGACAATTAACATACCTCCCTTTTTATACACTTTCTCCTCCCATCTTGTTTGTAAAACAGGCATCTCAAACACGGAGGAGAAATATTGACACAAATGATTCACGCTGTGACACAATCAATGACCCTACTGGATGCACTGCCTATAAAAGAGGAAGATCTCTCTTTTATTTCTGGAGTTCTAAAGACAGCTGGAGAACAGGACACTAACCAGAGACTACTTCACACAGTAAGTTGCCTTTATACTAATCCTTACACAATAATCAGGACTCACTATTCCAGACAATAACCAATAACTTACACCTAGATGTTGTGCGTCTGAAGAGTACACAAGTAGAAACTTTAAAATGCGACTATAATCCAGTAAATGTAAGCATTATACATGCAGCTGTGAATTTATGTAATTAATTAAACATTCCAAAGGCTTTTCAGAACTACAGCACAGATAATGAGTATTACAATATCAGAGATACATTATTTGGTTGTGTTCTAATATGGATTCATTTACAACTTGGAATAAATCTTATTAGTTAAAAATGACTCATCTGTACAGTACTCTGTTGTTTCCTGAATGATACTTAAAAATACAGTATAAATGTTATCAGTGCACTAGATAATATTATTCATTTGAAATCATTGGAAACTATTGGAAGAAAATAAAGGAGATTAAATGTTTTTTAAAAAAGTGCCTTAACCCTTGCTGTGAGAGATCCTCAAAATATCCGCGAAAATGCCGGCGCTGCTCACAGCGACTGTTCTTTTTTTGGGTGCAAAATTTAGCTAAACTTCAATAAATTTCTCACAGCGATGATTGCACTCATTCTCTAGTTTTTCTCTATCTCTGTGATGCTACAATATATATATATATATATATATATATATATATATATATATATATATATATATTGTGTGTGTATATATATATATATATATATATATATATATATACACATATATACAGGTTGAGTATCTCTTATCGGAAATGCTCAGGACCACAAGCATTTTGGATAAGGGATTTTTCCGAAATTTGGAATATTTTTTTTCTTCATACTTACCTGGTCCCCCGGTGATGCCCCGATGGTCCCCCGACATCCACGTTGTACACTGGCATCCTCTTCAGCGGTATCTCCGATTCCTAGGGTGCATTGCACGAGTGCGTGACGTGGACGTCACCAGTGCACTGGTGCACTCACGCAATACACCTCTAGGTTCGGAGATGCTGCTGAAGAGGATCCTGAAGGCCGACGTGGACACTGGGGTACAAGATAAGTATGAAAATAAGGGGTGGGGGGAACCCCCCAAAAACCCGAAAAGCCACAATTTTATGAATATTTCGGTGTTTCGAATATACGGATAAGGGAGACCCGACCTGTGTGTATATATATATATATATACTGAATATTTATATATATATGGATATATGTGGTGGTACTAGCACTGGTAGTCCCCTGATCTTGGATGTTAGAATTCTTCACACTAACTAGTGTTAGACCTCATATACACTCCCCTCTTTTCTTTAGGGTGGCAGCACCTTCTCCTATGGGTTCTCGTTCTTTTGAACCCTCTGTGTAGAGAATCTGAAAAAAGGGTGAGATGGGCGCCTATAGTGTAGTAATTTCTAAACCAATTTTGTCTCCCTTCACCACATGAAGACAGACCAACACCCCCAATTTTAAAGGTGTACCGTATAGGGTGGTTTTCCACCACTGTTCTATGCGCGTCTTTATCAAGAAAGTCCCGGTGACTGTTCAACAGGTCTCAAGGAATTCCCTTCTTAATCCACTCCACAATGTAAATTGCAGCACATACATGTAGGGAGAGAGTACAGGGAAGACGGACTAGTGTAGTATGTTCAACACAATTTATTCACACCGCAAAAAACAAATTTAAAATCCGTACAATGTATAAAAGCAAAATGAGCTTATCTGTTGGTGATGCACACAATGATTGTCATCCATCCATCACAGTCATAGCAAATGGTCCCATATGTTGACCGTTATATAATCCATGACTCCACACAGATGAAAAAATTGTTTTATTGCTATATTTTATCTGTTTTATATATTAAATCTGTTGTATTGTGACCACATTGTCACCATTTGTTCTATTGGTGGTGGATACATTCTAGGAGGGCGCACTTTGTCCATTGTCTGCCATATTCTATTATCTATCTTAAGGAAACCAAAAAGCCCACAGTCTACACGCAATAGTTATCCAAATAGATTATTTTCCTTTAATATACATTTTTTCAATATGTAGTCTCAAGTTATTGTTTGTTGATGATTATTTACTTGGTAAAATATGTGAACTTTTCAAAGCAGACACTTTCCTTCTAATTAGATTGACAATTAGTTTTACAAAGCTATTTCTAACATTAAGTACTATACTATATAACAGGTTCACACCTGTAGTATGTTTCAACTAACAAATAGTGGTGGTGTTGCCCATAGCAACCAATCAGATTCTAAGGGGGCTATTCAATCAGGGATTCCGACTGTCAGAATGTCCCGATAGTCAGATCCCAGGCTGTTTTCGGTTCGCTTCACTGTATCTCGACAGTCGGAATTCAGTGTTCCGACTGTTGAGTGTCAGAAAGTGCAAAGTTTGGCAGCGGATTGTCTAGAAATCGCAGAGAATTCGACAATCCATGGCCTTTTCCTACAAAACAGATCTGAGTTGTTTTAAAGTTTGTTTTGTCGAGAACTGCCTTCAATGATGTCGGAAACGGCAGCGTTGAATAGGCAACAACCACTATTTCCACTGGAGGATATAGAGGCTGAGATTAAGTACCCCCAGATTTGGTAAATTTACTAAAGCTTCTATGCAGGAAAATAAGTTATGTTGCCCATAGCAACCAATCAGATTCTGTCTATAATTTCTGTATTGTATACTAGAACATGAGAGACAGAATCTGATTGTTTGAAATGGGCAACATCATCTCTTTTCATTTTTAGAAGCTTTAGTAAATGTACCCCTAACTATAATTTCTCTGTTATTATTATTACTACGTTATATATATATAGATCACACATATTACGCAGCGCTTTACAGTCCCTGCCCTAGTGGAGTTTACAATCTATATTCCCTACCACATGTACACGCACACACAGACATTCTAGGGTTAATTTTGTTGGCAGCCAATTAATCTACCAGTATATTTTTGGATTGTGGGAGGAAATCGGAGTACCCGGAGGAAACCTACGCAAGCACGGGGAGAATATACAAAATCCATGCAGTGAGGGCCATGATGGGAATCAATCCAAAAACCTCAGTACTGTAAAGCAGTAACGCTAACCATTCCACCGTCCCTACCGGCCAGGACAACGCAACACCACCACTCTTAATTTTTTGAGTCTTTGTTAAATCTACCCTCTGATCTGAAATTCTAAAATTAAGTTAGGAAGAAAATAGACTTTCTTGGTAATTTTTTTTGGCTGGGCAAGCCTTACGTGGATGGAATCCTGCTTAGACAATCTCTATTGTTGATTCCCATTAGATCAACCAGCTGGTAGAGATAATTAAATACAGCTCTTTCTATATCTCTGTATTAGGGTACATGTCATATAATAATATTACTCTCACACCAAACATCTGCTGTGCTACAGTATCTCTACATATTTTATGAGTGATCCTGTGACATAAGTCCTGCTATCCTCGGTGTCATCCCTGGCCACCTTTAATATTATTTCCACTGTTCTGAGAATAACAATAAGGTCTGCTATGAT
Source organism: Crinia signifera (assembly GCF_055691185.1). NCBI lineage: Eukaryota > Metazoa > Chordata > Amphibia > Anura > Myobatrachidae > Crinia > Crinia signifera. The sequence continues at coordinate 55,177,215 of NC_139221.1, read as the reverse complement.
AGCTTTAGGGCCTGTAGGGGTCCTGAAGCAACGTTTTTGAATTTGTTCACAAAATTGATGGAGTTTATTAGTGCATAATTAAAATATGGCTATTTCAGTGATATAATTATCACTTATCCTTGTGCATTTTAAAACCAAAAATCTGATTTTAGCCTCTTGTTTTTTTACACAATATATGTTATGCTCTGGGAGAGGGCAGCCAGTTGCTCCGGGAGAGGGCAGCCAGTTCAGTGTGGCAATGGGGGGTGGGGCTGCCGATGCCTGGGATAGGGGCAGGGCCATGGGAGCACTTTTCTGTTTGGGGGTGTGTCTAGCATGATTGAGCCCTCGTGGCCACGGCCCCACATCTAATGCCAGTATTTCATGCATTGGACAGTGGTGGGCAAGGCTACAAGGACGCAATTCTAGTCTTTGGTTTCACAGACCTGTCTGCAATTCGGATTGTCAGAATGCCTGCAATCCGGGAAGTGTGCTCCCCTTTCTGGGTTCTATAGTTAAAACGGTACTTATGTAGTAACTGGGCTGCCGATTTTGAAATCGGGTCCATCGCATCGCATCGCACCCGACCATATCGCATGCGATGCGATGCGATGGACCCGATTTTTCCATAGGATTCAATGTTAAAATGGACTGAGTTCATTTTAACATGGAATTCAATGGGAAAAGGGGTCCTTTTCATACCCCTACTATCCAAGTGGGCATGGAGTTGGATATAAACCCGTGGCGAGCGTAGCGAGCCACCGAGCCCGAAGCGTGGCGAGCGTAGCGAGCCCCGCGTGGGGACACAGAATACCGTCCGCTCGCCACGCTTCGCTCGCCACGCTTCGGGCTCGGTGGCTCGCTACGCTCGCCACAGGTTTATATCCAACTCCATGCCCACTTGGATAGTAGGGGTATGAAAAGGACCCCTTTTTCCCATTGAATTCCATGTTAAAATGGACTCAGTCCATTTTAACATTGAATCCTATGGAAAAATCGGGTCATCGCATCGCATCGCATGCGATATGGTCGTATGCGATGCGATGCGATATCGCATCGCATCGCATCTGATTGTATGCCTTAACTTAAGGCATACAATCAAAAAATCGGCAGCCCAGATACTACATAAGTACCGTTAAAACAATACCAATCAGTTTAAAAAAGATACTTAAAAAGGTTCACAAGCTCTTTTTGTAAAAGTGTGATTTCTGGGTTATGGATAATATAAGTAAGCATTTGCAGTATTATAGGCTGGTATACTAACTTCCCCTTAATATTCACTGGGTCTGGCGATCTTCTGACAAGCGCGGCTTCTGATCCGGGGATGTTTGCGGCAACTTCCGGTTCTGAGAGTCCGTAATTCCGGTATCCGAAGATCTCCCTCCAATGCCATTCATGCGTTATGCACTTAATCATGGATACATGATTAAGAAAAATTTTACAAAAAAACTGATGTTAGGAAGTCTAAAGGTGCCCATACACCTACAGTTTTTTCTTCAGATCTGTCTGGAACAAAACTCTGGTAAATTCTGAATGACAGTTTGTCAGTTTTCCAGCATTTCCAAGCAAATGGTCAACTGTCATTTGCTCTCATCCATAACCATGTTTTTGTTCCAACCAGCGAGATCTGAAGATAAATCTGTAGGTGTATGGGCACCTTTAGACTTAGCAGAATGAAACAGTAGTAACTGTAAGAGTCTTTGGACTTGGGATTTCCTGAATGAATTAATAGCAAACAGTAAAAAATGTAGGAGGTGGGTCTGCCCGAGTAGAGTCTCTGACCTGAATGGAACTGCTACTGAATGTAATCAGCAAGAGATGAAGGAGTGACTCGGCTATTATCCAAGTAGAGTCTCTGACCGGAATGGAACCTGTAGGGAATGTAATCAGCGAGAGATGAAGGAATCAGGGGCGAATTTAGGGGTCAGGTCGCCCCTAGGCACAACACTTTTGTGCCCCCCCATTTTAATGAAATCATATGTATATACATTGTTATTTATATATTTCATTAAGATTTAACTGTAGCCCACCTTAATATTTTTTTAAGCACTCTGGACTGCTCACGGTACGGAGGACCCGGAGGGAGGGAGGCACTTATTAGTACAGTGATTAGCACAGTGTCTCCGTCAGTCTCTCTCCGGCTCACACACTGTGACTAACAACTGAGCGCAGGGGGGATCTGCGTGCCACTCAGCTCAGCTGTTGGATACACAGCAGCCAATAGACTGTGTGTGTGTCTAGAGTAGCCAATGGGCAAGAGCCGGCAGCAGTGAGCCGGAGCCATTTCTGGAAGCGCAGGGGGATCGCCGGACCCAGCCACTAAGCGGTGATGTAATGTGCATGGCAGAGTGGGTGGGCAGTGGCGAGTGACGAGCGGCGCTGCCGCCTACATATAACTCATGTCTGCGGCGTTCGTCACTCGCCGCTGCCCTCCAGCTGTGCCATGCTGCTATTTAACTGAATGTCAGCCTGCCTGCCACCCTTAATTGGTGCCGCCCTGAGGCCGGTGCCTCACGGGCCTAGGCACAAATCCGGCCCTGGAAGGAATGACTCGGATATTATCCGAGTAGAGTCTATGGCCAGAATGGAACAGGTAGGGAATAGAATTACATATGGATAGTGGTAGATCAATTAGTTCAGTAATACCACTCAGGTGCATGCGAGGAGGGGTTAATACTGAGTAAGTAAAACCAGACATTTTTTCCCCCAGCTCACTGAATGGTATTAGTAAGCATTCTTGAACACTACATGATAATAGAATTCATAGTTACATATACCTGTGCAGGTGTATGATGTGCCCTAAGCTACGTCAAGGCTTCTCTGTATATTGGGGGTCCCCAGTGCTATATATTGGGGGTCCTTAGCACTATATCTGGTTACTAATACCATTCAGTGAGCTGGGGGGGGGGAAATGTCTTGTTTTACTTACAGGGAATGGAATTAACAAGTGAGGAAGAATGGATGTCTTCACTGATTTCCAATGATGACCATTGATGGATGAAGGAAAGGTGAGTGTATTGGAAGACACTGGCAGGTAATAAGCTCTACAGGAGTAGGAGTCCTGATACCGCAGTCACAGGGTGGATTACACTTGATGATATTGGGTACCAATCAGGGACGTGCGGTGAGGTTAGTGGTTGGTGAGGCACTGCCATGGTGGAGCCAGCGCCAACGGGCTCTGTGGGGAGCACTGGGTCTGGGTTGCGTCTGCACTGACAGGCAGGTGTGGGAGCTGCGGCCTGCATAAGCAGCAGAGAACGGCAGAGCAGCTCCTGCCTGTCAGTGCAGAAGCAACCTGGACCTGATGCTCCCCACAAAGCACGTTGGCGCTGGCTCCACCATGGCAGTGCCAACATAATAATTGCCAACATACCTCTGACCTTTTGGCAGGTGTGGGCTTTGTGGCATCTCTCACTGTGCTGCTGGCTGCTGCAGCTCCTGTCTGCCTCTCCCTCCTGCGCAGCGGACCAGACTGTGGTGCTGGGACGATGCGCCGGCATCTTCAATGTGTGCTGGTGACTAGCACGGCGGGCTCTTGTCTGCGCCGTCTTACAGTTCCTCCCACGCTGGGGACATGAGTGACTCTTATGGCGGGAGGGACTCGGTCCTGAGCTTCAGCCATCTCCCGCATGACGGCTGCGTCCGCTCCCCGTCCCAGCTGCTCCCCTCAGATTCTTCTGGCTCTCTGCCCGCTGTCTCTGTCCCCTCCTCTGGAGGTGAGCGGGGAGCAGGGCGACGGCAGCGAGAGAGCAGGCAGTGAGGAGCCTGGCCCGCGCGGCGACAGAAGAAATTAGCGGACCTCTGCCTGTAGAAACGGCACCTGTTGAGGTGCCTCAGTTACAGCCAGGGACGTGCTTTCTGCCTATATGAAAGCACGCCCCTGTCACTGAGGCAGATGTGATTGTCCAATCACATCTGCCTTAGTGACAGGGGCGTACTTTCTTATAGGCAGAAAGCACGTCCCTGTCACTGAGGCACCTCAACAGGTGCCGTTTCTAGAGCTTTTTGAATGGGCTTTTACAGCCCGGCGCTCAGAGCCGCCCGCTGCCCGCCCCCTGTTTTGGACCCTTACCATTATCAGCGGGAGGCACTGCTCTTGGTGCCTCCTTAGCCTGTAAAAAAAAAAATGGGAGATAAAAATGTTAATAATAATAAAAAGCATACATGTATGACACATAATATGTGTCATATGTATTTGTTTTCTATTATTTTATTATTTTGCTCATTAATGACAGGGGAGGCTCTGCCTCCCCTGCCTCCCCTGACTGCACGTCCCTGGTACCAATGCTGGACACCATTGGTGGTTGATATCAGAGTGGACTCTCTAGGGCACAGAGTTAGAGTGCGGCGCAAGAGAGCTATGCCTTTGAAGCTAGCGCTTGGTCGTTATTACCAATGTTCAATCATCAATGTTTGGCATTCAATGTTTGCAAACGATGTTTGAATAATCGATGAGTGTAACCTCAAGGGAAAATGGAGGAAGTTCACAAAGACAGTAGGATATCGCAGGAGCTGTGGAGACACATAGCTATACTGAAGACATCATACAGGTATCAGGAGAACTTGGAATCAGTCTGGAATCAGTCTGGCTCATACCAGCAACACTGGCATGAGCCAGACTGTGCAGCAGGATGGAAATGCACAAGCAGGCACTGCAGGAGATCACTGAGGCAAGCAGCTATTCTGGAGACATCTCACAGGGTACTGCAATGTATTGAATCAGCTGGAGCTTAACAGTTTAATACCAGCAACTCTGGTAGGAGCCAATCTGCACCGCAGTATGTAATCAAAGTTTATGCAAGGAAGGATTTTACAGCAAAAGTGGAGGACTAATCTTCAGATTGAAAAACATGGGTTCCAGACGGTTGACAGACAATGGACCTTATTCAGATCCCTTCGGTCCTCTGTGCATTCGCACGGAGGACCGATGTTTTGCATCTGCACATGCGCAGGTGCGTTTCTGCGCCTGCACATGTCGACCATTGGACCCTGACGACCTTTTGATTGTCAACATTTAGACCCTGTCGACCTTTTGACCCTGTCGACCATTTGACAGTCGACCATTAGTGGTCGACCATATGACTGCAGACCTAGACATTGTAGATCTAATATACCATAACCACACTTGGTTTTGCCTATTTCAAGAACTAATTTGTACTGCGATCAGATCTGAATAAGGGCTATTGTGTAAGGAGCATTACGGTGTGTGGCATAATTTGTAATGGGCATTAAGGTGTGCAGCATATTGTGTAAGGGGAATTTTGGTGTGTGGCATAATGTGTAATGGGGAGGAAGGTTTCCAAGCGCGGTGTTAAGTGCGGTGACTAGCCCTGAACTTTACCCTGCTGGGTGTACACTTTGCTGGCTGTGGATTCCTGATGGTGGCCCCGATTCCGGATACTGGGACTAGAAGTCAGATGCACCGCTTACACCTGCTTTGCAGGGGTTATTGTACATGTGCTTTTTACCAAAGTAATTTTATTGTAAGTGCAACCTGTTATTAAAACTGCTTTTATTTTATCATCTGCACTATTGTTTGTCTCCATTTCTCCCTTTGTTTAAGGGAGATGATCATTCAGAGACCACTACCCATGTCCATGGTAGCATTCTGAGGAGACTAAATCATATCAAAAGGAGATTTACTTATGGTGATATCTATTTGTTGTTATTTACACCTATCACCTGGTTAATCATTAAGCGCTTTTGATTCACTTTACACCCACTTCTATTATAATGTGTAATGGACATAATTCTTGCACAGGTCACCAAAATGTCTACTTACGGCACTGGTATATAAACGCCACTACTACTGTGGGCATTAGGTGGAAGGGGCACTACTGTGTAATGGCCCTGAGTGGGATGGTGATTTGGTACTTGTTTCCTAGCATGGCGCCTGTCGTATGCCATCGCATACCAGTACTTAAGTGCGATGGGACCCGATTTGAGGGTTTTAAGAGCTGACTGTACAATTTAAATATCGCGTCGCATCGCATGCCATTACAATGGCATGCGATGCGACGCAATCATACCCGATTTTTAATTGTACAGCCACCCTGATGGGTGATTCCTATGTTAAATGCACCCCCAGACCCCATTTTTCATTGTACAACCACCCTGATGGGTGATTACTATGTTAAATGCACCCCCATTGTTAACGCCACCACCACTATCAATGCCAACCCGAAGCGCAGCGACCGCATCCTCCGACCTTTTCATACCCCCACTATCCACGTTGGTGTGGAGTTGATTTCATACCATGGCGACCGCATCCTCCGACCTTTTCATACCCCCACTATCCACGTCGGTGTGGAGTTGATTTCATATATGTGTGGTGAGCTCAGCGAGCCACCGAGCCCGAAGCGTGGCGAGCGGACGTGGAATACATGTGAAGTAATCCGTATCCCCTCGCGGGGCTCGCTGGGCTCGCCACGCTTCGGGCTCGGTGGCTCGCTATGCTCACCACACTATATAATATCAACTCCACGCCAACGTGGATAGTGGGGGTATGAAAAGGTCAGATGACGCGTACTGCCGCCCCTCACAGGTAATCACCCATCAGGGTGGCTGTACAATGAAAAATCGGGTCTAGGGGTACATTTAACATAGTAATCACCCATCGGGGTGGCTGTACAATTAAAAATAGGGTCTGATCACATCGCATCACATGCGATCGGGTCGCATGCGATGCGATCAGATAGACCCGATGGCATAAGATAAAAATCTTGGGCGCCGTGCTAGGAAACAAGTACCGGTGACTTAACTGAACACTGGCTGTTCCAATTTGTGGAAATGCGATCATGTCTGAATTACCCCAATAAGTCTACATTGCAGTTTCCAGCTTGCGCAGTGATAGACCTATATTGCTACGGGTGATAATATATTGTAATTTCAAGTAAATGTGACATATCCACTATATAATCTCTATGTACTGTAGAATTCTAAATTAAGTTCCCCTCCAAGTCTCCATCTTAACTTTACATTGAACACTCTGGAGTCCCATTTAAGACTTGGGTCTTGTGCCCATGACATCTCATTATGGTATGCAAATATTCCAAATGATGAAATATGCAATATCCAAAATACGTCTGGTCCGAATAATTTTAGATATGTCAGACTCAACCTGTATTTTAGTTGCTAGGGAAATCGTTCTACCATGCTTGGAAAAGGTTGGATTGAGTCGAGTCTCCATAAGTGTTATGTAGTTTGCTAAAATGTTCGAAAATACCACATTCTCTTTTATTTATATCTGTAATTTTTTTGATGATGAAATTGATAGAGTTGGCTGTAGCCAAGCACATACTGTAGTAGCAATAAAATAATCAGGAGTTTGGAGAACTAGTCCCTTTGGTAGCGTTGCTTTCAATTTTATCACTTCTGTGGTATTTTATTATTATTATTATTATTATTATCGTTAAATGCGCCACAAGGGTTCCGCAGCGCCTGACAACTGGGGTGACACAGCAGGGGTCGAAGCAAGCATGATCATAATTTTATAATGAGAATTGGTTACATTTAATGAAGAAGTGGGTTTTGAGTGCCCGTTTAAAGTTTTGTAGGGAGGTGGCAAGTCTGATAGGGAGAGGTAGAGAATTCCAGAGATATGGAGCACACTGGCAAAAATCTTGGAGGCGGGAGTGGGAGGAAGTAACCAGTTGGCAGGAGAGGTGGCGTGCATTTGTGGAGTGGAGAGGGCAGGTGGGAGTGTAAGGAGAGATAAGATCAGATATGTAGGAGGGAGAGGAATGGGTGATTGCTTTGTAAGTGTGTGTGAGGAGCTTGAATTGTATTCTGAAGGGAAAGGGGAGCCAGTGTAGAGCTTGAAAGAGAGGAGAGGTGGACATAGTATATTTGGAGAGGAAGATAAACAGTATTGAGGATAGATTGGAGTGGAGAGAGTTGTTTTATAGGAAGGCCAGAAAGTAAGAGGTTACAGTAGTCCAATCTGGAGGGGAATAGTGAGAGGATGAGGGCCTTTGTAGCATCCTGGGTGAGATAGGGTCTGATCCTGTAAATATTTTTCAGGTGGAAATTACAGGACTGTGAGAGATGCTGAATGTGTGGTTTAAAGAGAGAGAGTGTCATGAACCTGACTTGGTTCAGTCAGTTTCTGAGGTTTCTATGCCTGTTTGCTCCTAGCTGCTGCTGTTGCAGCTGCCCTGCATTCCCAGTGATTAAGTCTCCAGTGAACTTCCCTGAGTTCTGCAGCCTGATCCCTGACCCACACACACCTGTGCAGTAATCAGGTGTGTCTGTCTTTCCCCAGTGTTGATTAGTGCTGCGGCTGGCAGCCAATCACAGAAAGGCAAGGGGGATATAACTCAGGCCCTGGGCCTTCATTCCTTGCCTTGAACAATTGCTTACCTGTTCCCAGAATCTCCTGTGTCAGAGAAGTTTCCAAGGCTCCGAGATCTCCAGCGTACCCCTGCGATACTACCTGGTTCTCTCCATCTCCAGAAGACTCCTGCGATTCCATCCCTGCAGTTGAGTAGCCGGTGTTCCGCTACAAACATCATTTGGCTTTTCAGCCCATCAGTGACTTTCCCACCTGGTCCTGAAAACTGCCGACAGACTCTGTCGACTCCGGGGTTGACTACTCCCTGCTGCTCTCATAGTGACTACATCATCTGTCCTATACTTCCAGCAAGTACCCCGGGGCCTTCCCTCATCTGTCGACACCACGGTCGACATCTCACGTCGACATCCCCAGCAATTCCCAGATTGCACTTCCCTCATTGAGCTCTCCAAGTTCAAGTGTCATCACCCCAGCCTGCATCCAGAGGGCCAGGGCAGGGGGCCGCGACCTGCCTGTCAGACGCAGCTAAGTCCAAAGCTCCTTGCGGGGCTCCCTGGTGAATACCGCTGGCAGGTTAGACTCCGCGCCCCTGTTCCTGGTCTCCGCCAACACTCTGGTTCACAGTGCCCTGATCCTCCTGTGTATTTCTCATATCAAACCTCCTGCGTTCAACTATCCAGCGCCCTCCACTGGTCCACCACGGTCACAGCCGGGAACACAAAATATCCCTGCGCTGACAGTTTGTTCAAGGCCGATGGACTCGGTTCAAGACCCCAGTGTGGGACCAGCGGTCATCCAAAATGTTACCGCTCGGATAGAGACTCAAGAAGCCACTCAGCAGCGAGTGATAAAATATCTTCAAGAGGTATCCAGTCGATTGGATACAATGCAGCAGTCATTGTCAACTCATGTGTCGACTGTCCAAAATTTTTTACCACCCACTTCCCATTCCAGTCTCCAATTGCCGGTACCAAGCAAATACGACGGTGATTCCAAAACCTGCAGGGGATTCATTAATCAGTGTCAAATTCAATTTGAACTGTTACCTCACAACTTCCCCACAGCTAGAATAAAGATTGCATATATCGTCTCATTGCTTTCCGGAACTGCCCTCGAATGGGTATCACCGCTGTGGGAGAAGTCTGATCCTCTCCTTGCAGACTATGACATGTTTATCCAGACTTTTCGCCGTATTTTTGATAGACCAGGTCGCTCAGCCTCTGCTTCCATAGATATCCTTCAGGTCAAACAAGGATCTCGGCCCATGGGGCAATATGTGGTCCACTTTCAGACTTTGGCATCCGAGTTACTGTGGAACAATGAAGCCTTGACAGCTGCGTTCTGGTTAGGAGTATCAGATCGCATCAAGGATGAGCTGGCAACCCGGGATCTTCCAGATCGGTTGGAAGACCTTATCTCCCAATGTGTCAAGATTGATTTACGCCTCCGTGAGAGAGGTCTTGAAAAACAAAAGAAGTTAATTCCTAGAGAGATTCCTGAATCACGTTCTGTGTCTCCTGACCGTGAAGAACCCATGCAAATTGGTAGATCACGCCTGACTCCTGTCGAACGTGCCCGCAGGCAGCGCAATAGATTGTGTATATATTGTGTTGCTTCCAATCATTTCATTGATGCCTGTCCTGAGCGTTCAGGAGAACGCCAAGGCCTGACCTGCAATGGAGAAGTCAGGTTGGGTCAACTTGTGAAATCTCCTCACGATAATGACTTTGTCCTTTCAGTGTCCCTCGAGACTCCAGCCGGACCCATACCCAATTCTGCCCTAGCAGATTCCGGGTCAGGTGGAAACTTCATCTCTTATGACCTTGTCTCCAAGTTGAAAATTCCTCTGGTACCCATATCTCCGCCTATCTCTGTTACCGTGATGGATGGCAGCAAGATTCCTGGCAGTGAGGTTCATTTCCGTACTGAACCTGTCCTTTTAAAAGTTGGTACTTTGCATCAAGAGTTAATAAAATTCTTTGTGATTCCCAAAGCATCCTATGACATTGTGCTGGGGCTTCCATGGCTCCGACTCCATAACCCCAGTATCAACTGGTCCACTTTACAGTTGGAACATTGGAGTCCATATTGTCGTCAGCATTGTACTGTTCCGGCGCTGCCAACCGGTTCCACGAATGTTGCACCATTTCCTGGTTGGCCTGACACCTACAGAGACCTTATGGATAAGCATGCTGCCGATACCCTGCCACCACCTCAGGAGTGGGATTGCTCCATCAATTTGCGCCCAGGGAAAATTCCTCCTAAAGGCCGTACCTACCCGGTATCAGTCCCTAAGAATCAGGCCATGCAATCTGGTAATAGAAAGAATCTTCAAAAGAGATTCGTCCGACCTTCTAATCCTCCTGCTGGTATAGGTGTTTGCCCTGCAAAGAAAAAAGGTGGTCTCCGATCTTGTATTGATTCCAGAGATGTAGAATCCCATCGCTCTCCAGTAAAAGAGGTTCCACGTCAGCTCAGACAAAACAAGCCCTATGATAGGATTATGTGCCGTTCTGGTACTCTGAGTGTAAAAACTGATGTCCTATCTTGCTCCATGAAGGAAGACTACCCCATTCCTGATTCCATCGCATTTGCTCCTACGCAAGTATCTCCTACGCCTCCTTCTGGTAAGACATTTGTGCCCCCTGAGCTCCGCCCAAGAGAGTTGTCAGGGGTTCATAAATCTTTGTTCCCCGGGCGTCCTGGTGCCCAAAACACCCTCGAGACTCTGCAACGCTCCGATGGATGGCCACAGATCAGAGAAGATATCAAAGAATGTGTGACATCCTGTCCAGAGGGTACACAGCATAAAATTCCTTTCCAAGGAGGTCCTATCCTCCACGACCATGTTTTTCTCCAGGATGATACTCCGATAAATTCAGTTTCCATCGATGATGGATGGTCCACCTGTTCCGAAGATGAAAACTATGTTTTGCCTCAGGAAAAAATTAAATTGAATTCTACAAGTTGCTATCCAAAAGCCCCTGGCTATCTTACTAGATGCAACTTAAGCGATAGTGGAGTCCTAGCCTCAAGGGCCCGATCCTCCCGTCCCTACCAAGTTCGTTGGGGTGTTCGGAGTCCACCCCTAAAGGAGGGGGTACTGTCATGAACCTGACTTGGTTCAGTCAGTTTCTGAGGTTTCTATGCCTGTTTGCTCCTAGCTGCTGCTGTTGCAGCTGCCCTGCATTCCCAGTGATTAAGTCTCCAGTGAACTTCCCTGAGTTCTGCAGCCTGATCCCTGACCCACACACACCTGTGCAGTAATCAGGTGTGTCTGTCTTTCCCCAGTGTTGATTAGTGCTGCGGCTGGCAGCCAATCACAGAAAGGCAAGGGGGATATAACTCAGGCCCTGGGCCTTCATTCCTTGCCTTGAACAATTGCTTACCTGTTCCCAGAATCTCCTGTGTCAGAGAAGTTTCCAAGGCTCCGAGATCTCCAGCGTACCCCTGCGATACTACCTGGTTCTCTCCATCTCCAGAAGACTCCTGCGATTCCATCCCTGCAGTTGAGTAGCCGGTGTTCCGCTACAAACATCATTTGGCTTTTCAGCCCATCAGTGACTTTCCCACCTGGTCCTGAAAACTGCCGACAGACTCTGTCGACTCCGGGGTTGACTACTCCCTGCTGCTCTCATAGTGACTACATCATCTGTCCTATACTTCCAGCAAGTACCCCGGGGCCTTCCCTCATCTGTCGACACCACGGTCGACATCTCACGTCGACATCCCCAGCAATTCCCAGATTGCACTTCCCTCATTGAGCTCTCCAAGTTCAAGTGTCATCACCCCAGCCTGCATCCAGAGGGCCAGGGCAGGGGGCCGCGACCTGCCTGTCAGACGCAGCTAAGTCCAAAGCTCCTTGCGGGGCTCCCTGGTGAATACCGCTGGCAGGTTAGACTCCGCGCCCCTGTTCCTGGTCTCCGCCAACACTCTGGTTCACAGTGCCCTGATCCTCCTGTGTATTTCTCATATCAAACCTCCTGCGTTCAACTATCCAGCGCCCTCCACTGGTCCACCACGGTCACAGCCGGGAACACAAAATATCCCTGCGCTGACAGAGAGGAATCAAGAATGGCGCGAAGGCTGCATAGTTGGTGGCTGAAGGAGATAGTTGTTCCATCAATAGATATTGAAATTGTGGAAGGTGAGGTTAGGTGGGAGGGTAGGAAGATGATCAGCTCAGTCTTCGACATATTTAGCTTAAGAAAGTGCTGGGACATCCTCATAGAGGTGATATTGGAAGTCAAATGAGCGAATGAGCTCACCTAGAGATGATGTATAGAGAGAAAAAAGGAGGACCAAGAATAGAGCCTTGGGGGACACATACTGTTGGTGGAAGTGCAGGGGAGGTGGAGTCATGACAGGATACAGAGATGGAGCGGTCAGAGAGGCAGCAAGATAGCCTGGAGCGAGCAGCATAACGCAGGCCAAGGGAGTGAAGGATTTGGAGAAGGAGAGGGTGGTCCACAGTGTCAAAAGCAGCAGAATGGTCCAGAAGAATAAGAAGAGAGTAGTGTCCTTTAGATTTGGCAGCATGAAGATCATTGCAGACTTTTGTGAGAGTAGTTTCAGTGGAGTGGAGGGGACAGAAGCCAGACTGGAATGGATTGAGGGAGTGGGAGGAAAGAAAGGCAGAAAGCCAATTATATTCTCAAGGAGTTTGGAGGCAAAAGGTAGGAGTTAAATGGGTCATAGAATTAGGATCAAGGTTAGGTTTTTTAAGGATAGGAGAGACAAGAGCATACTTGAAGGCAGAGAGGACAGTACCCGATGAGAGGGATAGATTGAAGAGGTGGGCAAGATGGGAACACAGATAAGTAGTAACCTATGATGAATTGGCTATGGTTGTTAACTAACTCCAGAAAAGACCAACAAGCTAAGACCTTCTCTGGATACAGTATATCTGAGCAGGAGCCGCTGTTTTTTGTCCCCGAAGCTGCACTTTATATTGTGTCAGTGCCATAAGATCTGGTACAAAACATATAATAATGTATATGGGCCAGATTTAAATGATATGCTACATTCCCAAACATAAATCCACTTCTTCAGAGGCCATTTTAGTTGTATTTGAGGACAGGTGCTAGAATAGACCCTAGGCTATCACACATGTTGGTGGTATGACCAATATTGCATTGATGTTGGAGTTTTAACAATCTCCATAGCAATTGCAAAGTCCATGGAGTCTAAAAGTTGGCTTCTTAGTATTTGCATACTTATGCAGTTGCTGCTGAAAGAGCAGCTGCATTACCAACCACCTCGGAGAGATAAAGTAATGGAATTCTTTAAAATTTGCTACTTTTAGGATAAGTAATGTTTCAGAAAAATGTCCCTTTAAGGACACCACGAGAAGTGATACAGTTCAAACAGAAGTGATGAAACTTTTTTAGTTTTGAATAACGAAAGGTCAATCTTCTACACACTATCACTGTTGAACATTTCAATATGATTGACCAGAAACCCTACATTTAACAATAAAACTAATTCCTTACACTTTCTTCTCACTATATCATATAACAAACTACACTGACAACACAATGATGTGAATAACTGTATCGGGAAGTGAAACACAATGCCAATAACAGAGAAGTATCACATAATAATGTCAATATTAAGACAAACAACTGTTGCACTTATGCCTTCTGTATCTTCTGGTGAGGTCTGGACATACAGTATCTATGGGAGAGCTTTGGACAGAGATAAAGTCGATGGAGATAGGGTCAGATGTATTAAGCCTGGTGAAGTCATAAAGTAGAAGGTGGTAATGCACCAGGCAATCAGCTCCTAAATGTCAAGATACAGGTTGGGTTTGAAAAATGATTGGCTGGTGCGTTATTATTTCACCATGCTTAATAAATATGCCCCCCAGAACCAGCCAACCAGCTTCCAACTGTCATTTTTCAAACATAACCCGTGCCGTGGTAGTTAGGAGCTGAGTGGCTCATAAGGATTTGTAAATAGACCCCAGATCTATTTGCTATGTAATATATGTTCATGGTTATCATAGTACTGTAATATCATTCAGGTGGTGCATAGTGTAACTCTCACAGGCCAATACAGAGCAGAAAGCAATTCAGTTTTGCGTTAGAGTCTTGTTTTATTAAGCTTTAGTAAATTTGTCTCCAGAATACGATTGATTAGATTTACAGTACTATATCCTTAATGGCTGTGCTTCCTCTGATCTGGGTGTTAAAGTATTAACTCTGTAACTTCTCCAGCAGTGATAATGAGGAAATGACTGCTTCTTTTCACATCCCAAGAGGATTTAATGTATTAAGATGTGATTATGTGCAGGAAGCTGGTATTGCTGTGCTAATTATTATTATATTTTTATTGCAGTAGCCTGTTTATTTCTACTGTATGGATTTATTTTAAGAGTTTTTAACTATGCAAGAAATATTTAGTCAAAGTCCGGCCACATTACATTTATGATCCATATGCACTGTCTATTCGTATGACTCTTGGGCATACGTGGTGCACATGGAATGCATGTGAGGTCAACTGCTTTATTTGTGAATTCTACAATTAGAGATCAAATATGAATTAGCCCCAAGGTCTGCATACTCTTCTCTCCGAGATTGAACTTTATTCTGCTTATTTTGGTTGTAAATGAATACCAGTAAAATAGAGGTTTTTAGCTTCTTCATTCCTGGATCAACTAAACTTTCCTGGAAAAATGGTTTCCATTTAAATGGAATATGCAGAAAATTAAATACTTGGGGATTTTCCTGACTCACTATTAGCTTTTCCAGGTTAATTCCCCCCATATCTTAGATCAAAGTAAATATGACCTACAGTACATCTATGGTCCAATTTCTTGGATTGGCATGTGAACTCAATGAATTTGAACTTTCTCCCTCAGCTCTTCTTTCTTTTTCGGACCCTTCCAACTTTTGTTTCCAACTGTATTTTTAAATTTCTAAAGTTTTTCACCAGTTATTTGGGCAAATAAGCATCCCTGGTATGTTTAAAGATGCTACAACATCCAACAAACACTTAGCCGCCCAACTATCCCATTGGCCCTTATTCTGATTTCGACACATTCGTTTGTATTGCGTTTTGCTGCTGAGTGCGCATGCGTACCATACGCATTGCGCATGTGTAACGGTGGCACTCCGCACTCGGGCGGAACGCTACAAGTAAAAACTGGCCTCCGAACACAGTCGGACAATATGTGCATAATGTGGGCGTATAGATGGGCGCGGACTGAGATTGGGCAAAACTGGGCATAAACCGAGGAGTAAATATGGGTGTGGCCCATAAGTGCAGTGTGTGCCTTCGGACTGCTCACCGAGCGATCGTGCCCTTACAGTCCCAAAACCTTTGGTGGGAACAAGTAGCTTTCATGGCTCACAGAGCACTAGTTCATCGGCACCGCATTCGGTCGGGCAATCAGTACTCCTGCAGCCCAAATACTCCCAGCTGCTCACAATATGAACCCTTTCCTCTGGTTAATTTACTTTAATTACTCCAGTCCTCTGGTCAATTTTCTTGAATTAACCCATTAAGTCATTGCAGCCCACACACACGGAAGTCGTTTGCATGCTGAAAGACCGTGCAAACTTTGTGAGTTCCGTCCGCACACAGTGGCGTTACAACACCACTTCCTCTTATGTTGTAGTTCGTCCGAACTGATGCAGTGGCCTTATAGGCGTGTCTTCGCTCACCCTATTGGTGTGTGGTTCGTTCGCTCGGATACGCGTGAACGCATATCCGAAGCAGGGAGAGGGGGGTGGGATGCCAAGATGATTGGTCTCTTCCACCGCCACTGCGCCGCTGGATGTCAGCGATAGCACCGGGAGTGGCCTGAGTCCAGATGCCTCTCTCCCTCCAAGCACCAGACCGCTCTACTCGGACCTCCTGTTCAGCAGACGGCAGATGGCAAAAAGGGATCACCGCAGGTCTCCCTCTTGCAGAAAAGGGATGGGAAAAAGTCTGGGGTGGCGTTGGAGATAAAGGTCTGACTTTGAGATTAGAAGCTCAGAGGGACACGCAGTTGTGGATAAAAAGCAAGCATAGATTCCCAGTCTTTACGCGTTTCTCTGTTCTTCACATCTGATGGTTTCCTCAGAAGATGTTCCTGGGCTTCCTTGCCAGTGGCAGTTGCAGAGGTGGAGATGCAGCACAGTGCAAAATTCAAATAGGGCAGCCACACCAACTGCCAGTGAATCCTGGCCTGGGATGTTTGACATTGTTTGGGGTGGCAATAGGTGTGATGCCCCTATTTGAATTTGGTAAATCTACCCCTCATCCCCATTCAGCCACTTGTTGATGTTTTACAGTGAGCAGCAAAGTGTCTAAGCACTGTTTGTTCTGATACAAAGTCTACAGACCTTGCATTGATGAAAACTCTCCTCACTGTAAATAACCAGCTATCCAGGCACACAACTCCCTCCTAGCACCACCTGGCATCAATAGCAGCCTTGTTTCTTTACAGTTCTGGATCATTTTCAGCTCCTGTTAGGCACATTGCAGATCACAGTGATCGCAAGTACTCATTATAATTAGTGTTGTGTCACATATTTAGGAAGCATTAACTACAGTACTAATGGAGAACAAGATGTTCTAGATGCAAAGTGCATACATAACACAACATTTTGCATATATACTGTAGGCAGAAATTGATAACTTAATGTCTTATGATGTCTATTGGCTGTAGCAGTACATGTCTGTGCTTATATGTGTTACTTTCAGAAGTAGGCAAGTATGGGTTTACAAGTGATATATATATATATATATATATATATATATATATGACAAACTACTCCTCACCTCTATGAGACCACTAGAGGCCACTAGATGGACTAAAGGGCCCCATACACTACAACAATATGTCTGACATTGAAGTTGGATGTAATTTCCCTTGAACTCCCCATGGACCATCCCGGGAGTGATTCCATCCGATTTTGTACTTTGGTGTCATTTTTGCATAAGATATATCTCATGCGATTGATCAAGCCAAGATAAATCGCATGAGATATCTTGTACCATAACATATATCTGAATTAGAGGGGGTAGGGGGACAGGAAATGCCAGTCAAACTTCCTGCGATACATCTCATGCGATATATCGCATGCACAAAAAGCACTCCATTTTCCATCCGATTCCATGCCATTCCGATAAATCAGTGGTACAGAACGAGTGATCTAGAGGCTCCTATTCAACACTCACAGGACCGTGCATCGGATCAGATGGAAAACGCATACGATTTGCCACTATAAAAATTATTTATTGGCCCGATCTATTTCAAACTTACTGGATATGGAGAGAGGGAGCTATGAAGGCAGAGATTGGATGTCGGAGCAGATAGGGACTAGGGGTGGGGGTGGAGAGTTTGTGGGCTTAAAACGGTCACAGCTCAAAGTGAACGTAAAAACTGTCACATCTCAAAGTGAAAGTACATTGCAGAAGCTGTTTTTTTTATGGGCTTTCAATTAGTAAATACATATATTTCACTGTTTTAAGCTAGCTGAGTAATATAACTCTACATATTTTAAGTAAACCATTGAATAACAGTTAAGTATTACTATTTTCATGTAACTGAGTGTGTCTCCGGTACACCTAGGTCATTATTTTATGTATGCTCTGTTTTCCCCAGTGTCCATTGCTGCAGAGTACAGAGGCGTCACACAAATGGTCTGTGGTGATAATGAGCAGATAAGTAGTCTTAGCTTTTAGAGTGAAATGCTCATTGTAATACAGAACAATCACACTAACCACTCTGCAATGAGGTCCGGAGGAACGAGCACGTCGGCCCCAGCACACATCCTACAGAGCCTGTCTGTACTTGCTTCTGAAGTAGCTCAGAGTCTGGTGTTTATTTCCTCTCTCTCCTTACATCTTGCCATCTAGGCGGGGATATTGTAAGGAGTGTTTCTGTACTGTAACCTCCCATTTCAGCCTCATTAAAATATATACAATAGACCGTATACGGAGTACATCTAACAGAAACCACATGGCCATTTAAAAAGATTTCCACATGTGTTTTTTTTTTCCTGCTTGCAGCGTCCTCAGGTCTTAGAAGTTGGAGGTCAAGTACAAAACACTAAGGAATATAAATAAACCATTGGTATCAGTTCCTGGTTTGATTGCAGACTCACGCCAAGAGTCCTGGGTATGACCTAATAAGTTTGACTTCAGCTGTAACCGTGCTTGTGTCTTGCAGAAAGAACAAGATAATATTTCCCGATCTACGGCACAAATATGAAGAAGTCGATTAGACGAATGTTCCAACCTGCAGGGGACAAGGAGGACGGAGCATATGACGGGGTGATCTTGCGATCTGATAGCTGCACCTCAGTGCAGGATGATCCACAGATGATATTCAAGGTATGTGATTAGAATGCGACACTGACACCTGGGTGTTTGTTTAACAGTTACAGAGGATATATGTGAATGAGACAGAGCCTAAGTTGGGAGAGAATTTAAATCTTTTTTACTGTACATTGCAGGCTAACTAATTAATGTAATAGACCTAATTGCTTGTACAGAGAAAGATAAACATCTGTAATATGTAATATATATATATATATATATATATATATATATATATATATACACACACACAGTGAGTAATTATAGGGCTTTTCTATTGTGAAACAATTTATTTTGTTGGATTAGTTTCCATTCCAGCACATTACGGAACGCTGAAAGCTATTCTGTCATTAAAGACTTCCCTGCACTTGTTTGTTATTACTGCACTATGAATGTGCACTTATATTATGTGAAACCCCGAGGTTCTCCTGTTTGATTTGTGCTCACTCTGCTTTCAGATTGAAATTTTGAAAGGGTTCCAGAATAAGTTTCTGATGCAAATCATTTAATCAATGTTAGGCTCCATACACACCCAGGGACCAAATTGGTCGCTGATGAAAATGGAGTCACTGAGGACCAGATGTGCTAAGCTTGAAAAGTGATAAAATGGAGAGTGATAAACTCAGCTCCTACCTGCCTGTTACAGGCTGGGTTTGAAAAATGACAGGTAAGAGCTGATTGGTTGGTGGTTTATCACTCTCCATTTTATCACATTTCAAGGTTAAGTACATGTCGCAGGAGCACTTTCCTTCGACCAGCGACCTGTATTGGGCTGGTCGCAGGAGTGCGCTCCTAGTGACCGTCGCACCATACACACAGGGATATGGTAGCTCAGCTACCATATCCCCAGTGATATAGGCTTAAATCATCCCGTGTGTACAGGGCTTTACACTCACACCAGGCATCTCACCCTCGCAGTTCTGTTCTGCTCCATATGCAGACTCAGTCACCCATACTATACAAGTGTCATATATCAAATGAATCAGTCTCCTCAGGCATCCTAGTCACATTGTGCTGCAGCTAAGGCGCACAGACATTAACAGAGCCGCATGTAACCTGGCAGCTTACCCACACTTGGCATCTCACACTGCATGGTATACTGTAGGTATAGGCTGGATATATGAAGAGTCATCTGGGCAGTCACTTTGGGTGAGACAAAAATTTACGCTCATAGGGGGTTGAAAGTCTATTACGATTGTGAATATTCTGCAACACGTAACAGAGAATATTTGACAGAGATTATACACCTACAACTGCACCCAGGGACGGACTGGGCCACCGAATCGGCCTTTGCATTTGTGAACACGCACTACGGGATGTTGCACCGGGAACATGCACGCACACGGTGGGATGCGTGCATTGCTGATCCCAGCATGCAGGAGTGAGGGGAATAGCTGTATGTGATGCCCCCCTCTCTCCTGGACCCGATTGGTGCACAAAGAGAGGCACCAGACCAGTCACGAGTCCAGTGGCTTTCTCTGTGCACTGACCGGGAGGCGGTGCTTCCTCCCTGGATTAACAAGTTGGCCCACCTGGCCATCGGTCCCTCTGGCATTTGCCATAAGTTCCAGATGGCCAGTCCGGCCCTTACTGCACCTGTAGTGCCTTATAATGAGTTGGAAGGGTCAAACTGAGTTTTACATCTGTCATGAAATGCATAGTTTTAGGCCTGACTCCTGAAAAATTAGGAGTCTCTCACACCTTCCAGGAGAGTATGCATTTATCCCATGGCATAAAGGCTTTTAGCCCTTTATTTTAGGTACCACAAACCTCACAACTTTAGACGACAATAACATTCCTAAAATAACTTAAAACAATAACAACTCCCTGGGGGAGATTTAATAGGATGAGAGATTCAGAAAGTGAGATAATTGGTAAGAAATCTCCAGTTTTTTAAAGCGGCAATCATTTACACTGCATAACCAGTTTGATTTTTGAAGTGTACATGATTGCCGCTTTAAAAAAACTGGAGATTTCTTAGCAAATCTCTCACTTTCTGAATCTGTCATCCTATTACACCCCCCCCAGTCTTCTTTACAAAAACATAGTATAATTATGCCCACAAAAGAATAAGAGTGAAATTTATCACATCTAAAAAGGTGGAAAAATGGAGAGGTTGTCCATAGTAACAACTACATATCATGTTATAAAATATCTACATATCATGTTATAAAATATTTGTGATAAATGCTAGCTATAAGATGATTGTATGCTGTGGGCACTGCACTCTTTAGAAGTTTTGAAACATTTCTCCTATGCAGAACTGTTTCATAACAGGTAACATTAGTAATACATTTTGGTCGTGAGAAAGAAATGCTCTGTCCAAACAACTTGGTGTTCAGTTAGACGTTCTATGAAAATACGGTTTTATATTTTGTTCTTGTAGATATTTCCTATGTCGAAGCACGCAACAAATATCAATTAATTTGAAATCAATAAAGCTACAGTAGCCACCTGTCAGTTGGGCTACTTACGGATGTCAAAAAATATTACATAAAATTATTAAATAAAAATATTCAGAATAAACTGCCTCACTATGAAAATGCATATTATATTTATGTTTTGTGAGATAAGGCACAAAACTATACATAAAAAAAGAGTAAATCTATTTCTCCAAAACATCAGAGTGCGCACAATAAAAAGATAAATCAATAAAAAAAATCAATACATTTTGTAAAACACTTAAATATAAACACACACACACACACACACGCAGTATAACTATATATATATATATATATATATATATATATATATATATATATACAGAACTTACCCAAGCCTCCGTGAAGGAAAGGAATGGACCAGCACTCACAGTTAGGTGAAAGAAAAAAGCTTGTATTCAGCAGTTACAACATAGTGTACAGGCAGGCTGACCCAACAGCCGTTTCAACTGGAAACCTTTCCAGTTTTCATCAGGGGTACATCAATGCATTAACAGACTCGTTTATATAGCATACAATAAGGCGCCAAACCCGCCCTGCTCACTTCAAGTGGGGAGCTGTCAATCAGCACCCCGCTACCGAGCATCCAGCGCCTGTCAGATGACGCTGCCAGGGGGGTGTGAGATGCGCGTCAGAGGGGAATCCCTGTGACGTGAGTCCGTAACACAGGATTGCCTTAATGCACAGAAGTGTGTAAGCTAGTTATACATAACGCGTGTGATTATAGAACTTACAATGATGTGAGGACAAGGTACCAACACCGTGAGGGGATGGATCAGCAGGAGGAAGAATCCGCGTGTAAGTTAAAGGATAACGTGGGCGGTAAACAGATATGAAAAATTTGTGAAGAAATCATACAGAGCAGCCAGAATGTACATGCACGGAGTGTGTAACAGCAGCCCATCATAGCGAGTAGAATAAATGTAAATAGCATAGTCGCACGGCGGCAGACATTCACAGTTGTGCATTGCAGGGAAGTAGCACGGCGGCCACAGAACAACACAAATTTCAATACAGACATGTAAGGTATATAGCGACACCTCTCTGTGTCGACAGGGCAATGCATAGCGTCCTGAACAGCCTTATAGTCATGATCAAATACATGTGGCTTGAAGAGGCGCACAATAGTCCAGTGGATAGCAAGTCAACACAACGAAATGTTGACATGAACAAAAGATAATAACGCTTAGTACATTGGTCATTCCACTCAGCTTAGAATAAATTGGAAATGTCGTGACACTTATGTGTGTGGATGCCATTAAAAAACAGTTGACAGCGGAATATACCTATGAGTCAAAAAAATTCACTCATGGCAACCACTGACATTTGTTGCTACTGGTAGATGCGTATTTATGTGTCTGCTGGATGGAAAGCAGAGTATTAGGTCCATCCTGAGGATTACATAAGGGGCTGGGCATATGTATGTACATTAGAAAAAAAGAAAAGAAAAGAAAGGAATAACACTAGATAATAAAGATAAGAAGCGTTTTGAGGGACATATGGATACACTCAGGTATCATCCGTGGCTTAAATAAAGCATCCCATTTTGAAGTCTTCATTTAGACCAGATGGGGCCAAAGAATTCAAACGATAAATCCATCTTAGCTCTCTCTGAAGCAATAATTTTTCACGGTCGCCCCCTCTTCGTAGGGGGGGTATATGGTC
Organism: Crinia signifera; assembly: GCF_055691185.1. Taxonomy (NCBI): domain Eukaryota; kingdom Metazoa; phylum Chordata; class Amphibia; order Anura; family Myobatrachidae; genus Crinia; species Crinia signifera. The sequence goes on along the minus strand of NC_139221.1, from coordinate 55,154,520 downwards.
AATGAGAAAACATCTCAATTGACCAATGTTGTGTTTTTTCTCTAGGAAATGTCGAGCAACAGGTAGGTTTTTGAGGTCCAGGCTTTCTGTTGTGGGTAGCAGACTTTTCTTGATGGACGATCTATGTTGACCAATTCGTTCCTTGGCAGTTCTGATCGTCTTGCCGACATAAATCATTTGACAAGGGCAAAGAAGGGCATAAATCAGATATTTGCTATTGCAGTCCAGTTTATGTCTGATGATAAATTTTTCACCATTAGTTGGGTTGGTGAATGTGTCACCTGTCATGAGGAACGGGCAATTGACACACCCCGAGCATCTGTAAACACCATTTTTGCGAGAAAGCCAGCTGGAAGGCTTAGCTATGTTGCCTGAAGGATCCGTAACCACCAGCATGTCTTTGAGGTTCGGGCCTCTCCTATAGGCAAATCTAGGCGGAGTATGTAGTGTCGGTTGCAATACTGGGTCACTTGCCACAAGGTGCCAGTGCTTAAGGATGATTTTCTTCACAAATTTAGAAGCCACCGTAAATGTGCTACAGAAATTGAGTCTGTCTGTTTCAACCGAGTTTGCAGATTTAACCTTGAGTAGTTCATCCCTATTCAATAGGGACACCCTGGTCATCGCTTCTTCAACATCATGCTTGGTATATCCTCTTTCGAGAAAGCGCTCACACATCTGTGTCAGAGCCTCTGGGAGGGTATCTGGGTCTGAGTTAACCCTACACACTCTGAGTAGTTGCGAGTAAGGCAGACCTTTTTTCAGCGCATGTGGATGAAAGCTGTCCGCATGTAATAAGGAATTTTTGTCGGTTGTTTTTGTGAAGATTTTTGTAGATTGCCATTGTCAAGGGTGACCATAACATCCAAATAACTGATTGATTGGTGACTGAAGCTGTTTGTGAAACGTATCGTTCCTGGTAGGGCATTAAGGTAGTTGATGAACAGTAGTAATTCTGATACACCTCCCGTCCATAGGAAAAATAAGTCGTCGATGTACCGTACGTACATTTTTATAAACTTGTTGAACCGTCGATTGTCATAAATGTGCTGTCTCTCAAAGGTCGCCATAAAGAGGTTTGCGTAGGATGGGGCCATGTTGGACCCCATCGCTGTCCCTTGGCATATATATACACACACACACACACACACACATATACATATACATATACACACACAAGTATTCTGGAGAAACCGCACACTCTTAGAGATCATTAAAGGTTGCAGGTGCTGGGACATACAAAAATCATATATTCAGAGATCCAATCCATTTCTGGTATTAGAACACAAGAACCAGCACACCACCATTTTGAGCCAAAGAAAACTTTTAGTTAATTTCCATGAAGAGCCATCAACATTTTCCAAGCATCAAACAAGATTTCAGGAGTACTTATCCAATTTCATAAGCTTAACCCCGTGGCCCTATCTGCCCATTGGGCAGATAGGGCCACGGGGTTAAGCTTATGCTGCTGTGAAGCTCCCCTTGAAATTGGATAAGTACTCCTGAAATCTTGTTTGATGCTTGGAAAATGTTGATGGCTCTTCATGGAAATTAACTAAAAGGTTTTTTTGGCTCAAAATGGTGGTGTGCTGGTTCTTGTGTTCTAATACCAGAAATGGATTGGATCTCTGAATATATATATATATATATATATATATATATATATATATATATATATATATATATATATCAAAAAGCGTTTGGGCAGCACTTCTATAGTACCCTGCTGTTAATAAAGGTACCAAGAAAAAGATAGAAAAAGAGAGGAATAGAAGTGCGCTCTGTGTTATTTCACCACTTTTGTATCACAGTAATTGTACAGAGTTAAAAAACTGTTTTTATTTACATTTTTTCATACACAAACATGATTCATTCGGTAAAAGCCTTGTGTATGATCCAATGGATGATCGAACACCAAAGTACAGTTCTCGCAGATAAGACTCTACGCGTTTCGTCTGCTAGGACTTCATCAGGGGTGATCTGGATCCAGTATAAGTGTGACAGAACTGGTATTCTTCAAAAGACAAGTTGTAAAAAACTGACGACGTCAGACTTTATAAAACCTCTGTCTTGCAGAGACAGCAGACTCTTACATACCCGAAATTCTGATGGGTATCACTTTAAAATAGCATTAAAAACAGCTCATAAACAGGTGTCTCTTCAGCGAGGTCACTGCACTTCAATAGGTGATAGGATTTCCTCTCAACTAAACGAGTGTACCAAATACTAGCGCTGAAGAGACACCTGTTTATGAGCTGTTTCAATGCTATTTTAAAGTGATACCCGTCTGCGGGAGGTTAAAATTAGGCACAGGGGAGGTTAGGCTGCGGGAGGGGAGGTTAGGATTTGGCATAAGGCCACCTTTTTGGTGTTTCCTGGCACCGTTGTCCAGGCACCATGGAGCAGTGGTAGCACTCAGTGTGGGTCCCAGAGACCCCTCACCTTATATAAAATAGGGTCCCACACATATTATTATTTTCTGCTTATTTTTCGTGAAAAAAAAGAGGGAATTAGAGAAAGAGATAGAGGTGTGGGAGAGATGTGTCAGATAGAGAAAGTGGAATGAACAAGATAGGGAAGAGTGCAAAGAGAGAACCGAGAGTAAGCATGGGGAAACAGGTGCAGAGAAGAGAGGAAAGAGACTTGGGCAGAGAGAGAGATAAAGAGACAGGTGAGATGGAGGGACAGTGAGAGAGCGTTGAGTGAAAGAAGGGGAAGGGGGAGGAGAGTAGGGGTCAAGGGGAGAGATAAAAAAAGAGGAGAGTCTGCCAGGCAGATATAGGGTGATAGAGATGGGGTGGGAGAGAGAGCACAGGAGAGAGAAAAGGTGATGGATAGCGAGAGAGCGGTGCCTACCACAGACCCCGCTGGCACCGCTCCCCCAAGCCGCAGCGGGGTCTGACACATATGTTCTACGCCACTGCGTGACCACAGATTCTCAATTGCATTGAGATCTGGGCTTTGACTAGGACATTCCAACACATTTAATTTTTTTCCTTTTAAACCACTACAGGGTTGCTTTAGTAGTATGCTTCAGGGCATTGTCCTGCTGGAAGGTGAACCTCTGTCCCAGTCTCAAATCACAGGCAGGCTGAAACAGGTTTTGCTCAGGAATATCCCTGTATTTAGCACCATTCATCTTTACCTCAGTCCAATCAGTTTCCCAGTATCTCCTGGGTCATTAGGTCGACAGTCAAAAGGTTGACATGGGTTTTTTCACATTTTTTTGACATGGCAGTCGACATGGACACTAAAATGTTGCGCCGCGTCCCCTCGAGCAATATGGTCATTGGGTCTACAGTATGTTGAAATATCCCCATGTCGACATGGGGATAGGTCAACATGGTTCTAGGTTGACATGGGTCAAGGTTTATGTCAACAGGTCATTAGGTCGACACAAGTGTTAGGTCGACAGTGTCTAGGTCAGTGATGGCTAACCTTGACACTCCAGCTGTTGTTGAACTACACATCCCAGCATGCCCTGCATCAGTTTTAGCATTGGCAAATAGTAAAACTGTAGCAAGGCATGCTGGGTGTGTAGTTCAACAACAGCTGGAGTGTCAAGGTTAGCCATCACTGGTCTAGGTCGACAGTCAAAAGGTCGACATGGGGTTTTTCACTGAGCCAACAAGTGCCCTACCATCCACTGGGTCATGGTGGGAGAATAAAATAGTGTGCCCGAAGCATTGTGAGCGAAGATAGCGATGTAGGGGATACAGTTCACTGGAAACTGTGTCCATGTAGACCAGGCATGTCCAACGTTGGCCCTCCAGATGTTGTGAAACTACACATCCCAGCATGCTTTGCCACAGTTTTGCTATTAGAGAATGCTAAAACTATTGCAAAGCATGCTGGGGTGTGTAGTTTCAAAACATCTGGAGGGCCAATGTTGGACATGCCTGATGTAGACTGTCGACATTCGTGTACAAAAACAGTAAAACCCCAGGTCGACTTTTTGACTGTCAACTTAGACACTGTCGACCTAACACTTTTGTGGACCTATTGACCTGTCGACCTAGACCTATGTCGACCTAATGCTTGTCGACTTTCATGCTGTAGACCAAACAATCCCAACCCCCGCCTCGTATGGCTCGCTACACTCTGCATTTCTTTTATTCTCCCACCATGCCAGGGGCGGATTGGCAACGTAATCTGTCCCGGGAACGATATCAGGTACTTGTGTATTATCACGGCGCCCACGATTTCCATCGTAGGGCATTGTATGACCAAAAAAATCGGTCGTATCGCATCGCATACGATCATATCACATGCGATCCGATGCGACGCGATTGGACCAGATTTTTAATTGTACAGCCACCCTGATGGCTGATCCCTATGTTAAATGCCCCACCCCCAACCCGATTTTTTATTGTACACCCTGATGGGTGATTACTATGTTAAATGCCCTCCCAATTGTTAACGCCACCCCACTATCAACACCAACCCGAAGCAACCCTCGCGGGGCTCGCTGCGCTCGCCACGCTTCGGGCTCGGTGGCTCGCTGCGCTCGCCACACTTTATATTCTCAACTCCACGCCGAGGTGGATAGTAGGGGTATGAAAAGGTCGGAGGATGCGTACCGCCGCCCCTCGCGGGCTCGCTACGCTCGCCATGCTTCCGGTTGGCGTCAATCGTGGGGTGCAGTTGAGGGGGTTAAAATTGGGGTCTGGAGAGAATTTTACATTGAATCCAATGTAAAATAGGGTCCCAGGGACCCTATTCACATTTCAATCAATGTAAAAATCGGGACCATCGCGTCGATGCGACCGACCCGATCAACATCGGTGTGGCCGTTCTAGGAAACAAGTACCCACACTTTATGTACGTGTGGTTATTTACATGTTTTTAGCTTGTATTTTGCACGGCAGTAATTGTTATTGCACCCGTTTGTGTGCTATATCAATTGTATTACTTTGTTCCACCAAAAAGTTTATAGAGCACATCAGATACACACAGTAAACACACAGTTGTGGCAATACTTTTATTGTGGTAATGTAATCCACGAGTATTCAACCCAAAAAATTAGCCAGGAAACAGTGTTTAATACTTAGGCCTGGTACACACCAGAACGATCCTGATTGTTAGTAGATCTTTAGCAGATTGTGTGATGGTCGCACGATCTGTTGGAGCACACGATCTGCTAACAATCTGCTAACGATCTGCATCCAATCTGATCCCAATCCAATCTGAGTCTGTATCCAGTTGAATGGATCTTTTACAGATCCTACTTGCAGCAGGTAGGATCTGTAAAACGACCAAACGACAGCGGGGACGCGCATCGGATTGGAATCGGATCGGAATTGGACCTAAACATGCCCAATCTACATACAATCTGCATCCAATCGGTCAGAATTGGATCCAGATTGATGGAATTGAGCCCTAATCGTTCTGGTGTGTACCACCCCTTACTGGGTATGATGTGCCACAGTAATGTCCCTGGGTCCTAAAATGAAATTGATTGCGCACCAAAATGAAGGTTGCATGGCATGCTCTGATGGAGCAGATGGAGGGCTGTTTATTGCCCATCCTTGGCCTAACATGTCTATGATCTCTTATCAGACTTCTCTACCCGCTGTACCTCACTAGACTAATAAGGAGGAAGCATACTGATGGATAGGTACAGTACACTATACGCAGTGTTAATTATTGGCTGGCTAAGCCTCTGACAGTATTACAGTACTTATTAGTAAGAGGTAAAAATAACAGACGCAAATGTGTTCTTTGAATAACAGAGCAGCAATCGGATTAGGAATTGATGCTGGATTCAAACATCCTTAAATCTAAAACAGAACACAGAAGTATTAACTTAATTGTGTAAGAAGGATGCAATTTCATTTTGCTAATGTCACATTCTATCACTTTGCTGTATATCTGTATTCTTTCAGTATGTCATTGTCACTTTATATCTCTATTTTAGTCATTAAAATGTAAAAGGTAAATACTGTAAGTACTGTGACACAACAAATACGGTTTATCTTTGCAGAAAGATATCAGCCTCTGCCTCTGGCCTTTCCACATTAGAGATGACATAGCAATTGTATAACTGTTTGTCTTTGACTGTCTCAGTACTGTAAACAGACATGTCCACATAGGAATATTACGGTACTTCCAATTGCTCTGAATAATACATACATCCCGTACAGTAAGACTTATGGTGTGTACACACGGTACTTTTTGCCTTCCGATGTTGACGATATAGTCAACATCGGATCGGAATCGGATGCAGATCGCAAGGGTTTTAACCCTTCAGATCCCGATCCGATTCCGAGGCTCGTTCACGTATCGCAAGGCAGAAAGTCTTGTCTGCCGTGACTATATAGTGCAGATCTGGACTATATAGTCAGACTTGTATGCAAATCGGATGTGCCTTCAAATACTATCCACAATCTGATTGGATCGTGGATAGTATCTGAAGGCACATCTGACCGTGTGTACACACCATTAGTTTCTATTTTACTTTATTTCATCAAAGTAGGAATAATGAGGGTGATTCAGGTTGGTTCGGTAAGCAGCGTAAATACGCTACTTACCGAGTGCTTAAACTGACTTTTATCTGCACCGTAGATGGCCGAACAGGGGGTGGGCGATGATGTCCTGTGACCTCGGCCAGCCGCCCCGTGCAGGCTTCGGCACACCTGCGTTCACATGGGGACGCTCAGCGTTTTTCTTGGCACATCCACCGTTTTTGTGAGTACGCCGAGGAAATGCTAGGCATCCCCATGCGTCAGCCCCCTGTCCGCCTCCATCCCGGCCCCCTGTGTGTGAACGCCTTGCAACCGTGAAAGTCCATAAAGGCATTCGCCAAGCGCCCTTGCTCATGCATATATTAGCATATACGCATGCGCCTATTCGCAACATACGTCCCTGGACCTAATTCGGTTTTTACAAGCCAACCTGAATCACCCCCCTATGTGCAATACCATAACAAAATGATTTGTGTAACTGCATCTTACCCTGCTTATAAGTGTTATGTCTATATAAACATAGTGCAATTGTTTCTTTAACCCAGATCATTCAAGAGGGTGACGTGAACCGTGTCCGCAGTTTCATATTGAAGAATCCCGCCAGTCTGACAGCTAGAGATGATATAGAGGCAACTCCACTACATTATGCATCAAAACGGGCCAACTTAGAGCTGATGCTGATGATTATCAATGAAACGTCTGATGACGGTAATATATGTATTTCATATTGCATGAACCTATTACTAATGATATATGTAGGGAATTCCTTTGTAATACTTGTCAGACAATGATAAACATAGATTTCATATGGAAATGTGGCTATGATGTTGGAACGTGATAATAACATTATTTGGTACAGTTTATGTATTTGTACACTGTATGTTGATGCTTCACTATGAAGCTGCCAGGGTATTCCTGAAATCTTGGATAGTGTTCTGCTGTGAGTGACAGTTGTGAGTTCAGGGCTCCATTTATGGTCAAATGTAACCCCAGAGAAGGATGTTAGATTTCAAACGTGTGTGGACAGATTCATACAGTAGTTGGATGTGGTGCTTGTCCTGGTTCAACTCTAAAGTGTATTGTATCATTGTACCAAACATTACTTCCCCGGCATTCGAGGAAAATGCATGTGCCCTCCTTGCTTTGCAACAACGTTCCTCTGTGTCGCCCGTTGTGCCCACTTTAGCTTAGCATCCTGATAAATCTTAAGATTTCAGATTTCCCTATGGGACACTCAAACCATTCACCCGGCACAAAATACCCCAGAGATGTTTAATAATGCACACTTAGGGGCAGCTCCAAACACATAGTGCAGGGGGGAACCGCTTAACACAAACAAATATGCAACACCCAGGACTCAGCACATAAGGTATAACACTCCTTCTAAGCCCACCCCCAGACTCCTGTGAAAGTAGCCAATGGGAGTCTGGGGGGCGGGCTAAGGAGGAGTATGTGAAGCTTTATGCTGTGCTCCGGGGGGCCACATGACACACACAGCGCTGCTGATCCCTAGGGGAACCAAAAAACAAGGGGGGGAGGTGGGCACTGTGTGGGAGTGTCCACCGAGGGGCGCTGAGATGAGCAAGGCAGCTGCACTAACGGGTTAGTTGGGCCCGATGAAAACAAAGAAAAACAAGGTATCAGAACAAAGTTCTGTGGCAGCGCTTTGTGAAATAAACAATTTGTTAAGAGATTGGATGATCTGTACAAATGTTTTATTTAAGTTGGACAATATGTCCGTCAATAAAAATAAATGAGCAAAATATCATATACATATACTCTAAAAAATGCAGCAATGAAAATTAAATAAAATACATAAAAACACTCTGCCTGCTGGATTTCATATTATATAAAATACAGTTGGTATTTAAATGTCTGGTATAATTGCCAATCCTGGAGTACTATTGTTTACCGCTGGGCTTGGTAAATATCCTGCCGTGGATGGAAGTAGACGGCAACCGATAAAACCGGACTTCGTCCCAAATTGCGGGAGCAGAAGGTTTGATTAGTGGGGCCCCAATGGGCTAGTGAAAAATGGTGCAGATGGTAGTAAGACCGCACAGTCGGTGATGTTGGATCCTCTCTAGTAGGTGGCCTGGAGTGATGGGAAATGTTCCGTGGCCACTGGAGGTGTTCCCAAACGAAGGTTTGTCACTGACAGATGTTTTGGTCGTGAAAGGGGTCCCCAATAGCTGTTTAGGGCTCCTGTACAGCCTGATGTTAGGCCTGTATGGGCTTGAGATGCCTCCCAAAGCTGGGGAGGGATGGGGGCTGTGGCGATGTCCCAAACTGGGAATTTGGAGGTCCTCTCTGTGGGTTACCGTTTGGTCCACGGTCCCTGTGGAGGGATACTTTATGGTACTTCCCAATGGGGGGTAAAGCTTGGGAATGAGTCCAGAGGTAAGCAGTACCAGCAAGGCAGAGTCCAGTGAGTGGTGGGGTCTCCAACGCGTTTCGCTGCTTCCCACAATGCAGCTTTGTCCTAGGGGAACCAGCCAGCACATATACATATATCATAACATGTATGTTTATGTTCTAAGCGGTTCCCACCTGCACTACTGTATGTGGTCAGTGCTGACAGGCTGCAGCCACCACTGGTTATGAGTAAATCAAAAATAAGCAAGTAAAGGTGTCCATACACTATTGCGATGGATCGGAGCAGTGTATGGGCCACTTGACAATCCTGGCCTTCCCGGGACCTTCCCTGGTGGCAGGATAGCATGCAATACATTGCATGCATTTTTTCACATTTGATGTATGGCGTGTGACTCCGTCCTCTGCCGCTCAGGTCCAATGCGCATGGGACCGTGCATCGGACCAGAGGGGGACATCAAACACATCCGATTTCACCTGATTTCTCAGACGGATCCGTCGGGATCAGGTTAAATCTGCCAAAATCGGACAACTGTAGGGGAACCTTTACTTTGTATTCTGGTAATACTATGTATGTAGTGCAGGTGCGGCAGATGCGAAATGTGCAGTGTAAAAATAAAGCTGTGCAGCATTTATGGGCTGCATTCAAAAGCAGCCCGCTTCCATAAATAATAAATGGACCTCTTTCATTGAAGATACAAAGTTACTTGTTTTTTTTTACTTTACTCCTAACTCAGAATCAGCCCATTACGCCGGCCATAAACTGCACAGTTGTGCAGATGATCAAAGGAAATGGCGAGGGCTAGAACAACAAAACAATCATTGCTGTGCTTTCATACCCTGCAAGATGTATGGAGGCTATCTTCCCTTCACAGCACGTAAGCAGCTAAATGACGGGTGGGGCAATCGCACAGGTTTGAGGATCAAATCCAATAATCCCAACTGTTTTCGAGCAATTTTCATGCTGTGAATGACTATGAGTCATATCATATGGTAATGTAGGTTTTCCTAATTGAAAAAACTGAGGCAAGCAAAATCATAGTGACAAGCAGTAATTTTATGTCCAATGCTGACTGCAGAATGAAAGTCGCAGGCACAGGGATCTTTTTACAAGGGATTGCCAAGGTTGGGGGCAGATGGGGAGCTGTCTTATGTGATATCAGACCACTTCTCTGCCCATAATTCTGTATAATGGTACAGAAAGTCACCTCCTGGCAATGGGGGGGAAGGGAACCTTATTTACCAGACACTTCTACTATACTAGTGTTTCGCAGCGTGTTCCTTTGTACAGCGCTGCGAAACACTTGTGGCACCTTATGAATAAAATTATAATAATAATACTACAGATCAGTCACCACAGCCTTTAAAGTAATTGCATCTAGTATGACTACATTATATATAGCATTATAGATACTATTATCTGATATGTTGATAAAGCCATTAACAACATTGTCCATTTTCTGTTTCTAGCCTTAGTGCTCAATGCTTTGGATTATAAAGGTTGTACACCACTACATTGGGCTGTGCAGAAAAACCAGATTGACAGCGTGAAAGTCCTCCTGAGCAGAGGAGCGGACCCCAACATCCTGAGCTACTACAGGATGTCTTCTCTGCACTTGGCCGTTCACTTGCATCATAACAGCATCGTTGAGGTAGTAAATATAGTGAGGTGTCTATTAGGAAGACCCATTTTCCAGCAATGGTTTCAGCGATATTGATTCCTACTTCTAAGAAGTTGCAACGAGTTAGGAAATACAGTAAATGTTATTATCTGCACTCAAAAGCTAAAAGAAATTCTGTAGGTGAGAAAGCTCGCTGTCCCCAGGTTACCAACGCAGAAGCAACATCTAGAAAATCCCTGCAATGGAGGTCAATTCATTTTAAATCAGATCAGTTTAATAGGAATTGATTAAATATTTGCAGAAAGTGATTTTGTTCTCAGATCTAGGGGACGATGTACAGTACTAGGCCTTAGAGAGGGTCATAGCAGAGAAGATGCATAAATCAACCAATCAGCTTTTAATAGGCATTTATCTAGCACAGTCTTTGAAATGACCATTAGATGCTGATTGGTTGCTTTACCTTATGGAGGTGCGAGCAGCTATGAAATATGGTAATTGCTGTTATGTGGGTGGCACACATTAAGACAGCTGCACGTGTGTCATTTATTCTGCTCCACTATATAAATACAAAGCAAATGGGACATAAAAAAGGTATAAATCATTACAAAACATACAATCAAAAAAAAGGAAAGGGTGTTTGTTGGTCAATAGGAGAGAATGTAACCCTCTAGGACCAAGAAGACCAATACATTTACTGTATACATCAAACAATTGACAAAATAACTACAGAAGCATAAAGAGTAGAAACAACATGACTTCTGTGGGAAATATAAAATTCATAGAAAACAAGAAAATGGCTATCGGTTAGCATTATATAATATTTCACATGTAGCATTTTTACAGAACATACCATAGGAAGCTTTTAGATAACTGTACAAGTTGTTAAGGGGGTGCTAAATATGAGGCTGCTTGCAGCAGCACAAAAAGGTGGGGGGTCAAGCCCACATATATAAAAAACAAAGAAAGAGGGGGTGTCGCTGCGCTAAAAGAACAGTGTGCAGTGAGGATAATAAAATGTAATACATTGAAATGCTAAACAATAATAAAGTAGCTAAATAGCATATATATAACATTAAGAAAACATTTTAAGGTGTGCATCAGCCTTAATTGATAGTCACCCTTAGTCCAATTTTGTGGGTAGAAGCAGCGTCTGTTCCAAATGTCCCTTAATTGATGGTAAAAATGATGAATCCACTGTAGAGGATAGGGTACCTGAATGGTGTCCGCTTTTTAGAGAGGTGGCATTCCTTCCAGAAAACGTGAGCTTGTCCGGATGATGGTCCCTTGGGTTAGTGCAAACAGATTGGATGTCCTCTTGTGGGTTCAATGGGGGACTGGTTCGGTCACAATGCTGCAGATTCCTGGTAAGGGTGATAGTAGGTCCGTGTGCAACACCTATTGCCCAATGGCGTTTCTCACGCTTTCTGGGAGGAAAACCAAAGTTTCATTTCTTCTAAATGTGCATAAAATATAAGAAAAGAAAAAAAGAAAACAATAGAAGATACAATGTAGTATGTCCTAATCTTCTTTTCTTATTTGCATTTTTTTTTAAGTGCTTTTGTGTATTGAAAATGTAGCATCATTACCATATTTGCTCTTATCCTATATAAACCTTGTGGAAGCTCCTAGCAGGGGGGTGGGGCAGGGGGTATTGGTGCCGCCATACTGAGTGGAGGTTTCCCTGTGGACGGAACCAACCACTACCACAATGTCCATTAGTCCGATGCCAGCTGTAATGCTGTAATTAGAGGTGTGCGTCTTAGGTATAAGGTAGCAGCTACTAGACCTCCGCTATCCAGCTCCCAGAGTATACGGGAGCCTCCTAATCTTAGATAAAAGCAGCTACTGTACTTATGGCTGTGGTTGGCGAAATATCAACTGCACCATTACAGTCCCAGGTATTAAGCATATACAGTACCTGCATGAGTCAAGATGATTAAATCAATTGACTGAGATAATAATTACTATAGGTCACTGGTGCTTAAGCATGGATATCCTTAAAACCTGCAATGTAGTGGCTGAGTTTGGGAATATTTGCTTTATAAAATGTAGATTCCAAGTAGCTACTGGTAGTGTAAAAGTCACATTTGGCTCCGCAACAAAGTCAATGTATCTACACTAATCAGTACTAATCCGTATACTTATTGTGTCCATTTCTGTAGGACTCATAGGTGTGCGCAGCACATTTTATTAGGGGGTGCATTCTCAATGGAGTGTGCATAGCTCCACCTATTGGGCGTGTTTAACACAACCAATCAGGTATGTCTTCCATCATCTATTGGCACTCGCTACAATATAAAAAGTCTCTCAGCCACACCAAAATCTCCTGCCTATTTTAGTTTTAATCTGTGTAACAGTACATGCAAATACAGTCATAAACATATATGGATGACGCAGGTATTTAGTGATATAACAATGGTCTAGTACAAGTAACAATGCAAACACACATATAATTGATTGGTGGGTGCTTCTTTAAATGGAATACAGTTCTAAAAAGCAAAAGTCTTTGGTTAAGGGTATTGCTGGTATTGTTAGCAGCAGAGGTGTTCATAAGGGTGGGGGTACAGCACTAGGGGGTGCCTGTGCACCCCTGACACTCAATGTGCGCACACCTATGGTAGGACTGTACATTATGCACACTCACTCAAAATCCCTGTGCCTATTTACATGCGTCTTCCGTATCACCCTACTATATAGTTTATTTGCCAAGCCAGTGTATACTTAGTTTCATTCTGAGTCATAGATAAATATTTTCACTGTAAAATATTTAGTGTCAAAAACTTCAGAGAACTTTATTGGAAGCACAAACACAAGTCCCCACTACAAATAGGGGGTAGAGGGTAGACTTATCTTCGATTAGTGAGGCATTGACTGCTTTTTCATCATGTATGATGAGAGTCTACTACCCCCTAAGACTGTGTGTTATAATAAGTTACTGTACTTACAACAACTTAGATGCTCTGACCTAGACACTGTCACAAATGCTCATAACTATCAGGGTAACATCAAATCCAGATGTAATAGTGCTAAACCACAGGCTTAGATTACCTTGTGCTGTCCAGTTCTAAGTGGATCCCAGAGCTTATTCACTCATAGATATTAAATAGGGTCTTGTATAGTGTGTGTATATAATATGTTTACACTCATAGCAGTAACGGATTGTTCTCTTTTAGGCATTACTCAACTACAGCGCTACAGATGTCAATCTGGAAGGTGATCTTGGCAATACGCCAATTATGCAGGCGTGCGCTAAAGATAATGCAGAAGCCTTAATAATGCTGGTAAGTTGGTAGAGCTCATGGAATGTTATGTATACATAGTTACCTATTCAATCATTATAAGTTCTATGTCCGACAGTACATGTGAAATAGAATGAGAGGATATGTGCTATACAGTCGCTCGGTCGACAGTATGAAGGTCGAGATACATTAGGTCAACCACTAAAGGTGGACAGGACCTAGGTCAATACATGGAATAGGTCAACATTCAATGTGTTGACCTAAGCCTTGTTGACCTTTATTGGTTGACCTAATGTATGTCAATGTTCATAGTGTTGACCCTATGACCCATAGACATGTAACACACAATACAACATACAGATGGAGCCTTCTTCAGCTAGCCTTCTCTGGATAGCCATGGTAAGCCAAGGCCTATTGTTCTCAGCCCCAATACATAGAGCAATACAGTTGGGGGATTAGCATAGGATTAAATCCAACAGCTCTAGCTCACTCAGGGGCAGATTTATTAAGCTTGGAGAAGAGATAAACTGGAGATAAAGTGGAGAAAAGGTAAAAGGAGATAAAGCACCAGCCAATCAACTCCCAACTGTCTTTTTCAAACACAGCTGATTGGCTGGTGCTTTATCTCCTTTTACCTTTTCTCCGCTTTATCTCCAGTTTATCTCTTCTCCAAGATTAATAAATCTGCCCCTTAATCCTACTAAAGGGCTAGATGAGGATGGCTCTATCTTATAAGGTATATTTTATACATTGTAAAAAATAAATGTCATGTACAGTGTGGAATAAATTAATGTGTGGCTCTATTGGCGTCAAACCTTAAACACCTTAGTCACTATATTGCTTCCTGGCTCCAAAGTTATGGCGTCAGTAATCTAATCTATACAGAGAGCTCTCCACATTGATCCTTCCTGTTCCCAATCTTTTCCTAATTGCTGACAATTACATAACACATAAATCAATCACTATGCACATTAGTAATAGAAGGCAAAGGCACAGGGCGCTAAGAATCCTTGTTACAGATCTGGGAGGAAATTGGTATAAAGTAGCAGTTTAATAACAATGGCTGACGAGAGGCATGCGGGGGGGGGGGGGATTTACTGAGATTGAATGGCCACGAATGCCTGTATTCGTCGCCATTGGATGTGATACACGGCCATAAATTTGTATTTTTAAAATTAACTAAGTAATGTATACGTATTGTTTTACAACCGATATTTCCATTTGTATTTTGTTTTACGGATGAATATACTGTACCATTGAAAAGAATACAAACTGATTTCACAATTCACTTGAATGGAGAATTCAAATTTGCTATGCGGTCGTATGCTGAATACAGCTGTTAATTCTGCATAAAATACCCCTGGAAAATACTCCTCATTTTCCAGGCATATTGGGCTGAAGCCTGCATGGGTCAGTCAGATCCATGCAGGCTTCTTTGTATAAAAGATAGAATAAATAGATACATTTAAAAAACAGCGTGCGCATTAACCTGACTGATCCGTGCGATGCTGATGTATCGGTTGTGTTTAGCTGCCTGTAAATACGGCAGCCAAATACAAGTCACATTGCCATCAGAAAATAAGAATCAGAAGAATACAGCAGCTTATAAAATTTGCCATATTTTCCATTCGTATTTTCAGCCGATTACGGACGATCCCAGTCGTACCCGTTTGTACCGTAGCCATAATCAGTGATCTTAGTAAATTAGTACATTTACCCCATGGAGTGTTATACTCATATCAGATCTCTGTACAGATTTAGCCATGCTCAACTGTGGGTTCCCATTTGGCATGCCTAGTCGCACTTTTAGCCATGTGGCTCTGACTATATGGAGCTCACTTCCCTGCACAGTTTGAGATGCCCCCACTCTAGAATCCT
Source organism: Crinia signifera (assembly GCF_055691185.1). Lineage (NCBI taxonomy): Eukaryota > Metazoa > Chordata > Amphibia > Anura > Myobatrachidae > Crinia > Crinia signifera. Next base: position 55,138,944 of record NC_139221.1, on the reverse strand, counting down.
TCAAAAACAGACTCATGACTTTCCTGTTTACTCAATCATATCATACTTCCCTTAAGTATCGCCATGCTCTTTGTAGTTTCTAAAAAGCTTTTCTGTACATTATTGTTCCTGTACTGTATTACGTTCATTCTATCTGTTGAGCGCCTTGAGTCCTATTGGAGAAAGAGAGCTATACAAACAAAATTATTATTATTATTATCTAATATACCACTAAGCTTTCATAACTAGAGATTTTAAAGCAATTGGCTGATAATCATTCGAATCACAAGCCTTACTATGTTTTGGAACCAGAATAATTATTGTCGATTCAAAGCACCTTGGTGTTTTGCACTGGGCATGAGAATCGCTAAAAATCACAATTCAGAACTTTCCCCAGGATCCCTCCTGGGCCTGGGGCCTTACAAGACTTTGTCCTGGCAAGGCATTGTCCACCAGATGATTCTTCCAGCATCAGAAACCGTGGGAACGTCACGTTTTTTTTGGACGTTCTGAAATCGCTCCCGCGGGGGGGGGGGGGGGCAGTTGGGAGTTCCCCCTGTTGTCTGTGAATAGACACTGTGCACATGCGCACAGCGTCTATTCTTGCCACCAGAGGGAGCTGCTGGGCATGCCCCCACAGGGGCAAAGACAGGTACATGGTCTAGCGGTAGTGTCATGGGTATAAGACATGCCACTTTTTGGTGGGACACACCCCCCAAAAAGTTGATGCATGTGAGCAGTCCCACTTGCCTATCTTAAAATGTTGGGAGGTATGCATACTCCGTGCATCGTTGTCACATCATTGTCAGAGTATGCTTTTTTAGTCTCACTTATGCCTATTTTTGTCTAGCAACTTTAAAAGCAACAATGACAGTAGTTGTAAATGTCCTGTCCCACAAGTAGGGTTTGCATTGCTCCAATAACCCGTGGCTTTTCATTTGCCAATATCAGAGCTTTCTTTTTATGGTGACAATTCAATGCAGCAATTTACATTACCCATGATCATAGAGACAAGGGTATCCACATTTACCATTTTGTCATTCTCCTCTAAGCATGACTCCTCAACAAACATATTCCAATTGGTAAATGCAAAAGTATCTTCTGGCTTTAACATAGCACCTTTGGGCCAAATATTAATATAATTACTTGACTAACGGTTTATATACTGAACTAGGAATAGAGAAATATAATCAGAATGACCAATATTTGAACATCGTAGAGACATACAGGACTGGAGCCATTTCCACTGTTACAATATACATGGTCCAGTAAACTCTTATATGTAGTGGAGGTATTCACAAATTGATAACATTTTGGCAAAAAACACCTTCAGTTTATCCGGGTTAATAACTCCAGAAACTAGAAGTAATCATCCATATATTTAAGTTGCAACTTTTCTATAGCAGGTTGCAGATCCTCTAGGGCAGTTCAGTGAACAGCCAAGTAGTGTGCACCCTGCTTCATCCCCTGTGACCACGTGCACACCTTGCCAGAAGAAGCTCAATGTGTACCGGCTTCTGGGTCAGATGTATCCAGCTTCAAAAAGTGATAAAATGGAGAGTGATAAACAACCAGCCAATCAGTTCCTACCTGTCATTTTTGAGTTGATTGGCTGGTTGTTTATCACTCTCAATTTTATCACTTTTTAAAGCTTGTTACAGTACATCTGGCCCTCTGTGAGATTGGGAGACCGCCCTTTAAAATGTTAAACAGCACATTAGATTCAACTTCCTGATCCGGCAGTGGCAGGAGCGTTTTATGACATTTATCAGCTAATTCTTTGGCAATGATACTGCATCCGGCATGCTGTTACTTATCTTATACTCATATAGGTGAACCTGGGGGAGAAGGAGGATATTTCACTAGTATTTATAATATTAGAGTTATATTTCATAAGTTTTCTGTAGGAGGGAGGTGGGCCCACTGACTGCTCATTGTCTGTCTCCTCTCATGACTGCCCCTCCCCACATTTTCCCTATCAATAGGTGTCTCCCAAAGTTCTGTTCTTGGACCTCTCCCTCACTCTATACACTGTATAGGGGAAGGGCCCTTTAGGTGAGCTCATTTGCACTTTTGATTTCCCAAATGATCTCTATCCTGATGATGCTCAAATCTATCTTCCCTCCTCTGATCAGAAGATTATAATGCAATAAAGTTTACAATGTACACATAGATGTTGGAAAAAGGTGGGTAAGGGGGGGGGGGTTCTCACCCCAAAAATAACATTTAAGAGGTGCCAATGGCAGAACGGAGGTAATCCCCTTTCAACGGCTTAACTTCCTCCCTCTCCACCACCTTTCTCTACCCACCTTCAGGGCCCTTCCCCTTGCACTCAGCTTAAGACAGAAGGTATGGGGAACCTATGGAGACCTCTAAGAAATTCTTAAAAAGCCTGCCCCCCAACCAAAACCCTTTGTGGCACCCCTGAATATATACAGCACACACCATGTTCTATGTACGTGCTACAGTTATAGAACCCATGTTTAAAATATCCTTAGTATGTTAGTGTTTCCTTTTGTCTTGCAGTTTAACCAGGGGGCAAAGCTGTGTAAGAGAAATAAGATAGGATGCTTCCCAATACACATGACTGCATTCGCTGGGTCTTTAAACTGCATGGACCTTATTCTAAAGAAAGGTATTGATGATGGCTATTACCTTTGTTTAAGCTGTGGTTGGCAACATTGAGAATGTGTTCATTTACCATTATCATTTCAGGGGAAGAATTTGGATTTAGCATTGAAGACCACATAAACTTCACAGACAATGAGAAAAGCAGTCCGCTTCATGTGGCTGTTCAAAATGGACGCTTAGAAATTGTGAAGGCTTGCATCGGATATGGAGCAAAGATCGACCTCAAACAGGTAGTTGATATTTGTTCCCAAAGCTTCCTTCAAATATTGAATCATAGATGATCCTTTTGAATGGAAGAGAATACGTTTGTTTTACTAGACTTCCCATAAAGGAGGATATTCATTTTGGATGGTGCACATGCATATGGGAAATTATACATATGTGCAGGGCCAATGTGCGAACGCTTTCGGCGACTATCACATATGCTGAGGCGCTCGCTTAGGTAGAGAAGGGCAGGCAGGGGCTGGAGCAGGGAACGCTCAGCGTTTTAGGGGCATCCCCATGAAAACACTAGATGGGCCAATGCATGCCGGGGATGAGTGGCTGCCATCACATGACATCAGAGCCCACCCCATCTTTGGCGGACTCTGAAGGAATTAAAAGTCAGTTTAGACTGAGTTTTATTTTCGAAGGGGAGAGAAATCATTCATTGGTCGGCGATGATCAAATGATTTCTCTCAACCCTCCAGCCGCATGTGAAGGAATCTGTTCTCGGACTCTACCAAGGGGATGCGGGTGGCGCTGGTGGTGGTGGTGTGGGGGGGTGGTTGTTCTGCCGGGCAGCATGTGGTGTTAAGCAGCCCGCTAGGCAACGAATGACCGCTGCTTAGTGAGTGGTACTGAATCAGACCTTAAGTGCTTATCTAGTTCCAGGTAATAGCTAAGTATCAGCTGACAGTCAGCAATTTACGATCAGCATAGATGAAGCGGCATTTGTTAATGCATGGTGGTATATGGTTAAGTTTGAAAGAAAAGTCAACACTGTCTTGTGACAGATCTCTGATAGGGTTAGCTATAAATAGTTTGGGAAACAAGTTAATTGTAACATTGATATACTGGTAATGTTTTTAAAATGTCATATGTAAATACTCAGAGGGATCTTACATGTGTTGAACACACTGTAGAGCTCCCAGTTCACATGATGCCATATATATGCAACAGTTCACATTATGTCATAAATGTTCACAATTTTTACACACAGCGCCCCCAGATCACATTATGCCACACAGTACTGTCCCCGGATCACATGATAACACATGTATACAACAATTCCCATTTGCCTCGCAGTACCCCAATTTGATTTTATGCATCACTGCTTGTACCTCCCTGTCTGTTTGGGTTCTTGATGGCTCAAAAATTATTAGAACCTGTAAACTACATCAGGACCTTTTATGGAGTGTCTGCTGTACCATGCAACCTAATGGACCTTCTTGTTCCTTCTCTTTACTCCTTCCACTAAGGTTTTCAAACCAGCTCTGACATTGTGGCATCATCATCTCGTTTTCTTAAAGAGATGCCAGTGCCACCTATTAGTGCACAATTTTGCCACCAGTCACTCTGATGCTGGTGATGTCACCATGTGTACATGCCCCTGGGGGAAATCTCTGCTGGAGACCTGGCATTGTTTGAGTTACCGACATCGATAATACTAAGATCACTGTTCTGATTTTTCATATAGTATGTTGTCACATTAAATTGATGAATTACTGTAAGACAAGTTCCAATTTAGTACTATTGTCATCCCACATAATTAAAATAGTTGTCTGAGGTGTTGGGAATTGTTTTACAAATGGATGTGTACAGAAATGAGGAGGTATAGCAGCACAGATGGTGTAATGGTTAGCATTACTGCCTCACAGCACTGAGGTCATGGGTTTAATTCCCACCATGGCCCTAACTGGGTGGAGTTTGTATATTCTACTGCTTGGGTAGGTTTCCACCCACACTCCTGTATACTGGCAAGTTAATTGGCTCCTCACTAATATTACCCCGAGTGTGTAAGTGCATGCATATACATGTGTTTAGGGCAGACTAGATGGGCCAAGTGGTTCTTATCTGCTGTCAAGTTCTATGTTTCAAATATTGGGGTCACAACAAGATACAGGGGTGAATTTACTAATATGGGAGTTCTAGTGAAGATAGCCCATAGCAACCAATTAGATTCTACTTTTTTATTTTGCACCTTCTAGAAGATAATAGATGGAATTTAATTGGTTGCGATGGGCAACATCCCATCTTCAATAGAACTCACATCTTAGTAAATTTACCCCACAGTGTGACTGCTACACAGGATTTCCCTGCTTTTTGTTATCACTGAGCTCTCAGTTACTACAGGCTTTGTGTTGCAGAATGACAGCGCCACTGCTCTTCATTTTGCTGCTACGCAAGGTGCAACTGAAATTGTCAAGTTTATGGTCTCATCTTACAACGGTGAGAAGAAAATTGTGGATCTGCCAGATGGAAATAATGAGACACCACTACATAAGTAAGGAAGAGGATTTTTTACAATTCTGATATTACAGATATAAATTTGTAATTATTAAACCATTTTTTTGTTGGCTCTTAATCGCCAACAGTCCCAAACCACCTACTGGTTCTTACTAAATATTTCCGTAAAGTGATGCAGCTGTTTCTCATTATCTTTTTTTTTTACAAGTTCATTAAAATGCCACTTGCCATTTTAATTTGATATATACAGTTCTTAAAAAGACTGTGAACTATGAAGTATTTTTATTTTTGCTCATTGCCGGTTTGTGAGGGTATTTGCAAATAAACGTAAATAAAATTGTTTAAAGATGTACATTAGGCATTATACTGCTAGTTATAATAAACCGCTAAATAAAATGTATCAATAGGATACATTTCTTTGTGATAAAATTACAATGAAGTTGTTAGGTTTTACTAAACACAAAATGTTGTTGTACGTATTTCAATTTATCTGCAATTTATCTTTTTACTATCCCTTTAAGTTATTGCAGCAAATCATTAGTAAAATAAAGGTAATATTTGAAAGCAATCAAAAGAGCATAAAAAAATTGATAATTGATAGAAGATAGGTAGATAAATAAATAGATAGATAGATAGATAGATAAAGTTCTCTGAGCTAATGCAATTCCAATACCATACAATAAGTAAAGGCACGAATTGTGGAAAAACAATACTAAAATGATGACAATAATCGTTCTAGCCAATCACTGGACTGATTTCATATATCGGCTTGGTTTCTACCACTGTCACGTTGTTTCTTAATTTCAACCCCTAGAACATTAGTTTTATTGACTTTAATCATAAAGATCTGAGTAAATTTAATTAAGCAATTAACTTTATGGTTTAACTACTCATAAATTGTATTTCCATTTCCTCGTTAACCATCTGGTTCTATTTTTTTTAGTCATTTATGATTATAAGTGTAAATCTCACCATATTACTATTTGCACAATCGTTTTGTTCTTAAATTTAAGGTGTCACTGCCGTTACTGTGTATTGCTGTACACATCAGTGCGCTTGTTAAAGTGAACCTGATGTCTACAGACAGTGGCACCATTCTAATGGCCCTGATTCTGATTTACTCGGCCCCCCACGTGTTAGCATGGGTGGGGGCGATGGTTTGGCTCTAGGCATGTGCATATTGTTATATGCGCGTGTACAGGCCTCCTGTGTGGGTGCCTTAGCCGGTACTCCGACAGGGGGTACTCCCTTCATTAACCTCTTCTAATTTATAAAATGGTAAATACTCCTCACTTCTATAATGGGTCTGCCTCCTTTATGCATATATGTATATACATGATTATTTTCATTTGTAGATGATGTTGTATTGTATCTAATTGGCTAAGTAACATGCTAATTCCTTAAGTGAACTTCCTGTGGTTTGGTATAAAAACCTGGATTTTCACATGGTGCTACACCTTTGAAAAAGCTGTCAGTTGGATGGCGAAACATGTCAGGGAGCACCTGCTGATTTTATTGGGTTATTTTGGTCGGACTTGGATCTCCCCGCTCTGGAGACGTATCTTGCAACCTGCTATACTTAGGCTAATAGCTGCAGCAACTACTTTGGGACGCCACCACCTGCACACTGAGGATTACAATGCCGCATAATCGTTGAGGATTCCCCACAAACCAACAGGGGCCTTCCTCTATCCTCCAGCGTGATTAAATTACAGCAAGGTTGATGGACCCCCATACCACCCAGCTTTCTGATGGACTAACCCAAGGAAAATAAATACGAGCAAACGTCTCCATATAAAAAGGACTCCAAAACGGGACCTCAGACCAATTAAGTATCACACCCAAATCTTTTTTATTGTATTTTTAAATATTATAGATTGTACTATACATAATTGCAATTAATGGTTATTACATAATTGTTTTTTATACACACCTTACCCAGTGCTTAATGCACAGTACTTATTAACAAATACATTTCCTATTGTTGTATACCGATTTAACCAATTGATTCATTTTTAGCGCTCCACCTTCACCTTTTGCTTTTTCTATTCCCTTAGGGGCCTGACACCTCCTAGTAGGAGCAGCTTCACAAAACCACCTAATTAGGCGCCCGCTAACTCCTAGCCGTAAGGCTATTAGTTAATCTCCTCTGAAATAGGACAATGTCATGCAATAGGTCGACATGGTCATTAAGTCGACACAAGCATTAGGTTGACATGGAAGAGGTTGACATGAAAAAGGTTGACATGAATTTAAATTTTTTGGGGGGTGTCTATATCAGGGGAAATTTACTAAGATGTGTATTCTACTTCACATGTGATGTTGCTATGGGCAACCAATCAGATCCTGTCTACTAACTTCTAGAGGGTGCTAAATAAATAAGAAGTAGATTCTGATTGGTTGCCCATAGCAACATCACATGTGAAGTAGAATACCTATCAACATGGTCACCATATAAGTGTGCTGCGCTTGCTATGCTTTGGGCATGGTGCCTCGCTACGGTCATCACACTATTATATTGTCATTGATCTACTGAATGTATACAGTGGTCTGTTTATGGTATGGCAGCAAAGCAGAGAGACCAAAAAGTTCATATAGTCATAATACATGTTTTTGCTTTCCATGCTACCCTACATTTTAGTATTCTCTGTTGAAGATTTCTTCATCAAAAGGAACAGGTTAAGATTAGTTACACAATCCAACCCACAATTATTAGTAACCAGTCCTACGGACGGGACGAAAGTTTATGCTTATGCAATTTTCAAAAAGTTTTGTAAAGTGAAAATGTTTTTAATTTAATGGATGGATCTTTTTTGTCTTTAACCCCTTTGGTGGTATGGCTAAAAATTTCTCGGGCTGAGCTGCTTCAGAAGCGGGATCTCTCAAGAAATTGCTGTGCGTGCCACTGTAAAAAAAGGGTGCGCCAGTGGTGCCTCCAGCGGTGAACCACTGGTGCACCATAATCCCCCCTGTTGCTGATCCCCCATTGCCAATCCTCCCCTTCACCGCCACCGCCATTCCTCCCAATCACCGCTGGCGGAGGATTAAGGCGGGGATGTTTGGCCACTCGGCAATTTTTATAATCGGACGTCCAAACACAGGAATGCCCAAGCAGACCAACGGCTGAATGCCTGAACTCCTAAATGCTCCTGAGGACCCCCTACACACCCTGAACTTCTCCAAGCGGCCACAAACAGTCGAAGCCAGCAGAAGCCCCAGGGGAGCAGGATATGCTGCAGAAGACAGTGGTTGCCCCTACTGTGGTGAGTATTTCTGGGACAGGACAAAGCTATGTTTGTCCTGTCCCAGGTAAACCCTCCACTCAAGGGGTTAAGGGTCCACTTAAGGGAGTCTATTTATTGTGTTGTATTCAGTGCCGTCGAGAAGGGAGGGCCCCCTCAACAGCACTGAATACAACAGTGCTTTTTACCCGAGCCTGGGTCTGTTGGAGGGGCCTGGGTCCTGCACCCCCCTCTTCCACTGCAGAGACTGGGCAGCGGGAGTAGAGAGCAGAGACTGCTGCAGCCGCACATCCTTTCTCCCCCACTCAGCACACGCTGCTCAGTGCCGTGTGCTGAATGGTGGAGAGAGGCAGCTGCAGCAGCTTGTGTGTCGGCACACAGCCCACACCCCCATTGGCCCGCACCCCTGTTGACCACACCTCATATTGACCACGACAATTTTTTGTACCGGGGCCCAGAGGCATTTCGCTGACACGTTCCAGTTTTCACTGCTCAACAGGCAGAACATTGATTTCTGCCTGCCAACAAACTTGCGAGTGGACCAAAAACGGGGCAGAATTCTGACTGTTGGAATGTTGGGGCAGTAAGGACAATGCAACGGTTAGCATTACTGCCTCACAGCGCTGAGGTCATGGGTTTGATTTCCACCATGGCCCTAACTGTGCAGAGTTTGTATGTTCTCCCCGTACTTGCGTGGGTTTTCTCCGGGTACTCCGGTTTCCTCCCACAATCCAAAAATATACTGGTAGGTTAATTGGCTCCCAACAAAAATTAACCCTATAATGTCTGTGTGTGAGTGTGCATGTGGTAGGGAATATAGATTGTAAGCTCCACTGGGGCAGGGACTGATGTGAGTATTCAAATATTATCTGTAAAGCGCTGCGGAATATGTATGCGATATATAAATAACTGGTAATAAATAATAATAATACAGTCGTAATCCAGGATTAAATACCCCCCATGTTGCATTGTTTTAAAGTTTTAAATAAAAATAATATTACCTATCAATTACTAATATTGTTTGCACTGATTTGTATTCTCTTTTTTTGCCAACAGATCATCATTGTTTGATCATGTGGACCTGGCAGAGTATTTAATATCAATGGTAAATATAATTATTCATCATTAAACTGTATAAATAATTATATGGCCACAGCTCAACAAATGTTAACAAATAGCTTTATGTATTTATACTGCAATAAATGAGTCAGATTAAATGTCCACCAAACATAGATCAATAATGGTTTTAATATTAATATGTTAAGATATTTAAGGGAATTAAGTAGAAATTACATTTTCCATTTTATCATGCACACAAACATAATTTTTTAACATATACTGGTCTGTACTAGATTTTCTGTTTTTTATTTGTGGTACATGTGGTTTAATGTTTTATATTATTATGCATTTTTAAAAAAATAGGGGAAATTTACTAAGATGGGAGTTCTATTTCACATGAGATGTTGCCATGGGCAACCAATCAAAATCTACTTCTTATTCATTTAGAACCTACTAGAAGATTATAGGTAGTATGTGATTTTGTTGCCCATAGCAACATCCCATGTGAATCAGAATTCCCATCTTGGTAAATTTTCCCCCTTGTGTATATTTTAAGTAGAAACAATCAATTGTCATACTGGAATAACAAAGAGGATGTTAAGCTAATGCAATTATAACTTAGTGGTACATTTACTAAAGCTTCTAAAAAATGAAAAGAGGTGATGTTGACTATAGCAAACAATCAGATTCGTATCATACTGTTTTGCTTCCTAGAAAATGAAAGACAGAATCTGATGTGGTATAAAATAAATGTGAGAGCATCATAATGTTTTATACTATTAACTGGGGAACTGCAATGTGGCATAATTTGAAAAGGAGGCACAAAAATGTAGCATAATATTAACTAGGTACACTAGGTCATAATGTGAAGTGGGGGTACTGTGTTTCATAATGTGTATTGGCAGCTCTACAATTTACCATAATGTGAACTAGTGCACCACATCTGGGAATGACATTAAATAAGGAACTACTGTACTTTGGTTCTCTTATGGGTAATAAAAGTAATACATGCTAAGACAATGTGTCTCTCAAGAAGCATTTTGACAGCGGACCCTTTAAAATGTTGCTACGGGGCCCATAAGGTTCTGTCTATACCCCTCTCCTTTGGGCTAAAACAGAATACAGATAATAGATACTAGTCGCCACATCATGAATGGCCAATCTGATGTGAGATATTTGCAGGATACACCACTGGTAAACTACACAGGACAGACGTATCAAGAGAACAGTGGGGGTTATTCTGGTTCACTCATTCTGGCAAATTCCTTCTTAGATGGACAAAACCATGTGCACTGCAGGGGGGCAGATGTAAAATGTGCAGAGAGAATTAGATTTGGGTGAGTTATTTTGTTTCTGTGCAGGGAAAATACGGACTGCTTTATTTGGTACTTGTTTCCTAGAACGGCCACAATCGGGGGTAATCGTGTACCTTAACTTAAGGTACACGATTACCCCTGATGGACCCGATTTCCTTTGAAATCAGGTCCATTTTGCCGGCAAAGGCAAAATCGGGTCCATCTCGTAGGTCGGGTTCCATAACATGGCACGCGACGCGACCGACGCGATGGACCTGATTTTGCCATAGGGTTCAATGTTAAAATATTTTTAACATTGTAATGCGGGAAAAAATGGGAAATGGGCCAATATGGGCCATTTCTCATTGTATATGCCCCCCCATTGCGAACGTCACCCCAACGATTGACGCCAACCCGAAGCGTGGCGAGCGCACCGAGCCCACGAGGGGCGGCGGTACGCGGCCTCCGACCTTTTCATACCCCTACTATCCACGTCGGCGTGGAGTTGAGAATATAAAGTGTGGCGAGCGCAGCGAGTCACCGAGCCCGAAGCGTGGCGAGCGCAGCGAGCCCCGCGAGGGGACGTGTATACCTGTGAAGTTATACGCGTCCCCTCGCGGGGCTCGCTACGCTCGCCACGCTTCGGGCTCGGTGGCTCGCTGCGCTCGCCACACTTTATATTCTCAACTCCACGCCGACGTGGGTAGTAGGGGTATGAAAAGGTCGGAGGACGCGTACCGCCGCCCCTCGCGGGCTCACTACGCTCGCCACGCTTCGGGTTGGCGTCAATCGTGGGGTGCCGTTGAGGGGGTTAAAATTGGGGTCTGGGGAGAATTTTACATTGAATCCAATGTAAAATAGGATCCCAGGGACGCTATTCACATTTCAATCAATGTAAAAATCGGGGCCATCACTTCGATCGCATCGCATGCGATTTGGTCACATGCGATGCGATCGACGCGATATGACCGACCCGATCAAAATCGGTGTGGCCGTTCTAGGAAACAAGTACCCTTTATTTTTACACTGCAATATAGATCTCACTTTGAAGTAAAACCCCACCCAAATCTAACTCTCTCTGCACAAGTAACATCTACCCCACCTGCAGTGCACATGGTTTTGTCCATCTAAGAAAGAATTTGCCAGAAGGAGTGAACCAGAATAACCCCCAGTTTGAGGTGCTTTTTCATAGCATCTCATTAGATTGGGCTGCCCTGTGCGTCAAACAGAGGGCCTCATTCAGCATGGATCATTGATCTGAGAAGTTGCAGCTGACTGCGGGTAGAAAGCCGCCATCCAGACAGAAAAAACCCCACCAGTGTAATTTGTGGATGGATCGCAGGTCACTATCAATTCGCAGATCCTTACGCAAATCCGAAAAAGAGACTTTGCCATCTGAGCAAATGTGAGTAGGGCTGATGCTGCCACTAATCTGCAACTGGACAGGCTGGAAGTGGTCAGTGCTGATGTCAAAGACCATCCCCAAAAATACCCGTTTTTTTTCTGACACACACACAGAAAATGTCAGGTTTCTGTCCAGAAACACCGGCTTCCTGTCAGTCAATACATTGTGATCCATTTGCATTTTCTTTTTTTTCCATCAATAAATTTTTATTAGCACAAATTTAATAAGGGGTACAAAAGAGAAAAGGGGGTACTTAGGGGGGGGGAGAGGGGTGGACTACATTCAATAGTGAGAACAATATAGTAAATACAGTAAATAAGGTAAGCGTATCAAATGTATCAAAGCGAGAACCTGTCGCTGCGCAGAGCGAGGTGAACATAAGACATATTACATACAATATAACATAAAGCATCGAGATATGACCCGCAAGCTGGTGTGGTAACTGGGAACTTGTATCTGAGGGTAGCACTTCTGTAGGCCTCCGCCTTGACCTGGCTATCACCCCTAGAGAGAGGGGGTGGTCACTGATCAGGTACTTGGGGCGTGGGTGGGTCTGGGTCTGGGGGTTCATTCAGGCTAAACAGTAACGTCTGTCCAGGGAGGCTGTCGGTAGAAGGGCCGGCACCTACTCCATCTGTCATATAACTACACCAAGAGGCCCATCTGGAGTGGGGTGAGGAGGGTTTAGACGAATAAGAGGTAAAGCCAGTTTCCATATAATAATGATGGTTTGTTTTTAAAATGACCTGAAGGAGGGACGGGGGGGAGGGTTGTTTCCATAGTTGGGCTAAATTTGCTCGTGCCGCAATCAAGATATGGCCGAGGACATATGTGTTCCTTGCAGGGAGATCCTGGGGGTACATATGGAGCAAGGCTATGAGTGGGTCAGGGAGAAGGGATATCTGGAGCACCGTGGAGATTAACTTAAAGACCTCTCCCCAGTATTCCCTGAGCTTGGGGCAGGACCAGAAGATGTGATATATGTTGCCCACATTCCCACACCGCCGCCAGCACATATTAGAACATGTAGGCCAAAAGGTGTGAAGGCGATCTGGCGTTAAGTAAAGTCGATTGATTAGTTTGATGTGCATCTCCGAGTGGTTGATGCAGCGAGACATAGTTTAGGAGGTTAAAAAGATCTTACGCCACTGAGGGGCAGATAGTTGTATGCCTAAGTCTGCTTCCCATTTTCTATGGGCGGAGGTCTTAGTGAACTCAAGGGGAGTAGTCAGGGTGCCATACCAAAAGGAGATGTCCCCCCTGGATGTCGTCTGGGTGGGTCGGGAGAGGGCTGCCTGGCAATGTGGTTCTGGGGCAGAGCGGATGGAGAAGTGGGCACTCCACCAATGGGACAATTGTAGGTAGTGGTGATATTCCTGGGGGGGGAGGGAGTATGTTTCTCGCAGGGAGGCGAAGGGAAGGATTGAGTGGGCGTCCAATACGTCTCCTAAAGAATTAATCCCACAGTTTTTCCAGCGGTTCAGGTTGAGATTTGGTATCAGTTTTGCCACTGTGGTAATGGTCAGAGTATTAATGAGAGCTGTAGAGGCACGGAGGGTGGTTAGTAATTGGTCCCACATATGGAGAGTGGCGACAGTTGCAGGGAGGAGGCCAGTTAGTGGGGGTCTAATGTGTTTTGGGATCTTAAGTAGATCAGGGAGAGGAATTTGAGGGGAGTAAACCTGCTCAACGCACACCCACGCCACGGGTGCATCTCTTTCGAAATAATATTTAGTCGAGGCAAGAAGGCAAGCTGCTTGATATTGGGATAGGTCAGGCAGGTCAAGTCCCCCGAATGCCTTTGGTATTGACATTTTAGAACGGGCCATAGCTGGAGGTTTAGTTGACCAGACATACTTCATCAGAATGGAGGTAGCTAGTTGGAGGTACTTTTTAGGGAAGGTATAGGGGATGGTGCGAAATAGGTACATTAACTTGGGGAGCAGCGACATCTTAAATGCTGCCATCCGGCCCATCCAGGAGACCTCAAATGTTAGCCAAGACCTCCATTTGCATTTTCAATCGCTATTTCCCCTAGTGCATGCACAATGTGAAAAGGACACATGCAGTAGTTCAATATTAGCTTGAATGCAAATTCTCTAATTAGCGGTACAAAGCTGAATTAGGCACAAAGTTCCCGTATGTAAATCTATCATAGCGCAATCTAATAATTCTCTCCAAAATGACTTCACCAGCTGAGTTTTAGTAGAACAACATTGACTAGTAAGGACACAGATGGGCAAAGAGCCTCAGAGAGAGATTAAGGGGAGTTGTTCAAAGAAACCAATCAGCGTCTGTCATTTATCTAGCACAGTTTATGAAGAAGCCGCTTTGTAAAACATCTTCATTTTACAGTATCTGTCTCTTATAAGGCTTGATACATTTTCCATAGAGTCTTATAAAGAGCAAGAAATCATTATCAATTTAGACCAGAGGTCTTTTAATGTGAAGCACTATAGATGCCGGAGGAGATAACAAATTCTATAGAGACTTTGGGCGAAATGTATTAAGGTGCAATTTTTATTAATGTGAGATTTTTTTGGTCATAAACTGACAAAATTGCACGTTTGCCAAATTTTGCACATATAGTAGTATGCAATTTGCAGTAAATCAGATGTTTCGCCATGACCAAAAAAATCACACGGTCAAAATTGCATTCTCATAAAAAACATAAAAATTGCAAATGTAATAGGGTGCGTTTTTTTTTAAATTGCACTCTAAACATTACCAAAAGTTGCAAAAAAATACACCAGATCCAGGCTGGTAATTTTCACAGAACCATGCACACATTAGTGAGATTCGTGCATGGTTCTGTACAAAAAAGTGTGTAAAAATAAATAATCATACCCCCCCCCCCCCTCCCAAGCAAAACCAGCACCGGACTCATTGAGCCAGTCCTGTTTTTCCAAGTATGGGGGGAAACAGTGATGGGGTCCCCTCATATTTAGGAAACCAGCACTGGGCTCTTGGATCGGTCCTGCTCCCAAAAATACATTGGACAAAAAGAGTAGGGGTCCCCCCTTTTTTTTTTGAACTAGCACCGGGCAGCCAGGGAGTCATGCCACAGCCGGGGGGAATTTTTATACAAGGTCCCCCAGCCAAAACATGAATACCCTGGCTGGTCAGTCCTGGACGGGGTACCTGGGGGCTGTCCCCGGCTCCTCTGGGTGTGGACACTGGGCTGACTATTTTGCCGTTCATAAAATTAACTAAAATTTAAGACACTGCTCCAACAAAATGCCATGTCACCACACTCTCAACGGTCCGTTGACGCCCAGGCGCTGCGAGGTAATAATAGTTTAATTGTTTGTGCCCATGCCAGTATAAATCTGTGGAAATCAGCGAATAGTAATTGACAATTACTAGCCATTGTATGCTAAAAATTCTGTTCTTACAGTGCTGTGTAATAGAGGTGAAGAATATGTTTGCTAAAACAACATCATCTGTACACCCCACAAGATGTGTTTATTATCACTTGAGATCAGTTGTAGCAATAGTAAACTAATGCCTAGCTGAGCATACACATTGGGCGGTATTCAATGAGCCTGATTCGCCATGTTTTTATGGCGAATTTGTGCTGTTTGTCGAATTTCTGACTAAAACGGTGAATCACCCTATTCAATGACCACATGGCGAATACATTTCAAGGTTTTTTTCACCATAAATCACCGAGTAGCAATCGCTATCTTTTTATGGTGAAGTGGAATGTGAACTTTTAAAATAAAGTGTTTTGTTTTTTACATTTGGTGTCAAAAAATCAGGAATTTTATTCTGAGGAGGGGCATGCTATTTTTATTCATGTGCTGTAAGCACATGAATATATATTTAATTTAAAAAAAATATATATATATTTTTTTTTTACACAGCAGCCAGCAGGGGGTGCCGGAGCCGAGCCGCTCATTACATATTCATATATTCACTGCACCCGATCGTTACGATCGTGTGTAGTGAATATACGCTCCCCTGCTGGCACCCCCGGGGGGCAGCCTGTGCTGCCTGGCACCCGGGGAGCCCACCTACCCCCCACAAACGTTCTGGGGCAGGCAGAGAGACTACCATCTCTCTGCCTGGCACCGTCCTCAGGCTCCCTGCGGCAATCGCCGCAGGAGCTCATATTCGCCAGTCAGGGGCAGCGAGCCCCTGACACGTTGAATACCGGAGCCCGCCGGCTCCGGAACGTGGCGAATGTGCAGCGAATCCTAAAAAGGATTCGCTGCACCTCGCAGGTATTCTCATTGAATACCGCCCATTGTGTCTTATGTTTATTACAGACATACTGTACTGTACGCACAGCTGCATTCACCTCTTGAAGCTGTGTATGTTGTAGTGTAAGGTCTGTAAACTGTAAAATATGACTACGCAAACTTTATTTTTCATGGTCTTTTTATTGCCTGTTGCAATACTTGTTCCTTTACCACCCTAAACTGTACACACACACACACACACAGCTGATCATACTGGCAGAGTCCCTGCACAGCTTTCTATACATATGGCCAGGTATATCGCAGTGAGCCCTGTGATAACGCTATGTCAGGATGGTGTCATTATCACAGGGCTCACTGCAGTGTATTTTTTTTTTTTTTACAATTTTTCTGAACGTGAAAGTGTTGTAGCAATATTCAGTTACTAAATAGATGATAGACAATGGCTAAATCGATAGTTACTAGGTTGACACCTAATGGTCAACCAAGTAACTGTCTACTTAGACATTAACTATCATCTATACCGTAACCGAATATTGTTACAACACTTTCACATTCAGAAATGGTTGACAGTGACTAGGTCGACACCTAAGAATGGTGGACATTGACATAAGGTTGACACAAGCTTTAGGTTGACATGGAGATGGTCGACATGAATAAGGTCAAGGTTTTTGGTTTTAATGTTAGCCTATGTTGACAGGGACACCAGTATAAGTATACCACATCCCCTCGCTTGGCTCACTGCAGTCGCCATTAGGGTGGCCAATCCAGGGATCGGGATCGGCTGGATCCCGGGATTTGGCCCCAAAAACGCCGGGATTTCAATCCTGGGATTGGAGTTTCCAATCCCGGGATTTTGGGATTAGACTCAGTCTAATCCCGCATGCGCATGCGCAGTCTAATGCCGGGCAGCATCTGAGCTGGTGCTCATCAGCTGCCCGGCTTCTCCTGTCCCAGGCAGCGTGGCTCTGCGCAGCGTGACAACGTCAGAGGTCACACTGCGCAGGCCGCACAGGCTGCCGGGCACCAAAAGACCAGAACGCCCACCCACCCTGCTGCTGAGCGGACCAGGCAGAAGACCGCGGCCAGCCCGCTCACCTGCCCACCAGGCGACCAGCCCAGGCTGCATCAACCCAGGTCGTCCCTCCCACCCTGGCTCCATCTCCCCGTCTCGACCACCCGCTCCACGCATCTGCAAATAAAGATGCGGGGCGGCCTAGGCGGGTTTTTTTTTTATTAGGGAAGCCAATCCCGGGATCCCGGGAATCCCGGGATTGGGCATTTTTCAATCCCGAATTCTGGGATTGAAAAAATGCCCCGGGAGTGGCTTCCCTAGTTGCCATGCTCCGAGCACGAAGCCCA
Organism: Crinia signifera; assembly: GCF_055691185.1. Taxonomy (NCBI): domain Eukaryota; kingdom Metazoa; phylum Chordata; class Amphibia; order Anura; family Myobatrachidae; genus Crinia; species Crinia signifera. Next base: position 55,121,321 of record NC_139221.1, on the reverse strand, counting down.
CCTAGATAGTAATGTATGATAAACTTCATGTCAACGTAATTCATGTCGACCATGTCCATGTTGTCCTAGAGCTTGTGTCAACCTTCTGTCAATGTCAACCTAGTCTCTGAAAACCATTAGGGGTTGATCTAGTAACTGCTTCAGAAGACATTGTCGACCCAGGGACCGCATACCGCAATATTCAATGTGATGGGAATGTGGTCCTGTGAAGTGGGCTTTAAAATGACAGAACAACATAACAGTAATGACAGCGCTGATGGCTGTGTGAGTCCGAACAGAGGAACACTTAAATTGCTTTGACGAGCACCATCTAGTGGCGCTGGCATTATTTATTTATTTATTTATTAACAGTTTCTTATATAGCGCACACATATTACGCAGCGCTTTACAGAGCATAGTTATAATCAAAAACACATAACAAATTACATTACAAGACAGTTTTGGACAAGTACATGGTGAATATGGATAGTTGCATCAGGGGACAGGACACAGGCATGCAAGACACTTGTATTTAATACATCAGTGGTCAGGGAACAGGGGTAAATTACCCCCAAAAATAAAAATTATATTCCTGGGAGGGGGGGGGGGGGGGGGTAATGGACCGTCGCACTGCCGAGACACAGCCGGTCATGCATATTAATCTATACGCATGCCCGGCATTGTCTCCACAGCACGACCATCCATTACCCCCTGGAATTTCATTTGACTGCATATAGATTCTATAGATTCTATATGCAGTACGGATGGTGTAATGGTTAGCATTACTGCCTCACAGCACTGAGGTCATGGGTTCGATTCCTACCCTGGCTCTAACTATGTGGGGTTTGTATATTCTCCCTGTACTTGCGTGGGTTTCCTCCGGGTACTCCGGTTTCCTCCCACAATCCAAAAATATACTGGTAGGCTAATTGGCTCCCAACAAAATTAACCCTAGAATGTCTGTGTGTGTGTACATGTGGTAGGGAATATAGATTGTAAGCTCCACTGGGGCAGGGACTGATGTGAATGTTCCACTATCTCTGTAAAGCGCTGCAGAATCTGTGTGTGATATCTAAAACTGATAATAAATATATATGCATGCCTAGCTGTGTGTGTGTGTTACAGTTCTGTAGCGTACAAGGACCTGACACAGTGCAGTGCTTCAGGCCCTCGTGTATAACACGCTTCCCTGCGTGATGCCCCGGCCCCGCTTCCATGTCCACCCGCTTCTTCAGTAGAGTTGACTAGTTTCTGCGCTATCTCGGCAGTGCGCAGTCTGAACTGCCTCTGCGGCGCCGAGTTTATTTGCCTATTTATAGGCTCCTGTCAGTCTAAGGGAAAAAAAAATTGTATAGACTGTCACTATACCATCTTGTAATACTGACATTAATAGTTGCCTGAACGTCACATTATCAATGACTATACCACACACAGCCTGGCAGCTATTGATGATGATGATTACCATGTATGGCTGTAATTTTATACCACACACAGCCATACAGATGGTGTCACTCTCATTCGCCGTGTGACACCCTGCGCCAGAATGGAGCACGTGCATGTTGAGGAGCTCGCACGCCCAATTCTCGGCAATGGATGTGCGAGTGTGTAAGATGCTTGCGCATCCTTGTCCCGTCCCCTTCACCAGATTGCCATCTGCCAGAAACCTGCGGGTGGCAGTCTGGTGGCAACACTGCGAGCGGCCCCATCTGTACATTGTACACAAAAATTCCCCAAAGGCTTTAACAGTGTACTGCAGCATTCTAACAGGCCACACATAAATCCTTCATTCTTATCAAGAGTGTCGGCAGCTTACGGACTTCTACTAGAGCAGTATAAAACGGCCACTGACTGACAGCACATCCTGAATGAAGCAAAGTTTGAATGAAACTACAGCATGCCGAGATCAACTCTGCTTTTAACAAAGCTAATCCCTGGAAGCAGCGACATCTGTTCCGTAATGCTGTTTCATTATTTCTACCTTTCAGCTGCGCAATTATATTTGTTGGCAATTGGATTATACTCTGATCTTGCCCAAACAAGCTGACAACATGCTCATGCTCCCACACGATCCAGCTGCATATAACCTACAGGAGCTTTATGTTTAACCCTTTGAGTGCCAAGTGAATTTGTCAAAATCGGTGTAAAAATTGCCAAGCAAACCTTTTTTATTCATTATAATGACCTGCAACGTTTACCTTATATAGGAAATATTATCTTTTTTACACAACATTTTTTATTTGACTTTATATAACAATTGTGAGCGATGCTGGCGGTTTTAGCCCATATTTTGCAGATCTCTCGCAGAGATGTTGGCATTTTTAGCGGATAGTTTTGTACATCTCTCACAGAGATGTTGGCACTCAAAGGGTTAAGAAACAATAGTATTCCTATCAGGGGTACTTATGTATTAGCAGGGCGCCCGGCTACACTACACTGACAACGTACCTTAGGCTACGTTGTTAGCGAAGCCTAGCCGTGCGCCCTGCTAATATGTGCAGACTTAGTTAGGGCAGGCGGCGGGGCTTCACCGGCATGGTAGGCGGGATGAAGGGCAGGCGCCGGGGCTTTGGCGGCAGGGCGGCCGGGCTTGAGCGGCCAGGCAGAGGGGGGAGATACGGCCGGCAGGGGGGAGACACGTCCTGTGGTGGCAGCAATGGACGTCATTTAGCGTACTGCCGCTGGGGGTGCATCACATGGTTTCCCTGCTCCACCCAGGGGCACTACGCTAACTGCGTACATTGCTGCCACCGGGGACTGTCATGGAGGACGCCATTGCAGGGAGCTGAGTGCCGGAGGAGGTGAACGCTGCCGCCGGGGACATCGTTCAGGGTAAGTATAATGCACTGTACACACACACACACACTATACACACACACACAACACCCACTAACACAATCATATCCCCGCTATCCACGTCATAACCCCAGTGTCCACGTGGGCGTGGAGTTAATTCTGTAAGGTGTGCGCAGCGAGCCACCGAGCCCGAAGCGTGGCGAGTGCAGCAAAGCGGATACGCGTCCCTCGCGGGGCTCGCTGCGCTCGACATGCTACGGGCTCGGTGGATCGCTGCGCCCGCCACACTTTATAAAATTAACTCTACGCCCACGTGGGTTATGACGTGGATAGTGGGGATATGAACCATTATGTATTAGGACAGCTCCAACTAGGTAAATTATGTAGTTTACGTAAGTTACATAGTTTGCATAGCCAGCATAGTGGTGTATTGGTATTCTCAATACACAACTACGCAAACTACGTAATGGGCGCCCTGCTAATACATAAGTAACCTATCAGGTTAATAGCAAGGCTTAGAAACCCAGTTATATAAGAATGTCTAGATTCACAGCCGTGATATGTGCTAATGTAGTTGACTGTTGATGTTTCTATACTTAATGGATGTACTGTATGTGTGAATGTTCTTTAATATGCTTTTACATACTACCATTTCTGTGATAACATATAGTCAATGACATCTAATTAGTGTTTTAAAATTAAATTCTAACGACCAGTTATTTCCTTTTTTAAAGAATGAAGCAGATTTATCAAGTAGTGCAAAGTGTGGACAAGTAGAAAAGTGCAACCAATCAGCTGCTAACTATCATTTCTAGAATGTACTTGATAAATGCTAACTCAAAGCTGATTGGTTGCTATGGGCAACTTTTAAACTTGTCTCCACCCTTTCAACTGCTTGATACATCACCCCCAAAATCTCATAACTAATGAATATCTTATCAATAAATAATCACTTGTGCTTAAATCTTATTTGTAAGATAAATACCAGCCATGTTCTGTCTACCAGTAGTGATCCAACCTGCATCAGATCACTAACTTACCATCGGGTAGCTTGCATCTCCAAAGCCTGTTGCAGGACATCTCCGTCGGAAATCCCTGGCCTCGTTCCTGACCCTAAACAGCGGCAACACCCCTCCTTTTAATAAATGAATATGATCGCCAACTCGTCCCCACCCCACAATGGCAGCAAACTTTCAATCACTGACAGGTATGGGTAAAAACCAGACCCGGACAAGACCCCGGAATGCCGGACCGGACACTACAAGCTCCGGAATGCAGAATTTGATGCCTGGTCTGGAATTCCGGTGTCCTGTCCTGGGTGCTGCCTTGCGGCCTAGCAGCTCCTGATTGGCCGCTAGGCCGCAAGGCGGCCAATAGCGGCATTCGGGGGCGGAGCCGCACGATGTACACACAGTACCGTGCGGCTCAGCTGTTCGACTGGTTCGGCTTGTCGTTTTTTTTTTTTTGCCAAGACCCCCTTGGACTACGTCGCCCTGGGAAAGGTGAGTATGGTTTCCTTCCATAGGTTCCTCCATGGATTTCGTCGGACCCGGACGGCAACGGCGACAGCGACGGTCGACATGGAGCCAGAAGATGACACAGGACCAGAAGACCAGGACATCAGGACCAGGGCTACCTACGGGATGAAGATAGGTAAGTATCAGTATGTAAGGGCTTTGGATGTATTAAAGTTTTATTTTAAGTGTGTGTCAGTGTGTTTTATTTTACTATTTTTAATACAGTGGAACTGCAAGGGCCAGCGGGCCCTTTAATGCCCCGCAGGCTGGGACTTGTGGTTCTCCAAGTCCCAGCTTGCAGGGGAGGCTTGCTGGGACTCATAGTTCCCCAGTATTAGACAATAGTTTATTCTTTTTTTTACACTTTAATCAGCCCGGTGACCACCGCTCCAGGGTCACCGGGGACAGCACCAGGCTTCAGCCTGGTCAAGTAAGTCCTGGAGGGGGGGGGGACCCCTTCATTGGGCCCCTGGCCAGGCTGACTGGTCAGTAGGGTGATGTTTTGGCCGCGGGACCTTATATCATAAGTGTCCCCCGGCTGTGACATTACCCTGCTGGCTGGTTTGGCCTGGGGCTGGTTCTTAAAATACGGGGGACCCCTAGGCATTTTGTCCCCCGTATTTTGGGAACCAGCCCCGGACCTGGAGCCTGGGGCTGGTTGTTAAAAATCAGGGAACCCCTATTTGTCGGGTTCCCTGATTTTTAATTACCGGCCCCGGCTCCTTCAGCCTGGTGCTGGTTACAGCTGTGGGGGGGACCCCACGCCGTTTTTTTATTTTTATTTAATTTTTCTATTTTTTTTTACACTCTGCAGCCTGCACGGATCTGACTGATCCGTGCAGACTGCCTGTACGAATTCGTATTAGCGGCCGTATATATGGCCAGCTAATACGAATGGTTACACCATCGGAGGGTTACAAAGCAGTCGTATCTGACTGCTTTGTACATTCCCCTCCGGAACACGACTTTGCATACGATTGAAACAGTCGTTTGCCGTCGTAGGGAAAATACTAATACGAAAAACTAGGTTTTTCATTTTAGTAAATTTCCCCCTTTATGTCAAATCACATTTTTCTTAGCTAGGGCTGTACACTGGGCTATACGGCAGGGGTGTGACCGGGACTCAGTGGTGCAAGTATGACTTTGGCAAGATAAAATTTCATGTGTAGTAAAGTCATAGTCATTGCTATATTATGTGTCCATATTTCCCTGTGAAATCTCGTTAATTTTTTGCATTGTTCATATTTGCAATTCAAATGTTTATATTTTCATTTGACATAGAAGAATCTCTCATCACTGCCTAGTATACAGCTGCCACTGCAGAATATTATTGTCACATTTGCGAAATGTCTTCTCAGTTCCTGAGGGCCAGCTTCATGTCAGGAAAATATCTGGTCTAAGCTGAGAACCATTTCCTGCAGTAGATAAGGCAGACTTGTGAATTAATCATAAGTCAAATGAAACAACTTTATTTGTCATTTGTTAACATTTTTCATACTTGACTATGTGGCAGAGACTCCTATCAATACCAGTGTTGCCACTAGTTCTCAGAGAACTGACATCCTGCAAATCAGTCCAGCCAATCGCATGCCCCTCACCTGCAATCCTGCTGTATGCAGCTCCTTACAACACTCATCTTTCTCATTCAAATATGGAATAGAAGGGGAAATAAGATTAAGTATTTTATCATCCCTGTTGCTAACATTACACACAGCGAATGAAACCAGTTGACGAGAAAGTAGCCTATGGGCAGTAGGAACTAGTGACAGTAAGCGGCTACTGTAGTCTTTATTGGTTACTGGACTTTTGTGTGCTTTGTAATTGCATTACATAATAGTCCTAATTCAGGTTGGCCGGCAAAAGTAAAATCTCTCTCTAATGGACAAAACCATGCTGCACTCCAGGTGGGGCAGATGTAACATGTGCAGAGTCAGTTACATTTGGGTGAGGTGTGTTCAAACTGAAATCTAAATTGCAGTGTAAAAATAAAGCAGCTAGAATTTACCCTGCACAGAAACAAAACAACTCACCCAAATGTAACTCTCTCTGCACGTGTTACATCAGCCCCACCTGCAGTGCACATGGTTTTGTCCATTAAAGTAGGAGTTTGCTTTTGCAAACCAAAATGAATCACCTCCCATATCAATAGTTAATTATTTTCATCTTTCCAGAAAAACTGGCAGATAACAATCAGCTTTATAATTACCATATAACTAGGTGGCTCGTGTGAAAATGTTGCATGTGAATGGACCAAGAGTCACATTTTAACTTCATTTTTTAAATAAACATTACAATGTCAATTCTATATTAACAATTCGTCAGAAGTGGAGAACTTCATCTTTAAAATGGTGCCTCATTTATCGATTCTGGTTAAGTATGAAGGGAGAAAAAGGGATCGTCACCACAAAACACCTTCTAGAAATAATATATACAATTCCACTGAGCCGGCATTCTGTATGTAATAGACATATACTATACACAACTGTACTAACATTTGTTGCTAGATATCCCTGAATTTCTGTTGAGAAAAGAAGAATAAAAAAAATTATTGAAAGTCTTTAATGGAAATCTAATGGAGTTGGACAATACGTATTTGTATTGCATTAATGTATCCGTGCTTCCCAGAGACCTATACTCAATAATAATGATATAATGTGCATCTAGAAACATACAGTATATTTATGATGCTAGATAAAGAGGCTCAGTCCAGCCAGTTACTTACAAGTGGTTGTTCCACCCTGGATTTTCCAAACTGGGAACTTGTTTCTGTCTTCCCTGAGCATCACCTTCTATGATAAAGAGTCGATGACCCTGACCCAGTTGGTATCACTGTCACTGTTTCCCAAGTCTGTGAGTGCAATGTAGGAGGACCTTTACAGAAACAGATGCCAGCATCTCGTCATGTAGGAGTCATGTTCCTGGCACTATAATGTGATCACTGCTCTAGAAAACTGTCAGGCGCATGTTTAGAAACAAAGTTGCACTCTGAAGAAAAAGTTTTCTATATCTATAACAATCTTTTTAAGTGACATTAAAAATGAAAGCATTTAATACAAACATTGCTCCATTGTTTTGTTTTGTTCCTTGCTCCTCTTTAGCCACTAACTTATCAATATACGGTAAGGGAAGTATGCATCAAAACATGGCAGATTGTTGGCATTAGCTTAGTGTCTGTGGGGCAGATTTATTAAGCGTGGTGAAGTGATAAAGTGAAGTGAAGTGATAAAGTGATAAAGTGTCTGGTTTATAACATCGGCCAATCAGCTCCGAACGAAAAAATGACAGGTAGGAGCTGATTGGCCGGTGATAAAAACCAGACACTTTATCACTTCACCGAGTTTAATAAATCTACCCCTGTGTTACTAAACAATAGGCATTGTTAAAATTAATCTCTGTAATATCAATTTCAACTTTATCATATATTTTATAAATTAAACATAGTGAAGCCACACTTTGGGGCATATTTAACAATCATTCGTTATTAGAATTTCTTATCATGGCTATTAATTGCAATCAGAAGTTAACATTCTCTAAAAGTATACATTTTTTTTCATTATCCACTTGTGTAAAGATAAGGAAATAATTGCAAAAGCAATAGGTTCTCTTCTGTCATGGGTGTCAGGGTTGTTCTGCCCGTCTGTGGTCACCAGACCACATATGTGCAAGGGCCATTGCTGGATTCCTCTCCCAATAATTTGTGCAACACAATAGTCATTAGGCTACTACTGTATAGGGTAACACCATCTGGAGATGACATAGGAACTTCTGCAGCCCCTATAGAAACCTATAGCAGATATAGGAGATATCTGATGTGGACCATCATTCAAAAATTTTGGGAATCCTTAATATTCATGGATATATTATTTTCCAGGAATATCCCACAGATATTATTTGATAAATAGACCTCCTTATATATAATTTCTACCTGTTATATTGATAAATAATTTGTATTAATTTACTGACCATTAAGCAACTAAGCTTACCATAAAAATTAATTATTCTTATTTAGGATAAATCACTGAAGTAGGTTGAGTGAACAATGCTAGTACTCACCATCTCTCCTTGGTTTGTTTCTTCAGGATGTCATTATCATTTATAATGCAGAGCAGTGTACCATTACAACCAGAGCACTTTGACACATGTATTGCAATGAGCAGACAGGCTTGGAAACTCCTCTCTGATCTCCGCTTTGTCCGTAAGATCCTCATAGCCAATCTGCCTTCACATGACATGCAGAAAACTTTTTTGCAAAGCAAAGAAACATGTTTAAAGGAGGCTTAAGTCGATATTTAAAGAACAAAAATTATCTCGTTTTAAATCTGCTTTTGTAACGGCAATTGGTAGGCAGAGAAAAGGACACAGAGTGAACGGAGCACCTGCAGTTCCAATATGTTATAAACAAACAATACAACAAATGGGTAGTTAGAGACAGAAAAAAAGAAAAAATCTAATTTAAATAACCAAATTAGTGTTCTGGTTCAGTTTGTGAAATGACAGGATTCAGTATGTGGCTGTACTTTAAACTATATATTTTGTACATTTGAATATTAACTGTAGTGTAAGATCAGAAATGTGAAAGCTCAAATAGATGGAGTAAAGTGTTGGAAAGGGCGGTTCTTCCCTATTTATTGCAAATTAATTTGATGCATCATTTGTATTTATCCTTCAATATATTGGCTGAAGAATACACTGTATTATTTGTCTTTATTTGATTATTAGATGACCCCGATGATCTAATTTTTCCGTAAAATGATTTATTGCATTCCTAGAAGATTAAAATGACACCGTATAGCATATATGTGTCGTACAGTGTGTAACCATTAGTCCATTAGTAACACAGATGATGGTTTTTCCATTGAAATCCTGGGACCGATGTTGTGTGATTTTTATGAATGTTTCTCCAATGTATGCTCACCTAGCTCTTTTATTTACAGGGAGCAAATATTGACAGTATGGATAACGAGTTGCGCACACCCCTTCTCTTAGCCACTTCATGTTCTGCCTGGAAAACTGTTAATTTACTTCTTGAAAAAGGTAACGATCAATGCTTCATCCATTGTCGTTGTGCAAAGCTTCACTTTGTCAATTTTAACCTAATTCCCATTTGTGATGAATTAGCAGATAATGGGGCAGATGTATTAAGCTTTAACAAGAGATAAATCCATGGGTGATAAGGAGAGATAAACGTGCAGCCAATCACCTGCTAACTGCCATGTTACAGCCTGTGTTTGAAAAAAGTCAGCAAGGAGCTGATTGGATGGACGTTTATCTCTCCTTATCACCCTTGTAATTATCTCTTGTTAAGGCTTAATACATCTGCCCCATTGCATTACCATAAGTTTAAGGAGAAAAAAAGATAACTCTTTTTTTGGGGGCACTAACTTTTATTTAATTATTTTTAATTATTTTTTATTTATTGCATTACCATTCAGTTTCAATAGTTTGATCAGCGTTATTCATGGAAATTGTCTTTACATCTTCAACTCACACAGATTTACAGAATGAGGTGGAATGTAAAATGTAAGAAATAGCTAATACGAAGCACTTACTATACTATGAGCTAGATTTATCAAAGCTTGGAGGGAGAAAAAGTTAAGATAAAGTACACGCCAATCAGCTTCTAACTGCCATTTTACAGTGAGTGTCTGGAAAAATAGCAGTTAGAAGCTAATTGTTTGTTTACTTTGGGATAGATGTATGAAGCAGTGATAAGGGAGGAGAAGTGAGCCAGTGGAGAAGTGCCCCCCGGGAACCAATCAGCACTGAAGTAACATATATAATTTGCAGAATATAAAATTATACAGAGCAGCTGATTGGTTGCTATGGGCCATTTCTGCTCTGACTCATTTCTCCTCCCTTTTACATAAATCATCCCATTTATCTCTCTAAGGGGCAGATTTATTAAGCTTGGAGAAGAGATAAACTGGAGATAAAGCGGAGAAAGGGTAAAAGGAGATAAAGCACCAGCCAATCAGCTGTGATTGAAAAAATCATTTGGGAGTTGATTGGCTGCTTTATCTCCTTTTACCTTTTCTCCACTTTATCTCCAGTTTATCTCTTCTCCAAGCTTAATAAATCTTCCCCTAATCTTTGATACTTCTCACACCAAGAATTTTTTTTTCTTGCAGCGTAATATTTTAAAAAAATCTTAGTATCAAGTAAAATACCAAACTGGGTTTGCTACAGTAGCAATAAACAAATCTGTGCAAACAGTTCTAAAATTCTACCAAATGTTAGGAAATTTCAAGTTGCATAATAATTGGTGAATTGGACCAGATACACAGATTACTTGGAGAATACATTTATTGCCCAAGAGAACCAGGACAGGTGTAGAACATTGAATCTGAAGGAGCCAATCATCAAGGATCAACAATTGTGACATAGCTAGTCCCCATCTGACACTCATTCTTCTTAGATTGTCCCCGGGCATGGCATTTTTAATGTGTCATTGTCATTGTGACTTCACTTATCAGTAGCCTGCGCCCTAAACTATTTAATCTTCATCTTTATTTCCATCCTTGGGATATTTACATTTTACACACTAAAGGGGCATATACACGGTGTGATTCTGGCTATGGAAGATTTTGACAATGTAACTTCGCCTTTAAGTGCATGAAGCCGATTTTGGCCACATGCACTTGTGATTTCTGACTACAGTATGTGCTGTTTGACCTATAGCCAAATAAATAGTAGTCAAAATAGCTCTATATTGACACCAATAGATCTGTGTCCAGCTATTATTCAGTAACTCAAATCAAGAAGGTGTTCATATACCTGGTATTATTGCTTTGTATCTTGACGGGTGTATTTTTGACAATGCTCTGGGGTGAATAGAGTCCTAAGTCTAGCCTGGATTAAAAATGTACTCAGATAAACCCACATATCCAATTTAATGGATGTAATTTGTATACATGCAAAGCTATTGTATCTGTGTTCCATTTTCGGGTAACATAACCTTACAGATAAAATGACATACAGTAGACACCTTATTTTCATAAACTGTATGTGATATGGGTTCTAGCAGCACTGATGAAGAAGAACCATGCAACTACTGTAGGTGCAGCTGCCCTTCATATAATAAGACAGATTAGGCGCTCTCATTGCAGGGAATACTCATTTCTCCACATTTCCTTTATAACTATATCACTAGGCAAATTCCATCTTCATATGCATTGCTAATTATGGTTTTTCCGGATGTTTATAAAATATTTTGTGGGAAATTATTAATATTGGGATTTTACATCCTACTGGTGGGATATAATTGGCTATTTTCTACCTTTCTGAGCATATACATGGAGAACCTGGATGCATACCTTTCAAATTTATAGAGAAGGAAGGCGGGACATTAGGAAGCGCGGCCTAGGATTTTCGTCATTCTCGTGAGGCTACGCCCTGTTTTCACCGCTGTGCGGGCATGGATAGCGGCACCATGCTGGCCAATCCTCAGCCTCTCTGCTTGCGGGTGACAGCGGGGACTCCCAACTGCCCATTCCACTGCGGGACACTGCCGCCCAAAAAATGGGACGTTCCAGCGGACTATGCGCATGCGCAGACCCCCACCGTCAGGACTAATCCAGATTTGGACCTGTGCGAACCAGTCTGAATAGCCCCTAATTTATTATCAGAAAAGTGTTTGATCCATTTTACAGTATATACTGTATATATTTGTTTTTTCCTTGGAGCATTACATCAAACCACAGATGGAGCAAGCCTCATATAGCTTCTTCTATGTCTATACATGTCGGGGTGGGACGAGGTTGACATCACCAAGCCCCACCCCCATGACAGTCATGGTTAATTTGCGGGTCCGTGGATCGGGAAGGGACTAAAATGAAGCAAAATGATGCAATTTGCTGCATTTTAGCCTCTTAGGGGGAAGCGGGGGCTGCAGCGATAATGCAGGAGACTTGCTGACCTCCCTGGGGCGGGGGGGGGGGGGGGAGGGGGGGGGGGTTGGAGAGTATGCAAGTATGGTCACAGGTGCAACTTGGTGGGCACTAGCATGCGCTATGAAGCTATGATGAGCCTGGCTACATCTGTGTATCCGCAAACTTTATGAAATATTAATACTTGTGTATACATGTTATACAATGCTAATCACTTACAGTATGTGCACAATCTATAGCACAGTATTTATTTCCAGTGGAGGTTATACGGTGACTCCTTTTAAAAGCACATGACCCATTTCAACAATCATTTCTTCATTCACCTTTCTGTGAAATGACACTAAGCAAACATAATAACTGTTGCCAATGCAGACTTTGACGTAATCTTCTGTAGGTAAAACGGTCTTTGATGTGTGTATTTACTTCGTACTTTGACATATGTTAATATACCATATGCCAGGGGTTCCCAATCTTTTTAGAATCATGGCACCCTAGAGTACCACAATTTTTTCACGGCACCCCTAGGCCCAAAAAATATATATATAAAATTAAGTATATTGTGTTTATATATGTGCTTCTAAGGTTCAGTTATGTGGTAAAGGGCAGGATTTGCTTCTGATTGTACACATATTTATGATTGGCAGCCACCAGCACTGGTTTTGTCCATAAATAATTGATCATAAATAATTTGAATGGTCCTGGATGACCAACCCGAGGCACCCCTGCAAGTGTCCCGAGGCACCCCAGGGAGCCGCGGCACACAGTTTGGGAACCACTGCCATATGCCTTTTACAAGTAATTCTTGAAAATGTAAGCAGGGTCCTTCTATTTATCTTACAGGCAAGCCTGGTGTATGACACATTAGAAGGCAGAACAGAAATGGGATTATTGTTATTATTAATATTATTATAATTATAGTTTATTTATATGGCGCCACAAGGGTTCCGCAGTGCCTAACAATACATAAATGAGCAAAAAACTAATTGTTACATTTTTTATTCTTTAACTAGTTAAAAGCCCACATTATCTAATATCCTTTCACTTTGAGTGGTGACAGTTTTTTCCCCACTTTGAGCTGTGACTGTTTTTAGGCCACAATCTCTCCACTCCACCCCCAGTATCTGCTCCTACCTCCAATCACAGCTCCCTCTCTACATATCCAGCAAGTTTGAAACAGATCAGTGTCCCTGAAAAAATTGCTTTCACTTTTTAAGGAGTCATTTGGTCCTTCGAGTGGCCTCTAGTGGTCACATCTGGTACCCACTGTTACACTAATGCTTCTCAACTAGAACGCCATGACAGCTACTTATATGGCTTCCTTCTTTCTTCAGACCTTTGTCATTGCATGTCATGATGTGAACAATTTAGTCACAATGTTCTTTTTTCTCAGTTATCATAAAATAACTATCACAGAACACTGAGATCATATACAGTAGACAGTACATAGAGATCTTTCTATAATTCACTAAGGGGGAATTCAATTATCTACGGGAGTTGCTGCTGAGTTTTAGGGCTCGGAGATTTTCAGTTACTACAGTAGATAATTGAATAGCTTTGGACACTTAACCTGTCAGCTAAAGCTCTGCTGCAGGTCCTGTGACTAAAGTAACCACCACCTACTCTAAAAGATAGACACAAATAGATAGATCAAGATGACACTTCCTGCTACATCATGAAAAGTGGCCTGTATTGAGCTAATACTGCATCTATCATAACGAATGTGAGGATTGATTGAGGATTAACCCTCTCCACTGTACCCTAATCCTCAGCTTCTGGTCTGCACAGAATGTCAACATTTCACATCTCAGCATTTCAGATGTCGACATTCTACATATGTTGACATTTTCAATATTCAGTGTTGACATTTCAACAATGAAGACAAAATAACTGTCGACATTGTTAATATTAAATTGTAAATATTGACAATATGACTATATCCCATCAGTTTTTCTCCGCTGCCTGGAGGCAAGATATATATTGCTGACACATATATTTCGCATACATATTTCAAAACTCCACAGAATTTTAAACTCACAGTTGAGGAGAGGTGCACTCTTAGGTGCAGGAGCCCAGAGGCAGATGACTCCACTGCCTCCCTGAGTTCTGCCTCTGCATCCCATCATATATACATATACAATATATACATACTACTTTCCAGCCTGTCAAAATGAAGGCACAACATAACAGTAATTTAGGGGAATTTATTCACTTGTGCTGAAATTTAGGAAAAAAGCAGCAATTCTAATTGTCGGAGTTGGCAATTATCGGCTTTTAAAGAACAGGGTTAGTACAGGAAACTCCGTGGACTTCTTAAACTATCAGAAAATAGCTTAAACATTTTTTGCCTTCCATTCATTTAATTTATTTTCATTTAATTTCATCCTTAACTCTTTTGCTTGCTATCTTTGCCCTTCCTTCCTTTTTAGTGCTCTAAAAAACTTCTAACATAACACTAATTACTGTGTGTGCCTGGACAGAGAAACAATTGAATTGCTTCTTCAGGCACCATCTTAAAATGAAAAGACGTGATGTTTCGTATTACAACCAATCAGATTCTGTCTTATCATTTCTCTATTGCATCCTAGAAAATGATAGACAGTATCTGATTGGTTGCTGTGGGCAAACTAACCTCTTTTAATTTTTAAAAACTTTAGCCTATCCTCTTGATCTTGCCAGAGACCTTTTTTGAGACATGTTCAAAGCCACATAGTTCCATAAGAAATAAAAATACATCTCTAAAATTGCCTGTGATGAGACCAAAACATTATCTGAAACCTGTATGAATTTTGACATACTGTATACCACCAGTACAATATATTTTAATTCGCAGTAGTGCTTTGCAATGTCTTAGTGACATTATATATAAGCCTCGTTATAACCACCATTATTGATGTAGCAGCATTTATTTGGCAAGATATACATTACCAGGCTTCAAAAAGTGATCACATGAAGAGATAAGCAGCCAGCCAATCAGCTTTTAACTGTCTTGTTACAGACTGGGTTTGAAAAATTACAGATAGGAGTTGATTGGCTGGTTGTTTATCACTCTCCTTTCCTGTCTTGATGCATATGGTCCATTGGGCAAATGTATTAAGCCTTAACAAGAGATAAATTCAAGGGTGATAAAGAGAGATAAACATCCAGCCAATCACCTGTTAACTGCCATGTTACAGGCTGTGTTTGAAAAAAGTCAGTAAGGAGCTGATTGGCTGGATGTTTATCTCTCTTTATCACCCTTACATTTATCTCTTGTTAAGGCTTAATACATCTGCCCCATTATCCTGTATTTTGAAATTAGCACTGTAAAGATGTTAGTCATCCATTATATTTATATCATATCATTTCACACTACAATTGGCTCAATAAACTCACTTTATAATAAATGTCCCATTCTAGAAGCCGATGTGAAGCTGACAGACAACTTTGGACGGAATTTTCTTCATCTCACCGTATTGCAGCCCGGAGGTTTGAACAATATCAAAGACGACTTCCTGCAGGTACGTTATATCACGTAACACATGACATCCTGTCACGCATATTTTGTTGTTTGAAATTCTATTTAGTTTTTTCCCCATTTTTATGTATTAGAGGAAGGACATCAAAGAACTTGTAAGCGATGAAGACGCAGATGGCTGCACCCCTCTACATTACGCCTGTCGCCACGGTGTCCCAAATTCTGTCAACAACTTACTTGGTCTCAATGTGTCTCTGTATTCCAAGAGCAAGGATAAAAGATCAGCTTTGCATTTTGCTGCTTGGTGAGCTTTATTGTATTGGAAATAAACGTTACAGGGAGCATTGGTAGGCAGTGGTGGCCATTCTGAGAAAGCTACTATAATTGTTAAATATGAAATTTTGTGAGTTTTTTTATATATATTTTTTAAGAAGTTCACTAGTTTTTTATATATTTCTTTATGCAAAGTCCTTTTTTTGGGGAAACAAAAATCCAGGAGGCACCTGGTAATTATTGGCTTGTGATAAGTAAGATTTGAATATATAAATGTGAGTGCAATTTTAAAAGCTTGCTTCTATATTTATTTGGCATACTACACCATGGAGGCGGTTCTGTTTTTTTTCTGATGGAAATATAAGCAGGTATATTAATGCCTGCAGTATGGGGTAGAGTGGGCCAATAATTATCCTGCAAAGTTTATTCTTAAAGCTAAAGGGTAATTTAGATAAATAACATCCATGCTTTAACTTGGTGAAGAAATCCAGCAACTTTTGCATTAGAAATCTGGGTTATTTTATTGTTAATGTAAGTTTATTTCAGATGTGTAACAAAAACTTTCTGGGCCTTATAACAAAATATAGAAGGGGCCCCTGACCTAATGATTCTTCAGAGGCACCTCGCTATAGCAGTTATTAAATTGTATGCCCAATAATAGTGCTCTAGTTCATTTTCAGAACCATAGTATTGCCCTATTTAATAGTATGCCCCTCAGTTGTGCCCTAGTTTATTTTCTGAACGATCGACATGTAATTCCTAATTTGACCTCACATAATAGGGCTTCCAGTACACATTATGCTGTGGATTATTTACAATTCACATTATGACATACAGTGTCCCCAGTTCATATTATGTCACAGTATAGTGCCTCCATTTCATATTATGCCACATTAGAGTGCAGATCAGATGATGACACATCACAGTTCCCTCCAGTACTGTACATATTGTTCAACAGTAGCCTCCAGTTCAAATCATGTCAAATTACAGTGCCCCTTACATAACATCCACTACATATACCTCTCACTCAAAATGTAGCATCACACAGTTCAGGCTGGGCAATGAATCAGACCTAATTGCTTAGCAAGAAAATTTGGGAAATTAGTATGTAACTTTATAATCTGGGCCCCGGTAAGCCTCTAGATCCCCTAGCAATGTCATCCCTTTCACCCTCTATAGCAGGGGTGGGGAACCTCAGGCCCGGGAGCCTTATGCGGCCCCCGTAGCCGGTCTGAGTGGCCCTCCCACCCGCCTGGCGGCTTTGCCTGGAGTTAAGTACAGGGGCATTCTCAAAGAGGTTGGTAGTTCTCATGAGATTCCTCTTAATCAACAGCAGCCGGAGACTGTCAGTCCTAGTCAGCGGCAGCTGCCGGAGTGTGGGACGGCTGCAGCAGGACAATTTGTAAGATAAATTTTTACATATGGCCCCTGAAGGATTTTTTCCCCCCATACAAACGGCCCTTGGCACAAAAAAGGTTCCCCACCCCTGCTCTATAGTTATGTATATGGCTTTTCCCCAGTACATGGTGAAGTAGTGATGCCTTTGATCAAAACAAAAAACATTATACACACTTATACAGTATCTCCATCTTTGAAAGCACTGAGATTCAGTTTAACATTATAGCGGTGGTGTTACATTTCATAGCAACCCCTTGGCACTGAGAATGCATGTACACTCATACTGCCTTTCATTACTATAGCTATGGACGTTACAACACATGCGAGCGGCTCCTGAGGTTTGTGCCGGATGCCAGGCTACTCAATGATGGAGATGCCAAAGGACTGACTCCTCTGCACCTGGCTGCACAAAATGGACATGACAAAATTGTTTTCCTCCTATTGAAAAAGGGAGCCCTTCTTTTAAGGTAACAGCAGCCCACCCTATCCAACTATCTAGAAGAAAAAGAAATTTCCACCTACCTGTAGGTGGAAATATACAGGTGCTGGTGGTATGTGCTGTTGTACTAGCTGCTCACACCCTGTTGGGGAGGTCAGCCCCCAATAGGCCAAGAAAAGGAAAAATAAAAAGTATGGTGGAGCGCTGAATTTTGCTATATAAGCAATGCAATGGTTATAATCAATTGGGTATCACATAAAAAATATTTATTTTATACTAGCACAAATGCATATTAACGCTTAAAGAATATAAAAATATATATAAATAGAATTGCATATATACATATAGAATAAAATGCACTCTAGTGGTAAATAGGTAAAGGACATGAAACAATAAATTTGTGGTCAATCTCACTTGTTCCTATTGTACTCTCCTCTGGATGGTTACTGGAAAGCTCCCTTATTGTCCATAATGAAACTGGTGCAATGGGTGTCCATAAACCTGACAGGGGGCCGATTGTCTTTTGTCCACTTGTGAGAGGTGAGTTGGAATAAAGTCTCTCAATCTGGACAGGCTCCGGTATTAGCAGGTGGTGGTATCCCAATAGATAGTCTAGTTGTTGAATGGAAAGATGGATTGTCCAAATGGGGGAAAAACAGATGGGAGAGCTGGTCCAAGTGAGAAGGGAATTGTAGTCCAATGTCCAATATCAGAGTTCTGCTGTACTAACGCGTTTCGTTGTGTTCTCACAACTTTATCAAAGGTATGCCAGTAGTGGGCTAGTCAGGGTTTATATACTGTTAGACAGGAAGTACATAATTTGACATCTAGTCAATTACCCAATTGATCAAAAAGTTTAAATAAACAATGATATCTATCTACCACAATCTGGAAAATACTGTGTAGATATTTGAATAACAGGAGGCAGTCAAAATAAAAAAGAAATGTATTTAAAAACACATATACATCATCTAAAATACGCATGGAAGTTAATCCTAAACCCCACTTCCGGTAGCCGCAACGCACGCCGCGCTCAACTTCCGGTCGTTGAAACGCAACCTGCGTCCGGCTTCCGGTTTTGGTGAGGCATCAATAACTCAAATTTATATGCTGTTCAACAGACATTTAATAAACCAGGCTGTCTAGTCGGCATAGTAACGTTACATATAGTGATATATTACAATCATGGAGCAGGGGGCCGGGAGTAGGGAAATGACAATATTCATAAGTAACGCCGGCATACTGCGCCGACGTCACTTCCGGCTACGTCACTAGGCGACGTAGGTGTCTCAACCTAATCATGGTCTTGGGCATGAGTATTTTATGGGCGTGGTTCAAAAGGTCGACAGTGTAAAGGCAAGTGTCTAAGTCGATCTCAAATTGGCGATATGCACAAGGTTGCCATGTAAAAGGTTGACACTTTGTTAAGGTCGGCACAGAATTGGGTGACACAAGTTATTTGTATATTGGTTGTCAAATTGTAGGTTTGAGCACATGATACCCCAATTAGTGTACCATGTCCCCTTGCATGGCTCAGCATGCTTCGAGCAAGTTGTCTCGCTCTGCTGGTGACACGCTCGGAACAAATTACATTCCTAATCATAGTTCATGTGGATGGTTGTAGAAATACAAAAAATTCCAAAAACCTTTTGTCATTTCAACAATTTGAACCTATATACCATTTGACAGTCTCAACCCTATACATATTGATGATATGAGGCAGTATTCAATCCGTCGGCGAGGGGGGTTTGTGCGTTGAGGATGGGTTGTTTTTGGCGAAGATCGCTGAAAACAAGCTTTTCTCGCTGGCTGCTTTTTGTATGAAATGTTCTGGGGAAATCCTCGCCATCAGAGGACGGAGAGGATTCCCTTAAATTTGCGAGGTTCGCCGTTACATTTTGTGGCAAGCCCCACTGTTTGGATGGCCGTATTCGCCATTTCCACCTCTATGAAAAGAACCAGTGAGGTGGAAACGGCTAATGAAGGGGGGGGGGGGGGGGGGAGTTGAATACTGATGGTGAGCTATGACGGTGAGCTATCGGCACTGCTCACCAGCATAGCTCGCCATCAGACCATTCAATATACCCCATGGTGTCAACCTACTGACTGTCGTCGCTTTTGACTATGGTCTGACAGTATCTTGCAGACACCAAATTTTTTTTAGAGAATTTTAATAAAAATTTGCATTGATCATCACAAGGTCAATGTTCTTCATTGACATGAAGAAGTGTGTAATATGTGTACTAGTATATGCGGTTCTCTTCCTGTAAGTGGGAATCTTTCAGAGTTCTCTCTTATGTAATAATGTTCAAAAAGGATAATTGTAAACTTTTGATTGAGTGACCATTTATTATTGTAAATGCCACATTAGTTTTACTAATGTCTTCTATGATTCATTGCTATAAAGTGACCATCGTGGATGGAATGGCTTACACTACGCAGCCTTTGGAGGCTATGCCCGTACAATCAAGACTCTTTTGGATACCTCTACTGCCCTCATGGATAAAGTAGACAAAGAAAAGGTAAAACTCATTTATTCTGTGATATGTGAGTAAACAGATTTTTCCATTTTAAAATAAAATCTGGTATATATTTGGGAAAGCTTCTATGGTGATTTCTTGGGTAATGTATGTACCTTCTGCAGAGGCGGATTTTCCTCAAGAAACCTAGATATCCTTGCCATTCTTTGATAGGATAAAAACAATTTGGACACACAAAATGGTTTAGAAAACGGAATGTGTAGTCAGTTTCCTTTAATTGTGACACAAGTATTAAGCCTACTCCCAAAAAACCTAGAGCCTGAATCAGATTTGTACTCAATGCCAATGATCATGCAGCTGAGCATTTATTAATAGACTTTGCACACGCGGCCGCCAAGGTACTCTATCGATGCCACCTGCAATCAGCAGCAATAATATAGTGCTATGGACTGTATGAGGGAGGAGGACCCCAAACTGGTATCTTGTCTAGGGCCCCATGAGGTATAAATCCACCTCTGACGCTAACCCAGTGAAGTAACTAAGGCTCAGCAGCCCTATCGGTGACATGGGGAGCATGCGCCACCGGTGACCCGTCCCATGACATGGGGAGCATGCGACGCTCAGTGACCTGAGGAGCATGCGCCACCGGTGACCGCCCCATGACATGGGGAGCATGCGACGCTCGGTGACCTGCCCCATAAACCGCCCTTCACCCATCTTGGAGAGACATTGCTGCTATGCATTCCGAATGGAACAATTCCTCCTGGTGATCCAACTGTGGTAACTATTAATATCTACCCACCTTCATCACACCATCAATTGGTGCCTGCCATGTGGGTTTGATTATCATTCTGGACACTATTGGAGTTTATGTGGTAACATTGATGGCATTTATAGGAACGGATCCTGCTGTCCTTATTTCAAGTGTTTTACATGATTTTATACGTTATTAAATATTATGAATGTTCATTGGTGTACTAGCGCTACTTTTTCTTTTTTACCTTTTGACCATGTCGACCTTTTGACTGTCAATCATGTCCGGATACCGTTTCTCAGGTGCTTAGACTAATTTTCACTGAGAGACTTGGCTAGGGTGATAAGCAGGGCCGTTTCAACATCAGTGAACACTTATTTTGCCCAGGGGCACTTTTGCCCAGTGCCCCTGGGCAAAATAATTCACTGGGCCCTAATTGATGTTGAGATGGCCCTGCATTGCAAGCAGCAGGGAAGTGCATAATTAGGAAGTGCTGGGTGCAGGGGGGTGGGAGGATATGGGCAACCTGT
Organism: Crinia signifera; assembly: GCF_055691185.1. Taxonomy (NCBI): domain Eukaryota; kingdom Metazoa; phylum Chordata; class Amphibia; order Anura; family Myobatrachidae; genus Crinia; species Crinia signifera. The sequence goes on along the minus strand of NC_139221.1, from coordinate 55,099,818 downwards.
CCCACCGGGTGATCTCCTTACCAGGTTGAGCATGGTCTCCACGATTTCTACACACCTCCGGGTAAAAGTGATCACACGATACAGTCACCCAGAGGTGAGCGATCTGGCTGGCTGGGGACCTGACCCCCTCCATCACCCTCCATGAACCTCCTGCCTTGTGCAACAGTGGGGAGCAGTGGCTGACAGCTTCTAGCGCTACTTGCCAGTGCAGGAAGCGCTGCTGAATATGAAAAGACTGTCCAGATGCTGATTGGCTGAATTCTCTCCAATCAGCGTGTGGCCAGTGTTTTCATATTCGTTAGCACTTCCCGCCCCTGCCAGTAAATAGCGCTATGGTACAAGCTGTCAGGCGCCACTCCCTGGTGCCCAGATCCCCTGCTCCCCACTGCCTGGATCCCTGCCCCCCGCTGCCCGGATCCTTGGACCCCCCCCCCTCCCCCTGCCCGGATCCCTGCTCCCCACTGCCCGCCGCCGTGCCGTCTTTCCCATTAGGTTGGGTCCCTTGAATCATTGGGCCCCTTGGCAGCTGCCCATCATACTCAATGTGAAAGATGGCCCTGGTGATAGGGACATTTTAAAAAACAAATTACATTGAACTGTACAGCCGAACAATGACTTGAAGTTAGTAAAGTAGATTGTGCTGTATTTTTTATTTTACCTGTACGTTTTTACCCAATTAAGAACACAGGTCTTCATCTAGCCGCCCGAGAAGGACATGCCAAAGCAGTTGGTCTTCTCCTGGAAAACGGGGCAGCTATCACATTGAATGCAAATGAGGCTTCATTCATCCATGAGGCAATTCGTGCAGGAAGAAAAGAGGTGGTTTTTACTGCAATTCAGAGTGAACGGTGAGATAATCTCATATATTCTCTATGATTCTAAATCATGTCACCTGAATTATTTGGCAAATTGAGTACAAATTAGTAAGGTCCAGCAATAAATATAAATATACTAGCAAGCCCACTTAAAGCAAATGCTTCGAAAGCTAGTCTGCTACCTTGTGGTTGCCTCTGTGTTTGTGCATGTGTGAGAAAGAATTGTAGTTTAGCCCACTGCCAACATATGGTAGTGTTTTGGAGACACACAAATGGACAGTAGATATAGATTAGGGCGGAGTAAAAAAACTGAAATTGAGAAATTCTAAATCGGCTAGTGTGGAAAAGTTGTGACTTGACTTGAATAAGAAACGTGCAAAAGCATTTTGATCTGAGTCAACATCTTCTGTTCTGGCAAGAGGCCTGAAGTTTCACTTTTTTGGTGAAAATGACAAAAACTATGAAGATGCTCCGATCTAGTTAAAATTATGTCAGGATGTCTTAGAGTGGTTCATTAATATACTTTAGCATAGTAAAAGAGAGTACGAGATTGTCCTAGTGCAAAGTGAATGACTTTGGTGGGAGAAAAAATCCCTAATAATTGACCCATTTTCATGGTCACAATTGTGAATATTGTGTGTTTTCTCCTGAACGTGTTTATAATAGAAGAAGCACAAATACTCTAAATGGAATTTCGGTGACACTGTGTGAAATATAACACTACATAATAGCCCTTAATCAGAGCTGATCCCAGTACAAATTTGTTCTCAAAATGGGCAAAACAAATGCTGCATTGCAGGTGGGGCAGATGTAACGTGCTGAGAGAGTTAAATTTGGGTGGGGTGTGTTGAAACTGAAATCTAAATTAAATTGTAAAAATAATGCAGCCGGTATTCACCTTGCACAGAAACAAAATAACTCACACAAATCTAAAGGTGGCCATACATCTACAGATCGATTGTCAGATTGGGCCGGTTGGAACAAACAGCTGGTAATATCTGAATGACAGTTTTTCAGCATTTCAAAGCAAATGGTCAACGGTCATTTGCTCTCATCTTTTACCAGGATTTTGTTCCAACCAGACAGATCGGACAATAAATCTGTAGATGTATGGCCACCTTAAATCTCTCTGCACATGTTACATCTGCCCCACCTGCAGTCCAGCATTTTTTTGCCCATTTTGAGAACAAATTTGTACTGCGATCAGGTCTGATTAAGGGCCACTATGCATTGTTATATTTCACACAGTGTCACTGAAATACATGAAATTGGATTTATGCTGCTCTCTTTGCAGTGCATATACAAAGATAGACAATCATGTGTACATAAATAAGAAATAACTGTTGCAGTATGTTATTGAAAAACAGTAACTGTTACAATAAGTATTACAAGTAAGTGTAAACTGTCTAATGTATCATTTTACATATCACTTCTGTTTGACAGAAAAACAGTGTTGCATCCCCTATGTTGGGAACATGATTGGGCTGCATTACAGCATATAATTATGCCAAAGATAAGCCAATATATTAACTGTTAAATATGTTGAAGTGTATTATGATGTAATAAATTGTAAGCTTGCAGCAGGGCCCTCTAACCCCCAAGTCTGTCTGTCATTACCCAGTTTGTTTTATCACTGTCTACTATTGTAAAGCGCAACGGAATCTGCTGAGCTATATAAGAAACTATAAATAAATAAATAAATAAACAAATACATCTAATGTTTAGGGGGAAAAAAAACAAGAACATTGATTCAAAAAATAACAGGTTAATCATTCTATGAGTGGTGTCCAGCAGTACATATATGCCAATCACTGTGTTCATTTTTAGGTAGCAGGGCAGTCTTAACAGCAGTGTGGGCACCTGGGCAAAGCAATGCACTGTGGCCCTTACCCATTCTCCTCTCCTAGGGGTGGGGGGTGGTATCAGCAGCAGCTTTGATGTCCCACGGGTGGCAGGGGGTGCTCTATCTTCCACTCAACATGTAGGACCTGGAGCAGTAACAACTTCTAATTACTCCTTTACTGCACAGGTGGTGGGAGGGAGAACACTAACGTGTGGAAGGGGGCACTGAGCTGTATGAAGGGTCCCTTGTAAATGACTTCCAGGGAGGTAGGGGGTGTTTTATACGCAGGGGAGGGTTGGCTAATGGAGTGGGCTTAATATTCGTCATTTTCCGGTGGAAGGGCAGCTTGTTTGACTGCAGATATCGCCATTATCTGGAAATAGATTTCTTAGCCTAGGATAAAAACCTAGAGTCCCAACTTTCAGGAGGTGCTGGGAACTTGGGTATCAGAGATCAGGAGCCAGAGCAATCCATTGACAAAAATATAAAACTACACCAGACGTTTGGAGCTGGGGCTGGAGCAGGGACAGGGACCGGCTGCTTGAAGGCTGATATCTCTGGTTCAGGGCATGATAGAGACAAGCCGCTAGTGTCAGAGAGAACCTGAGAAATATGACTGGAAATTGTAATTAACAGGTCAGATGTGGACTGCTGCTTTGAAGTTGGATATCTGCAGTTCCCCAGGGCTGATTTCAAAATTCTGGTATCCCTGGAAAAAGGGGATCCTCAGCTATCAACATAGAGCCCTTATACACCTGGGGCCCCTGGGCAAGTGCCCATTAAGCCCATACAAAAAGACGGCCCTGCTAGGCAGGATTGATCAGCAATACTTATTACAGCATAATGAACTTTAATGTATTTAACTGTTAATATATTGGCTTATCTTTGGCATAATTATATGCTGTAATGCAGCTGCAGGTGGGGCAGATGTAACATGTGCAGAGGGAGTTAATGTGGCCATACATCTACAGATTTATTGTCCGATCTGTCTGTTTGGAACAAAATACTGGTAATGGATGAGAGCACTTCACTTTGAAATGCTGGAAAACTGCCAAAAACTGTCATTCAGATATTACCAGGTATTTGATCCAACCAGCCAGATCTGACAATTGATCTGTAGATGTATGGCCACCTTTAGATTTGTGTTGAGATATTTTGTTTCTGTGCAGGGTAAATACCTGCTGCATTATTTTTACACTGCAATTTAGATTTCAGTTTCAACACACCCCACCCAAATTTAACTCTCTCAGCACGTTACATTTGCCCCACCTGCAATGCAGCATTTGTTTTGCCCATTTTGAGAACAAATTTGTACTGCGATCAGGTCTGATTAAGGGCTATTATGCATTGTTATATTTCATACAGTGTCACCGAAATTCCCTTTAGAGTATTTGTGCTTCTTCTATTATAAACACGTTCAGGAGAAAAAACACAATATTCACAATTGTGACCATGAAAATGGGTCAATTATTAGGGATTTTTTCTCCCGCCGGTCAGTCACATTACACTAGGACAATCTCATACTCTCTTTTACTATGCTAAAGTATATTAATGAACCACTCTAAGACATCCTGACATAATTATAACTAGATCGGAGCATCTTCATAGTTTTCGTCATTTTCACCAAAAAAGTGAAACTTTAGGTCTCTTGCCAGAACAGAAGATGTTGACTCAGATCAAAAAGCTTTTGCACGTTTCTTATTCAGGTCAAGTCACAACTTTCCCACACTAGCCGATTTTGAATTTCTCAATTTCAGTTTTTTCACTCCGCCCTAATATAGATATATATATATATATATATATATATATATATATATATATATATATATATATATATATATATATATATATATATATATATATTAGGGCGGAGTGAAAAAACTGAAATTGAGAAATTCAAAATCGGCTAGTGTGGAAAAGTTGTGACTTGACTTGAATAAGAAACGTGCAAAAGCATTTTGATCTGAGTCAACATCTTCTGTTCTGGCAAGAGGCCTGAAGTTTCACTTTTTTGGTGAAAATGACGAAAACTATGAAGATGCTCCGATCTAGTTAAAATTATGTCAGGATGTCTTAGAGTGGTTCATTAATATACTTTAGCTTAGTAAAAGAGAGTACGAGCTTGTCCTAGTGCAAAGTGACTGACTTTGGTGGGAGAAAAAATCCCTAATAATTGACCCATTTTCATGGTCACAATTGTGAATATTGTGTGTTTTCTCCTGAACGTGTTTATAATAGAAGAAGCACAAATACTCTAAATGGAATTTCGGTGACACTGTGTGAAATATAACACTGCATAATAGCCCTTAATCAGATCTGATCTCAGTACAAATTTGTTCTCAAAATGGGCAAAACAAATGCTGCATTGCAGGTGGGGCAGATGTAACGTGCTGAGAGAGTTAAATTTGGGTGGGGTGTGTTGAAACTGAAATCTAAATTACAGCGTAAAAATAATGCAGCCGGGGTACTTGTGTATTTTGGCGGCGCCCATCGCATCGCATACCATAACGCATACGATGGTATGCGATGCGACGCGATATCGTTCGATAGTGCACGATGGCATACAATTTTGAAATTGTATGCCATTGTACATGGCATACAATGCCATACGATGCGATGCGATTAAACATTGTATAAGCACCCTAATGGGTGCTTATACAATGTTAAGCACCCAAATGGGTGCTTACAATGTTAAATGCACCCCCACGCCACCCCCCCACTATAAACGTGAACCCGAAGCGTGGCGAGCGCAGCGAGCCCGCGAGGGGCGGCGGTACGCGTCCTACGACCTTTTCATACCCCCACTATCCACGTCGGCGTGGAGTTGAGAATAGAATAGTGTGGCGAGCGCAGCGAGCCACCGAGCCCGAAGCGTGGCGAGCGCAGCGTGCCCCGTGAGGGGTCGCGGAAACCTGTGAAGCCCGCGAAGGGACGCGTTTACCTGTGAAGGTATCCGCGTCCCCTCGCGGGGCTCGCTGCGCTCGCCGCGCTTCGGGCTTGGTGGCTCGCTGCGCTCGCCACACTATTCTATTCTCAACTCCACGCCGACGTGGATAGTGGGGGTATGAAAAGGTCGTAGGAGGCGTACCGCCGCCCCTCGCGGGCTCGCTGCGCTCGCCACGCTTCGGGTTCACGTTTATAGTGGGGGGGTGGCGTGGGGGTGCATTTAACATTGTAAGCACCCATTTGAGTGCTCAAAAGCACCCTTTAGGGTGCTTATACGATTTTTGGTCGTATAGGGGGTCAAAATCGCGTCGCATCGCATCGTATGCCATCGGGTGCATGGCATGCGATGCGATCTGTTCGTCGTACGACGGACATCGGGGGCGCCGCCAAAATACACAAGTACCCAGCCGGTATTTACCTTGCACAGAAACAAAATAACTCACACAAATCTAAAGGTGGCCATATATCTACAGATCGATTGTCAGATTGGGCCGGTTGGAACAAACAGCTGGTAATATCTGAATGACAGTTTTTCAGCATTTCAAAGCAAATGGTCAACGGTCATTTGCTCTCATCTTTTACCAGGATTTTGTTCCAACCAGACAGATCGGACAATAAATCTGTAGATGTATGGCCACCTTAAATCTCTCTGCACATGTTACATCTGCCCCACCTGCAGTCCAGCACTTTTTTGCCCATTTTGAGAACAAATTTGTACTGCGATCAGGTCTGATTAAGGGCCATTATGCAGTGTTATATTTCACACAGTGTCACTGAAATACATGAAATTGGATTTATGCTGCTCTCTTTGCAGTGCATATACAAAGATAGACAATCCTGTGTATATAAATAAGAAATAACTGTTGCAGTCTGTTATTGAAAAACAGTAACTGTTACAATAAGTATTACAAGTAAGTGTAAACTGTCTAATGTATCATTTTACATATCACTTCTGTTTATTGACAGAAAAACAGTGTTGCATCCCCTATACTGGGAACATGATTGGGCTACATTACAGCATATAATTATGCCAAAGATAAGCCAATATATTAACTGTTAAATACGTTGAAGTGTATTATGATGTAATAAATTGTAAGCTTGCAGCAGGGCCCTCTAACCCCCAAGTCTGTCTGTCATTACCCAGTTTGTTTTATCACTGTCTACTATTGTAAAGCGTAAAGGAATCTGCTGAGCTATATAAGAAACTGTAAATAAATAAATAAATAAACAAATACATCTAATGTTTAAGGGAAAAAAAACAAGAACATTGATTCAAAAAATAACAGGTTAATCATTCTATGAGTGGTGTCCAGCAGTACATATATGCCAATAACTGTGTTCATTTCTAGGCAGCAGGGCCGTCTTAACAGCAGTGTGGGCACCTGGGCAAAGCAATGCATTGGGACCCTTACCCATTCTCCCCTCCTAGGGGTGGGGGGTGGTATCAGCAGCAGCTTTGATGTACCACGGGTGGCAGGGGGTGCTCTATCTTCCATTCAACATGTAGGACCTGGAGCAGTAACTTCTGCTAATTACTCCTTTACTGCACAGGTGGTGGGAGGGTGAACACTAACGTGTGGAAGGGGGCACTGAGCTGTATGAAGGGTCCCTTGTAAATGACTTCCAGGGAGGTAGGGGGTGTTTTATACACAGGGGACGGTTGGATAATGAAGTGGGCGTAATATTCGTCATTTTCCGGTGGAAGGGCAGCTTGTTTGACTGCAGATAACGCCATTATCTGGAAATAGATTTCTTAGCCTAGTATAAAAACCTAGAGTCCCAACTTTCAGGAGGTGCTGGGAACTTGGGTATCAGAGATCAGGAGCCAAAGCAATCCATTGACAAAAATATAAAACTACACCAGACGTTTGGAGCTGGAGCAGGGACCGGCTGCTTGAAGGCTGATATCTCTGGTTCTGGGCATGATAGAGACAAGCCGCTAGTGTCAGAGAGAACCTGAGAAATATGACTGGAAATTGTAATGAACAGGTCGGATGTGGACTGCTGCTTTGAAGTTGGATATCTGCAGTTCCCCAGGGCCGATTTTCAAAATTCTGGTATCCCTGGAAAAAGGGGATCCTCAGTTATCAACATAGAGCCCTTATACGCCTGGGGCCCCTGGGCAAGTGCCCATTAAGCCCATACAAAAATACAGCCCTGCTAGGCAGGATTGAACAGCAATACTTATTACAGCATAATGCACTTTAATGTTTTTAACTGTTAATATATTGGCTTATCTTTGGCATAATTATATGCTGTAATGCAGCTGCAGGTGGGGCAGATGTAACATGTGCAGAGGGAGTTAATGTGGCCATACATCTACAGATTTATTGTCCGATCTGTCTGTTTGGAACAAAATACTGGTAATGGATTCGAGCACTTTGCTTTGAAATGCTGGAAAACTGCCAAAAACTGTCATTCAGATATTACCAGGTATTTGTTCCAACCAGCCAGATCTGACAATCGATCTGTAGATGTATGGCCACCTTTAGATTTGTGTTGAGTTATTTTGTTTCTGTGCAGGGTAAATACCTGCTGCATTATTTTTACACTGCAATTTAGATTTCAGTTTCAACACACCCCACCCAAATTTAACTCTCTCAGCACGTTACATCTGCCCCACCTGCAATGCAGCATTTGTTTTGCCCATTTTGAGAACAAATTTGTACTGCGATCAGGTCTGATTAAGGGCTATTATGCAGTGTTATATTTCACACAGTGTCAATGAAATTCCATTTAGAGTATTTGTGCTTCTTCTATTATAAACACGTTCAGGAGAAAACACACAATATTCACAATTGTGACCATGAAAATGGGTCAATTATTAGGGATTTTTTCTCCCGCCAGTCAGTCACTTTGCACTAGAACAAGCTCGTACTGTTTTTTACTATGCTAAAGTATATTAATGAACCACTCTAAGACATCCTGACATAATTATAACTAGATTGGAGCATCTTCATAGGTTTCGTCATTTTCACCTAAAAAGTGAAACTTTAGGCCTCTTGCCAGAACAGAAGATGTTGACTCAGATCAAAATGCTTTTGCACGTTTCTTATTCAGGTCAAGTCACAACTTTCCCACACTAGCCGATTTTGAATTTCTCAATTTCAGTTTTTTCACTCCGCCCTAATATATATATATATATATATATATATATATATATATATATATATATATATATATATAGCGGGCGTCTGGCCGGCACTCCAAAGTGCTTGGTGCTTGTCTTGCCTGGTGCCTTCCAATAAAACCTGAAGTCAGGTATCCATAACTCACTCGCACGGCGGCACTCCAAGGACGGAATAAAAAGTTGACACACACTGTATGTGTTCAACATTTCAGTGCTGTGCACTTTTCTTGATAAAAGTGCACATCACTGAAATGTTGAACACATACAGTGTGAGTCGACTTTTTATTCCGTCCTTGGAGTGCCGCCGTGCGAGTGAGTTATATATATATATATATATATATATATATATATATAGAGGTAGAGGTGTAGGCCTGGCACTCCTCCAGCGGTACAGGTAACCCAGGTGCCTTCAGGAACAGAAGTACAGGATAGTGAAGAGACAACAGCGGCACTCTGGGGATTTTTAGAAAAAATATATTTTCAGCAAAAAAAGCTTCCAACGTTTCGGGGTATGTGACACCCCTTTGTCAAGGTTATACGTGCACCCTGCGGGTGGTCTGCCTCTTCCTCTGGCGGTGGGTGTTGGGGCCGGTGCGGCCTCGCCTAAAGGGACGGCTGACGGGGTGTTGGGTACTGAATCTAGATCGTTATAAGCAAATTCGCTGTCACTATTTGATGTAGCAGTTTCTCGTTGGCCTTCACGTCTCTTACGCCAGTGGTGTTTGGCCCTGGCATTGTAGGGACGTTGTGGTGCTTGTTCGTATAGATCTTGTTGGTATCGTAATCTTCGACTACAGCCGCGTATTTAGATCTTTTAAACTTCACCAGGTCACGGTGGTATTTGTCGACCAGGCTCTGTAGCTTGGCTAGCCATTGCTGGCTGGGGTCCTCTTGGGCTGCTTTGAATGCCGGCTCAATCTGGTCGATTTTTGCTTTGGTTAGTGTCAACTCCCGTCCCGCCTCCTCTACTACTAGTAGGACTAAGTCCAAACTAGTCTAGAGCAGTCACATTCACACTGGTGAACCCCTGATGTATGTGACTGCTCTAGAACTCTCTGCTAATTTTTGACGATTCTGTTCATCTGGCAAGATCCTCGATTATTTATACTATACTAGGAACATTCCCTGTTTTATTCTGATTGTTGGAATCATACCGGACTGATTCTGAGACACCAAGCTCCAGATATTTTGTGTACTGAACACACATAGTCACTGCCGATTGCAATATTCGCCCCTGATGAAGTCATGATATGACGAAACGCGTTGAGCTACCTATTTGTGATCAAGATCTCCTGAACTGAGCAATCATTTATGTCTGTCCACCATTTGTGTACTTGTGATACCCTAAAAAGGGCTTGTTTTATTTCTGTACATTATATATATATATATATATATATTTGTACATTTTATAATTTATATTAAATATCAAATTTTCAAATCTGTATTGATTGCATTCTAGCACACTCTGATACTCCCCCCATTTTCCATTTCTATTGTTTGGGTCTTGTCTAACAGAGGACCCTTCAGAGGTGCTGCTTCTATTCTAATAGCGCAGGAAGGGGTTCCACCATTTGATATATATATATATATATATATATATATATATATATATATATATATATATATATATAGATATGAAAAAGGAAATAAGAGTTCAGAGTGCGCTACCAGAAATTACACAGTTTTTTTAAAACACAATATGATTTAATATAAAAGCCTTATAGGCAATACATAAAAGTGCAGAAATACAACAGCTTTTTTATTTCAGCAAGTTTCTGTTATTCACTTGGTGAAGCAGGTCACTTGGTGAAGCAGGTCCGTTCTATATCCTTCATCACCAAAAAATGTCTCTTTATTCTAAATGTACAAATGAAATTTTTTATTTACAATTTTTTATCTGTATTGAATTTACAGTGCCATTTGGTTATCAAAAATGTTACATATAAGCCCCTGATGAAGTCATTTCCATGACGAAACGCGTTAAAAAGGGCCTGCTTCACCAAGTGAATAACAGAAACTTGCTGAAATAAAAAAGCTGTTGTATTTCTGCACTTTTATGTATTGCCTATAAGGCTTTTATATTAAATCATATTGTGTTTTAAAAAAACTGTGTAATTTCTGGTAGCGCACTCTGAACTCTTATTTCCTTTTTCATCTCTAAACCTACCTGGGTCCCGCCTAACAGGGGATCCTCAGAGTTGCTGCAACAAAACCGTAGTGCGCGGTATCGGGCACCTCTTTGTCTTTTATATATAGATATATATATATATATATAGAGAGAGAGAGAGAGAGAGAGAGAGAAATGATAAGGACTTCAAAAGTCATCTCTGTCAGGCGCCACACTATGGGGAGAATTCAGTTATCCCCGAGGGCACATAAAAATGCTGTCCTTTTCCTTTATTTCCTGTCCTTGTTTACAGGTATGGGGAATGCCCTAATGCCCTAGAATAATTGCAATTGTGGCAAATAGCTAGTATGCTTCTCATTCTATAGACCAGTGGTTCCCAAACTGTGCGCCTAGGCTCCCTGGGGTGCCTCGGGACACTTGCAGGGGTGCCTCGGTTGGTCGTCCAGGACCAACTCAAATTATTTATGATCAGATATTTCTGGACAAAACCAGTGCTGGTGGCTGCCAATCATAAAATGTGTACAATCAGAACCAAATCCTGCCCTTTACCACATAACTGAGCCTAATGGGCCCCATACATCAGCAATTAATTGTGACAATCCTCCGTTCTGGAGATGATTGCCACAATAAATCTGTAATGTGTGGGCAAGTCAAATAGATTGAAGAAACCATTTATCTGGGCAAAAAAAAATCACTGGATCTGAGAAGCAATTAATTGTGATTGATGATGTATGGGGGCCATTAGAAGCACATATAAACATAATCTACTTAATTTGATATATATTTTTTGGGGCCTAGGGATGCCGTGGAAAAATTCTGATACTCTAGGCTGCCGTGATTAGAAAAGATTGGGAACCCCTGCTATAGACACATTTGTTTAATAAAATATTACTTTAATAAACTTTACTAAATAAAATGTAACATTTCTTTGTTTATTTAACTTCACTTAGTTTATTTTAGTTCATTCTTTCTGACAAAATCCTTCTTAGATGGACAAAACCATGTGCACTGCAGGGGGGCAGATGTAACATGTGCAGAGAGAATTAGATTTGGGTGAGTTATTTTGTTTCTGTGCAGGGAAAATACTGACTGCATGACTATACACTTCAATATAGATCTCACTTTGAAGAAAAACCCCACCCAAATCTAATTCTCTCTGCACAAGTTACATCTGCCCCACCCGCAGTGCACATGGTTTTGTCCAAGAAGGATTTTGTCAGAAAGAATGGACTAGAATAACCCCCTTAATTACCTAAGAGCATTACATGCTTTCTTCAGCACTTGCAGTAATAAGAGATGAGTTTTAAGACCTACAGATGCCCAATTATACAAGATTTAATTAAACCATAGCTGATTCAATTATAGCAGCAGGTCTCCTATAGTAGGTAAACGCCCAACCTAAAATAACATAGACAAACAAAGATTTATAGGTGACCAGCGCTTTGATGAAGATAACAAATCACGGTATCTTTGAAAGGATGCCAGTCCCCTTTAACTTCTCACGGAACTCCACACTGAACACACGTATATTTCTGCTGTGCAGTGTTTTGAATGTCAGATGGAAGTTAACTTACATATGTGTTCTATTCAGGTGTGCACGTAATGGTATCTTAAAATTCGGATAAAAATCTTTAGCGGCACCATCTGCACCCCTATCCCTCACAATTCATGCTGTATGAATTTTAAAACTTTTACCTTTTAATCTGTGTTGAATCCGTCTACAGTATGTTGGAATGAATCTTGTCTTTTCATTCTACTACCTGGTTGCCGATATATGGGAAAAGATACCTTTATGGGAACGTGTGATAGAATCCTAAAGTAAGTTAAGCTTACTTTAGGATTCTATCATGCGGACGCTTGCTTTACGATTATATTACACTAGGAGGCGGTATTCTCATTTTCTTAACAGATAATTTATTAAGTCACTTTTCCAGTGAAATATATTTTACAATTTCGACTATGTTGTAAATGTTTCACACTTTGGTCCTTATTCTGTTTGAGTTGGATGGCTGGTTGGTCAGACGGCCGATGTTTTTTGTTTGCGCATGTGCAGAGGCATTTCTGTGCATGTGCGCATACTGTGTGAATTCTGTACAGAAAAGAATCGGTCGGAACAATCTGAGCAGGGGGTGGAGAGGGGCGTGAAGGGCTGTTTGGGCTCATTATCTTATGCGTACACCCCATGTTTCATGGGCGTTCCGATGAAAACAATGGGCATACATATGGTAATCCGGCCATGACGCATGTGTGGGGGGTGGACAGCTGACATAACCGGATGCCAGTTGCCCGCCCATATCCCTGCTTTCACACGGAGAAATGTCCGAGTGGTCTGGAGCACTCGGTGCTGCCTGACCGCTCTGTCCATCATTAGATGGTTGGCGACCATCGGAGAATGGGGGAGGTTCCCACAGATGGGGGAGGTGTTCACATGAAACATACAGTCAACTAGAATAAGGGCTTATGTACAGTATAGTGACTATTATAGCTTGTTATGCCTCTTATGCTCTTGGTCAAGGGCGTAACTACCATAGGTGCAGTTGCTATGGGGCCCAGACCTGAAGGGGGCCCATCGTTGCTGTCTAAGTAATATGTTTTACATACATTCATCACCATCAGTTGCTAAATAGGGGGCCCTTACAAACTTTGGTACTTGTGTATTATAGCGGCGCCCCGATAAAAACATCGCACGACCATCGGTTGTATGGCATACGATGCGATGCGATTTTACACGACTATTCGATTAAAAATTGTACAAGCAACCTAATGGGTGCTTACAATGTAAAATGCACCCCCACGCCACCCCCCACTATAAACGTGAACCCGAAGCGTGGCAAGCGCAGCGAGCCCGCGAGGGGCGGCGGTACGCGTCCTACGACCTTTTCATACCCCCACTATCCACATCGGCGTGGAGTTGATTTTATATAGTGTGGCGAGCGCAGCGAGCCACCGAGCCCGAAGTGTGGCGAGCGTAGAGTATACCTGTGAAGTTATGCGCGTCCGCTTTTGCCATGCTTCGGGCTCGGTGGCTCGCTGCGCTCGCCAGACTATGTAAAATCAACTCCACGCCGACGTGGATAGTGGGGGTATGAAAAGGTCGTAGGACGCGTACCACCGCCCCTCGTTGGCTCGCTGCGCTCGCCACGCTTCGGGTTCACGTTTATAGTGGGGGGTGGCGTGGGGGTGCATTTAACATTGTAAGAACCCATTAGGGTCCATTTAACATTATAAGCACCCATTAGGGTGCTTATACAATTTATAATCGCATCCCATCGCATTCTATGGCATTGTATGCCATATACAATGTCATACAATTTTAAAATTGTATGCCATTGTACAACACCGCGCAATATCGCATCGCATCGCATACCATCGTATGCCTTATTTTATACGATGTGATGGGCGCCGCTATAATACACAAGTACCCAAACTTTTGCTATGGGGGCTCACAAATATCTAGATACGCCTCTGCTCTAGGTGTGGTGCCCAGTACAACTATATTTTTCTCATTTTTCTCATATATATAGAGATATATATATATATATATATATATAGGTACTGTAGATATTCAACAAGCAAGAAGCGGCACTCGTCAGTCTTCACATGAAATCTGTTTATTGCCCAACATGTTTCGGGAGTCAGCCTCCCGTCGTCAGGGACTGTAGATAGATAGACTGCTACTGTATATAATATATCTATTTTTTTAATAAATATATGCAATACAATAACAGTGGCAGCTAGCGCACCAAACACAGACTCAGTGAACCGGAGTTGAGACAGCCAGCACATACATGACATACTACATTGCATATAAGTTTCTATGTGCTAACATTCCCATCCCCCATCCCCCCTATGCAATGAGTGGTATGCACTGCAGGCACCACTGTGTCAGACAGGCAGTTCACTACATACTATAGCTGCCGCAGTGCCTGTTGGTCTAGGAAAGGGGGTGGAGCAAGTGTCAGGGGAGGGGCATTCAACTTCCCTGCAAAGATAAATGTGCTTTTCTTTGCTTCTTACATAGGGCCTTATTCTGGTTGGTGCGGCCGGGCCGTACGCGTACGTTCCGGGGTTTTTCATGATCTGCGCATGCGTACATTCGCTAATGCGCAGGCGCAAACACTCCACAACGCTTACGGACGGGTCTCTCCGTGCGAAAAAACCTGTACGCGAGAGTACGGGCATTGGGGGCGGCATAGGGGCGTGTTGAGGGGAGCGGCCGAAATAATGAGGGAAAATGGGCGTAAACATGGGCGTACACGGGGGTGTGCACCAAAAATGAACGGTGCTACTACCGCACGATCGACTAAAGCACCGTTCATTTCGGACACAAAACAGGCGGCCGCCAACCGCCAGCTCAGACCACCCCTACAGATACCGCATGCCTGCGTGCGCCTGGGTTTGCTAATTTACGCTGATTACTACTCAAACACATACACCTGAATGTAATAAGCAATGCTGCAGTCTATTAAGTCAAAACCATGATTTCACTACCTGCAAGCCACACACAGCACTCAAACACATTGGAAGCTTATCTTTCTATACTTCTCTACATTTAAAGGTTTGTTTAATTTAAGGTAAGAATCTTTTTAAGACCTGCTTATATATGCTAAGGTAGGTATTTGTTAAACAGTTAGACACATTCACTACGTGCTTTCATAGACTTTACACAGTAGCACACTCAATCTACACAAGTCGACATGTGTCAACGTGTTCACTCTAATACAAACATAGGTTTTGTATTTATGATACAATAACATAAACCACATCTAACACCTACAAAGTATGTTTCAGCAATGTTTTAAGCCCATGCCCACTATTTTGCACACAATCTTCAATTGAGTTAATAGAAAACAATAATTGAATAACAATTACAATAATTAATTAATTGTCAGAATTATAGATGAAAGGCAAGATTTGCAGGTCCATACATGTGAAGGGTATGCCAGCGTACACGGACGTACGCTCACTCTCACGAGCGGTGACATAAGCTGAGTTTTCCATTGAAAACAATAGCGACCCGTCCGTGCAAGCTGGCGTACGCTCAGATAGCCGCAAGAAGTCGGTGGGAAGACGGACGAGAGACGTCCGTAAACGGTGGCGTACGCTCAATTGTACGCCAGTTGTCGGAGTGTAAGGGCTGGTCCGTCCGTGTACGTTGGCGTACGCTCAATTGTACGCCACTCCCCTTCGACGCTGTTTCTGCCCGTACGTATGCGGCTGATTTGTGGGTGGACTTAACCCCATAATTACATATAATACTGCATTGATATGTATTGTTATACTATATTTATACCATTACAGTTGGGAAGAAGTGTTAGTAACGTTTTCACATACTTCTGGATACAAGTGTCCTATTCTGGAAATGGTATATCATCTGCCAGAGAGCCTAAAGGTAAATGTACTAAATAGTAGTGAAATAGCTTGTTGTCAAGGGGATGGGTGGAAACTGCTCGTTGCCAAGGGGGAGGGAATTGCTCGTTGCCAAGGGGGAGTGAGAACGACTGCCACTGGATGCACACAATTGAAAGAAATGACAGCCGTGCAAAGAGAGCTGTGCGCTGCCCGGCTGTATAGTCTAAGCAGGTCCATCAATATTTTCAATCCTCCCACTGGACCACGAGCCAATAGGAGTTTGCGGTCCAGCAGCCAATCAGGAGCGCCATTGGTCGTATTGGTGGTCGCTCCTGATTGGCTGCCAGACTGCAAGCTCCTACTGGCTCACGGTTCAGCAGGAGTATTTAAAATATCGACAGACCTGCTTAGACTATACAGCGCACAGCTCTCTCTGCCCGGCTGCTTTTTCTTTTAATTGTGTGCGGCCGGCGTTCTTAATGGTGGTCTGGTGCACCCCCGGACCACTCATCAGATTCGCCTATTCCTCTGTATACTCCAGGTTTACTGCTAGTTATCACCAACTTGCCAGTGTATTTGCACTGCTCTATAACAGGTACACTACACAACAAGTAAAATCTTCACTCGCATTCGACTCTTGTTAGCCCACAGTCATATTGCAGTGTGCCCTCCGAACTCGACGTACAAGAGAAGGCCCCATCGCTACCATATGTAAATATGTGATTGCAGTCAGTACAACTCTGTCTCATTTACACCTGTGTGCACACCTGTTCTAGAGCAGGTGCTTTCAGGGGCAAACGCAGGATTTTCAGAAGGGGGTTTCCAGAGGGGCGGAGCAAAGCACGGAGATGGACACTTAGGTGATCCAGTATATGCCGGGTTAGTTAAAGTATTATAGATAGACCAAATGTATATAAGAATATAATAATAATAATACAACATAATATAATAATAATAAAAAAAAAAAAAAATATATATATATATATATACATACATACATACATACATATATATATATACATACAGGGTCATCAACATCAGTGTAGACCCCTGGGCATAGTAATATATTGGGGCCCCTACAGATCCTCCAGCGGTAGGGGTGGGGGAAGCTTTGATGTCCCGCGGGTGGTAAGGGGTATTATATCAACCACTCAGCATGTAGGGCCTGATACATAACTTCCAGGTGGTAGAGGATGTTTAATATGCAGAGGAGGGGTGTATAGTGGAGTGGGCTTATTATTCATAATTTTCTGGTGGGGGGACAGCTTGCTTGACTGCAGATATCTCCAGTTCCCGGAAATAGATTTTTTAGATTTTAATGGAATTAAAAACTAGAGAATCCCACCTACCAAATGCTATTGGGGACTAGGGGATCAGGAGGCAGAGCAATCTGCCAACGAGTATATAAAACTACATTCCAGGTGTGTGGAGCTGGAGCCGTAACCAGCTGCTTGAAGGCTGATATCTCTGGTTCTGGGAAGCTTAGAGACAAGCTACTAGTGTCCCTCAAAGGGGGAGAGTCCCCGCTTTTGAAATATATCCTCAGAAAAACTCTAAGTCAGACAGAACCTGAAATATTGGACTGGGAAGAGCAATTAACAGGCTTGGATGGGGACCACTGCTTTGAAGTCAGATATCTCCGGTTCCCAAGGGCCGATTTTTACAATTCTTGTATCCATGGAAAGAGGGGACCCTCAGCTTCCAGCCTAGGGCCTTAGACTCCTAGGGGGGGTTTCTGGGTACTCAGAAACCCCCCCTGCGTGCGCTACTGGGTGCTTTTGTTAGTAGGTGCACATTCAACTTTGCAACAATTCCAAATATTTTGTTGAAGGTTACATTACAATGTAATAGTAACCTTTTCCCAATCCTAACAAGATTATAAGATTTTGACTAAGGTATTAATGCACCAGGTGCCTTGCATGGGTAGCTGGAGGAGAAAACCCAGAAGATCTCAACCTATTGACTGTTGAGCTATCGACTAAATACCGAATATCCCAATGGTCCTGATAACATTATGATTTTGTGGCTCTTAGTAGATTGTTGGTGGCTAGGATGACAATGGATTACATGTATGTCAATGTACTATAATATTTGTTTTTTCTTTTCCTTTTAGAATCTTTTGGATCGATGTATGACTGAATCACCTGGAGACAAGAAGAGTGCAGATTTCTTTGTGAGTTGAAAATATACAGCATACACTGTATATAGGGGAAGATGTATTAAGCCATAACAAGAGATAAAATGCAAGGGTGATAAAGATAAATAAATGTCCAGCCAATCACATCCCAACTGCCATGATAGAGGCTGTGTTTGAAAAAAGTCAGTAAAGTGCTAATTGGCTGGACGTTTTGCATTTATCTCTTGTTAAGGCATCTGCCCCATAGTCACATTTGACAGTTTATGGATCCTGTAGTGATGTATCAGGCATTGCTCTGCATGATGTCTCCATATGACACCAGCTGTTTATTAAATAAGGCATCAGCAAAGTGGCGTATATACAATGGGTGCAGTGTGTGAGGTGAACACCGGCCTCAGAGTCCCAGGGGGGCCAACACCGGGCATACTGCACCCATTTTCTAATACTTACTCTCGGGAGTCCCGCGGCAGCGGTAGGAGAACTGCAGAAATTGCTGGAAAAATGGCGCGGTGACCAATTTTCTGACGATCTGCGCATGTGCAGTGGAGTCTGAGCAGTCCAGTGTTAAGACTCCATATCACTGGGGAGGATTGCGCATGTACTAGAGCGGTCAGACCCTGCTGCTACCGGCACTGCGCCAGGCAGAGAGGTTAGGACCTGGCTAAGGAGGCTGCACACGCGTTTCCTTCTTCCCAGTGGCGTAGCTACAGGGGTCGCAGCGGTCGCACCTGCGACCGGGCCCCTGAGCCAGGGGGGCCCAACCCCCGCCACTATAATAGGGCAGCCGAGGTTTAATGGCATAATTTCGCACATGCGCAGAGCCGTTCCAGCTTCAAGTATGGACGGATAGCATCGGGCGTCAGCGGAGCACGCTCCATACGCAGCGGCTTGGGTGACGTAGTTGCCCCTGGTAACCTGGAGAGAGTCGCCGCGTAGAGGATGGTGAGTGGGGCCGGTGCGCCAGTGATGCCGCGGGGAGGCCGGTAACATTAGGTGGGCGGCGGTGCTGGGCGTGCTGGTAGGGAAAGGGCATTGAGTGGCTGTGCCGGGAGGATTGCGGCTATGGATGAGCGAGCTCCTCCGTTGCTGGGACGCCATGATGCTGAGGAGGGAAGGTGGGGGGCTCATCCTGGGTGACTCATAGGAAGGAGATGCCATGGGGATTACAGACAGCCGTGCTGGGGATATCCCTTCCCTGCCAGCTTGCTGTGCCGATGTGGGCATCGGCATGCTCTGCCGATAGAGGATGTGCTGGGATTTGTAGTGCCACATCTAGATATCATGGCCACTAGTATCATAATATAATCCTTTGGGCCTTGTAGATTAATACCTAGCACACCATAGCTTCCAGTAACCTGGGCCTCTCCAGTTTTATCATATTTGTTCTTTTAATATTTTATTTAAATAAACTACTATCCTATGTTTAAATGTTAGTTCTATTATTAACATAATATACTTGATGTATTAAAATATAAACAGACCGAGATTTTAATTTTGTTGTATGTAGGGGGGCCCCAAGCTGACCTTTCGCACCAGGGCCCATGAACCCTTAGCTACGCCCCTGCTTCTTCCTTAATATGCCCCTGCATCAGCATACATCACAGCACACATCTGACTACATTTATAGGTGTTATAAAGAATAAAGTACCCCATACAGTAAATCAACATGGACATTTGAGGTCACCTTGGATTTCTGTGGCCTGTATACTTGCACTTTCCTTTATAAAATATTTTTAATTTATAAGATGAGTTACTATATTACAGTCTTAAATCTTAGCAGAGCTGGATTAAGGCTCTAAGGAGCCCAGGGTTTTTAAAATAAGGGGGCCCTAAGGAATAAAATATAAATCTACGCATATATATATATATATATACACAGATGAAGCCTCATTGCTGTGATCTAGCCGCTCCTTCTTGTTTATCACCTCATAATTGCACCTGCAGTGGGGGATTGACACTGCACCACGGATGTTGCATGTGGCGATTTGCGCGGCAACGATGAGCGTGGCTATATCTGTATAATCATATCCTGAATGTGGATACGATGCATCCCATCTATCGCCAGGAGAGGTATCGGGACTTTGGGTCAACAGCAAGTAGGTTGACGTCATTAGGCCGACATGCATTAAGGTTGACATGCAAGAAGGTCGACGTGGGTTAGGTTGACAGGGTCATTAGGTCGACACAAGCATTAGGTCAACATGGAGAAGGTTGACAGTCAAAAGGTCAACATGGGGTTTTTCACTTATTCCAGCCCTTAGACGTAGGCTATCTGTGCTGGGGCTATTACCATACATACCTTCTGCCTCTGATAGTGGCAGCGATCACTCAGGCAGCGATCACTCAGGCAGCGATCACTCAGGCAGCGATGGCACTTAGTAGCAGGATACAAGAGGGGAATGTTGTTGTTATTAACTGATGCTAAATAAATTCACATCAACTCTGTTCCATAATCATTTCAGGGCCGGTGCAAGGCACCGGAGCGCCCCAGGCAAGTCGGGGTGGGGGCGCCCCGGTGCCGGGGGGGGGGGGGGGGTGTACCTGGCCTGCGGCGCTGTGTATATAAAGCTTGCGGCGGTGGCGGGGGGGTCCCTGCAGTCAAGAAATAACGAGCGCTATCCGCCTGGCTACGCGGAAGCGCTTCTTTTGTGAAAACACTGGCCGCACGGCGCACGCTGATTGGCTGAATCTCAGCCAATCAGCGTGCGGCCAGTGTTTCCACAACAGAAGCGCTTCCGCGAAGCCAGGCGGATAGCGCTCGTTATTTCTTGACTGCAGGGACCCCCCGCTGCCACCGCCGCAAGCTTTATATACACAGCCGCAGGACAGGTACACCCGCGGCACGGGGGGGCGAAATGCCGCCCTCCAGTGGCCGGCGCCCTAGGCAAATGCCTAGATTTGCCTAGTGGTGGCGCCGGCCCTGAATCATTTTAATTCTGTGAATTCTTTTCTCCATTAGATTGAATACAACTTCCGGTATCTACAATGTCCTCTAAGCTTTAAGAAGAAGAAGAAAGAACCAACCAACATCTACTATGAACCCCTGACCACATTAAATGTAAGATAATGTCACACCTAAATCTGAGATAGACGCAGAGCACTTCCAAGCTCAGCAGCAGCCACATTTACTAATTGATGCTAATGCCGGTAGCCGTCCATCTACAAATACACAGTCGCCTGTCCGTTCTCTGTCCACAGTAAACAACAGTAGTATTGTCACTTTCCTGCACCCCATTCTGAGTGCAAATGATTTATCCGGAAACAGACTTCCATCATCTCCATCATGCCTTGAGCTTAGAAGTTAGTCACACCCACAAGGAACTAGGATCTGCTGTTTGAGTCTGCATAGCATTTGTTTATTTTTATTATTTATTAACGGTTTCTTATATAGCGCATACATATTCTGCAGCGCTTTACAGAATACAGTTCAACATTCACATCAGTCCCTGCCCCAGTGGATCTTACAATCTATATTCCCTACCACATGTACATGCACACATAGACATTTTAGGGTTAATTTGTTGGGAGCCAATTAGCCTACCTGTATATTTTTGGAGGAAACTGGAGGAAACCCACGCAAGTACAGGTAGAATGTACAAACTCTGCACAGTTAGGCCCATGGTGGGAATCTAACCCATGACCTTAGTGCTGTGAGGCAGTAATGCTAACCATTACACCAACCGTACTGCCCGTAGTAGCTGCCTGATTGCTAATTTGCATGTAAAAATGGCAGCATTTGTACCAGTTGAAGGGTAGGGTTGGGTGGATCCAGTGGCGAAAGTTCATCCCAGTTGCCCGGAGGCATGATGTGTATTGGATCCCCCACCGCCCCCCCTCCTCACACACACACACACACACACACACACACACACACACAACCTTATATAAAATATATACTGTATATATGAGAGAGAGAGAGAGAGAGATAGAGAACAGATATATTTCAGAACTCAGAAGTGATATCAATGGCTTTCAATTAATTTTTTTTACATTACAAGGAAGGAGAGGTGCCCCCTTGGGAGCAGGAGCCCGGTGGCAAATGACTGCATTGCCTCCCAGAGTTCTGCCTCTGGGTGGATCATTGGTGTATGTTTCAGAATATATTAAAGGCAGAAAACAGATTATTTGAAAGAGTTACATTATTTTCCTTTCACAACAGTACTTGTATTTTACATCAATTGTTTTTCTCCATTTACTGATATAGGCCATGGTTCAACACAAGCGTGTGGAGCTCCTCTCTCATCCAGTTTGTAAAGAATACTTGCTAATGAAATGGTATGTATGGGATGTATATAGTAGGCATACATGAATGTTTATTAAAGAATAGGTCATTTCAATATGCAAAGTAGACCTCCACCCCCAGCAGTCACCTCATCCTCCCTATTACAGTTAAACCACAATGTCGACACTTTTAGAAGTGATGGAAATTCTGCATTGGTGTAAAAGAGACTCAAAATTAAATAGCTAAATTGGCATTTAAGTATTGAGCAATGCCTCCTATGTGCAAGATTTGGGGGTTGGGATGAAGATCCTATGTGCAAGATTTGGGGGTTGGGATAAGGATTATTAGCAGTTATATTGGCATTTATCTATATACTGTATTTCCATTCCAACATTCTGTGCAGTACTTTCAACAGGGTTGCCTACTTTTAATGTCTCCTCTCCGGGAGAAGCCCGGAGAGGAGAATGACAGCAGCACTTCGGGGGCGGGGCCTTATGTAGACATCATCAATTTGTGGGTTTTCGAGGAGGGGGCTCGGCTAAATTATGCAATGTGTATCTTTAGCCCTGCCCTCCCCCCAAAAAGCCGCGAATCATGATAATTTACCGCTACAGCCAGGGAGATTCGGTGGGTCCCGGCGGTATCCGGGAGGGTTGCCTCACGGCCATTTCAGGAGGGTAGGCAACCCTGACTTTCAAGGACATTGAGGGACTTGATGTCCTTTGGGGGAACAAAGCTGCAAAAATGTATCAATTCCTTCAGTTTTAATTGTTTCCTTGTATTTTAGGATGGCTTACGGATTTAAAGCGCACCTCATTAACCTTGCAATTTACTCATTCGGGCTTATTCCTCTAACTCTCTTGATAATGACCGCTGTGGTACCCGAATTCAACAATTCAACTGCAAGACCTGAGCCATTACAGCTTAAGGTATTCTGTGGTGCTAGCCCCACTTTGCTATTTTTGAACTACATTTATATTACATGTTGTTATTTAAAGGACTATTAATTATGATTTACCCAATAAATGGATTCCAATTTTCTGTTTATTTAGCTATGTCTTGCAAAGATGTATTTTATGTAATTACAGTAAGATAAAAGGTGCCAGATAGAGATAAAATACCAATAGATCAAAGTGTCTTTAAAATCTATGAGACATATTGAGCATTGTACTTACAAACATGTTGATGCACTTACTGTGAGCCTCAATTCTGACCCCTACAATGCAGCACCAGTGATGGATCTACTATAAAACTAATAAAAGTTAAGCTTTAGGGCCTCTCCAGTTCAAGCGCTACAAGGCCCCAAAAATGTAGGACAATGCAGCACCAGTAATGGATCTACTATAAAACTAATGAAGGTTAAGCTACAGGGCCCCTCCAGTTCAAACGCTACAAGGCCCCTAAAATGTAGGGCAATGCAGCACCAGTGATAGATCTACTATAAAACTAATGAAGGTTAAGCTTCAGGGCCCCTCCAGTTCAAACGCTACAAGGCCCAAAAAATGTAGGGCAATGCAGCACCAGTGATAGATCTACTATAAAACTAATGAAGGTTAAGATTCAGGGCCCCTACAGTTCAAACGCTACAAGGCCCAAAAAATGTAGGACAATGCAGCACCAGTGATGGATCTACTATAAAACTAATGAAGGTTAAGCTTCAGGGTCCCTCCAGTTCAAACGCTACAAGGCCCCTAAAATGTAGGGCAATGCAGCACCAGTGATGGATCTACTATAAGACTAATGAAGGTTAAGCTTCAGGGCCCCTCCAGTTCAAGCGTTACAAGGCCCCAAAAATATAGGGCAATGCAGCACCAGTGATGAATCTACTATAAAACTAATGAAGGTTAAGCTTCAGGGCCCCTCCAGTTCAAGCGCTACAAGGCCCCAAAAATGTAGGTCTACCACTGAGGAACACTAATGTTAAGGGTCCTACACATGGTGAGATGTGCTAAGCGTTGTGAGCAATGCTAGATCTCTCAGAACATTCAGCAAGATCTGTCAGCACACAGCGGTGTGTCAGCAATGTGTGCTGAGCGATTTCTCACGGCCAGTGTTCTCCAGTGAGAACACTGGTCCTGACCGATTAATAACCGGCATGCTGCATCGCTATGGCCCCTACATAAGGAGTGATGTAGAGGCATTTTCTGAGTGTTCTAGTTAGACACAATGTGTAGGCCCAATTAGGATAAGGGTTTATTCTGGAGACCATTTAACCACCAAGTGGTTAAAACCAAGTTTTTCAGTGAACGGATTTCAGCTACAAGCTGTTGTAGACATGGATATGTGTACAGAGTAGCTTATAGCAGAAATTAGTATTTCAAAAAGGAGTATTAGCATGTTTGTAAGTACAGGTTGAGTATCCCTTATCTGAAATGCTGGGGACCATGATCATTTTGGATAAGGGATTTTTACGGAATTTGGAATTTCTTTTCATACTTACCTGGTCCCCTGGCGGCGTCCCAATGGCCCTTGACATTCACAGTGTCCCCTGTCTTCCACGGCGGCCATCGGAATCCTCTTCAGCGGCATCTCTGGTCCCAAGAATGCATTGCGTGGGTGCCTCGGTGACGTCATCGGCACACCCGCTCAATGCATCCTTGGGACCGGGGATGCCACTGAAGAGGATTCTGATGGCCGCCGTGGACACCAAGGGATGAGGTAAGAAGTGCGGGGGAAAAAACAAAACAAAACTAAAAAAAAACCAACATGCTGTATGCTTATATGAAAAGATGGTATCACCTGCGACAGTAGAACCTAATACATTATCCAGCACCTGCCTCGGTAAACTGTCAATTTCCCTGAAATTAAGAGTGCACTCACCAGTATTCTCGTATATTGGAAGAAGACTGAGCAAATATAATATAATAATTGAATTTTCAATATTCATATGTTTATTTTGCTGTCGCTGTAAGATGTACTGTAAAATGCTAATAAAGGCTGGTAACGTCATCCTCTATACATCCTATGTCTGCAGGACACATATTTCACACGCGTCTGCATGGGCATTGTGACGTTCATGAGTATACTTGGGATTCTGAAAGAACTTGTACAGATAGTCCAACAGGTAATGTATACAAAGAAGTGATGCCTACTGTATATTATTTCATGCATTGAAAAATTACCAGCCAATAGTGAACAATTTTTTTAGGTAATTTTAGAAATTCTGTTATAAAAAATGATCTGAAACTTCTCCAGTATAAAAAGGCCTAATTCAGACCTGATCGTAGGACAAATTTGTTTTCAAAATGGGCGAAACCATGCTCCACTGCAGATGGGGCAGATGTAACATGTGCAGAGAGAGTTAAGCTGGCCATACATCTACAGATTTATAAGGGGTGATTCTGTTTGGCTCGCCTCGCTAAGTAGCATAAATTTGCTGCTTAGCGATCCATGTAACACCAGCCCTGACTTATATTTGCGAAATTTCTAGTCTGAGAAGGGGCGGGAGGTTAACTTGTGCAGAGAGAGTTAAATTTAGATCGGGTATGTGGAAAGTGAAATCTAAATTGCAGTGTAAAAATAATGCATCCAGTATTTACCCTGCACATAAACAAAATAACTCACCCAAATCTAACTCTAGACTCTATACATGTTCCATCTGCCCAACCTGCAGTGCACATGGTTTTGCCCATTTTGAGAACAAATTTGTACTGCGATCAGATAGCACTGGCGAATAATCTGTTGATTTTCACATGTATTACAGTATATAGGATGGTGTATAATTGTAACTATGCTCTTTACTGTATGTGTTATTGCATTCTAGAGACTGAAGTACCTATTGGACAGCAGTAATGCTCTAGACTGGATAATTCATATTTCAAGCCTTCTCTTTGTATCATCTGTATGTAAAGGAACTCTCTCAATGTCCTTCTGGCAATGGCAAGCTGGAGCCTTTGCTGTGTTCTCATCCTGGGTCAACTTTCTGATTTACCTTCAAAGGTAATAAGATCTAACTATACTGTATATAACTATTTAGAACTATGTAAATCTACGATTCTCAAAGTGCTTTGGGCCTCATTCATTTTTGTACACAATGGCCAATGTTCATGCAACAGAGCGATTACCAGCAGACTGCGCATGAGCTGTGATCGCACTGAGCATGCATCAAGCTACAGTTGTGAACTCACTCAAACGCCAGGATGTACAAAAGTACAAATGCGGTAAAAACCTTAGTTTTTGTGTTTTTACACTCTAGTTGTGTCAGATTCACAATGTGCAGGACAAAATAGGAGTACGTTCTTACACAGAATTATTACTTATTATGGCAGAACTAAGCCAAATAGATATACTGTATGTTTATACTGATTGCATTGAGTACTTGATTAGTAAATTTCATTAGTAAATTGGTGGTGGAAGAACTAAACAAGTTTGTAATTCATAAAGATGGGAATTTTGGATAACAATGTTTCTTTTTATTTGTTTCCTTTTATTTATGTTAGATTTGAAACATATGGAATATATATTGTAATGTTTTGGGAAATTCTGCGAACCCTGATCCGAATTGTTGTACTATTCTTTTTCCTGATTTTGGCGTTTGGACTGAGCTTCTTCGTAATCCTATATCCCCAGGTTCAGTATGCAGGATTTACTGTAAATGCAGTGTTGTTTATATGTTATTACAGAATGCATGAAATAGTCTACAGGGCACACCTAGGTCCTTGATGGCTGACCTTGACACTCCAGCTGTTGTTGAACTACACATCCCAGCATGCTCTGCATCAGATGTGTAGTTCAACAACAGCTGGAGTGTCAAGGTTAGCCATCAAGGACCTAGGCTGTTATCTAGGATGCCAATGATCAGGCGGTATCTAATTACTGAATGCATAACATGTCAGTTTACCCTTTTTTGCTATGCTTAGAATAAATGGAATTAGTCATTTACTAAAACAAACCACACTGAGTGTTCTCCCCATGCATTATTTCTCAGAATGTCCGCCCCGGCAAAATTCCTGTCAATCCGCACTTTTATGCAGCAAAAAGTCAACCTGTACTAATATATCGGCCAGCACTGCTGCTAGTTTTAATTAATTAATTAATTTATTAACAGTTTCTTATATAGCGCATACATATTCTGCAGCCTTTGCAGACAATATTTGAACATTCACATCAGTCCCTGCCCCAGTAGAGCTTACAATCTATATTCCCTACCTCATGTACACACAGATACATTCATTCTAGGGTTAATTTTGTTGGGAGCCAGTTAGCCTACCTGTATATTTTTGGATTGTGGGAGGAAACTGGAGTACCCGGAGTAAACCCAAGCAAGCACGGGGAGAATATACAAACTTTGCACAGTTAGAGCCATGGTGGGAATCAAACCCCTGACCTCAATGCTGTGAGGCAGTAATGCTAACCATTACACCATCCGTGCTGCTTTAAGAGTTTGCTGCAAGCGTCCATTTAAATTACAAGCAGCTGTGGTGGGCCAATCACGGCTCGGTTTGCCATTACTCTGCCTCTACTCACATATTGGTAGTTGGCATTTGCCACTGGTAACATACACCACTAAACTACCATGTATCAGGAATTATGCCTGTGGATTCAAGCATGCCTCAGGCCTGTAAGGTGGGTGAGGACCCAAGTCACAAACAAAAGTGACTCTGGGCAATAGAACTGTACTGCTAGGGCTGTACACCTGATAAATCGTGTAATATCCTTTCTCCTAATATCTAACTTCATACATGCTAATGTCCCAAGTGTAGCTTAGTATAGTAGAAGGAGAGTCTGTCCTCACTGCAAGTTAAGATGACTATGGGCCAGATGCACTAAGCTTCAAAAGTGATAAAATGGAGAGTGTAAACAGCCAGCCAATCAGCTCCTGTCTGACATTTTTCAAACACAGTCTGTGACATGACAGGTAGAAGCTGATTGGCTGGTTGTTTATCAATCTCCATTTTATCACTTTTGAAGCTTAGTGCATCTGGCCCTAAGACTGTGCAAAGGTAGGTAAGTGAGTTAAAGTGAACATCGTGCTTTGTTAGAATGTCAGCTGCAGTGGCAAACGCAGGATTTTCAGAAGGTGGTTTCAAGAGGGGAGGAGCAAAGCACGGAGATAGACATTTAGGTGACCCAGTATATGCCGGGTCAGTTAAAGTATTATAGATAGACCAAATGTATATTAATAATAATAATAATAATATACATACATACATACATACATACATACATGGGTGTCAACAGCAGTGTAGACCCCTGGGCATAGCAATGTATTGGGGCACCTACTGATCCTCCAGTGGTAGGGGTGGGGGAAGCTTTGATGTCCCCCAGGTGGTAGGGGGTAGTGTATCAACCGCTCAGCATGTAGGGCCTGGATCAGTAATTTCCACTAATTACCCCTTTACTGCACAGATGGTGGGAGAAGGGGGCATTGGGCTGAATGAAGGGGCCCTGATACATAACTTCCAGGGTGGTAGAGGATGTTTAATATGCAGAGGAGGGGTGTATAGTGGAGTGGGCTTATTATTCATAATTTTCTGGTGGGAGGACAGCTTGCTTGACTGCAGATATCTCCAGTTCCCAGAAATAGATTTCTTAGATTTTAATGGAATTAAAAATTAGAGAATCCCACCTACCAAATGCTATTGGGGACTAGGGGATCAGAGCTCAGGAGGCAGAGAAATCTGCCAACGAGTATATAAAACTACATTCCAGGTGTGTAGAGCTGGAGCAGTAACCACCTGCTGGAAGGCTGATATCTCTGGTTCTGGGAACAGTAGAGACAAGCTCCTAGTGTCCCTCACAGGGGGAGAGTCCCAGCTTTTGGAATATACCCTCAGAAAAACTCTAAGTCAAACAGAACCTGAAATATCTGACTGGGAAGAGCAATTAACAGGCTTGGATGGGGACCACTGCTTTGAAGTCCGATATCTCCGGTTCCCTAGGGCCGATTTTTAAAATTCTTGTACCCATGGAAAGAGGGGACCCTCAGCTTTCATCCTAAGGCCCTTAGACTCCTGGGGGGGTTTCTGGGTACTCAGAAACCCCCCCTGCGTGCGCTACTGAGCTGTTGTGTCAAGGCGAAGTAAAAAGTTTACCTCATTTATTACTATCCATCCATCACTCCACCAGAATTACATACACTCTGCATATACTGTATTCATCTCAGCTATCAATGCTGGAATGAATGCATTGATGAAAGACGCTTCGTGATTTGTGATTGTAAGAAAATGCAGGTCAGAAATATACGTGAAAAAAAAATAAGATTGGTAGGAAATTGGGATCATTAAGACCATTACTGTCAGGTAACTGAGGGGAATGTGGTACTACAGTATAAATAAGCAATTGAATATTATATGCTTGCTGCTTGTCACATGTTTAAAAACATTAATACTATATTGTGTGGTTTAATTGTGTTGTTTTCTCTTTTCTAGACTACATTTGGCAATCCCTACCTTGCCTTAATGCAGACGTTCACTATGATGCTTGGAGATATTAACTATCAAGATGGTTTCCTTCAACCTATGCTTGAACAGCAAATTGAATACCCGTTTTTAACATTTGTTCATCTAATTATATTCACTCTGTTAATCCCTATACTGCTGATGAACTTGCTTGTAAGTTATTTCAAAAATACAGTATTGTCATCTAATGTTTACTGGTTTCCATACGTTTTTGTGTTACTGTAAGGTTATAATAAATAATCTAGTATGTATGTTCGTAAAATAAACACTGATCTCAATGGGAAAGTTATAGGGGGGTATCAGCACTCACATATTCAATGCTACTGTTCATGACAGCATTGAAGGGTTTCAGATCTGACTTTTTAAAAGTCGGGTCTGTTTTTGTCAGAAAAGGCAGCAAATTGTCGAGTTCACAGCCAGTTTTCGACAAGTTGTGACCATTTTCGCCAATCCACAGACTTTCTGACACTCAGCAGCCAGAACATTGAATTCCAACTGTTCAGTTACTGGGCGGGATGTATTAAAATACATTGTCGCCCTCGCCACACCACCTCAGCGATGCTAGCGCATACTGTATGTACTAACATATGCGACTAGCATCACCATGCGGTGACGGAGGCCCCCTGCGATACCTGTGATGTCTCCCCGTCTCATCCCTGGGCTTCAGCGCTTATCCCCGGCGCCTCTTCCCCTGCAGCCGGAAGGACCTCGGGCTGTGACATGTTGCTAGGGGGAGGAGGATTTTGGTGGAGGACGGGACTGGGTCGGCGTCTGTGGTCTGCTGCTGGCGGCAAAAAGAAGCCCATAGGCTTCTATAGTGTATTGCCACCCAAAGGTGGCGATACCCTGCCCGGCGAAGACGCGACGGCCGGGTCTTAGTACATTTGAAAATGCGGGAATATCCCCGAAAACAGGGGTTTTACCGCATTTTTCCCTAAGTACATCCCGCCCACTGTGAGAAGAAAGGAAAGTGGCCTGGGATTCCGACTGTCGGGACATTCTGACAGTCGGAATCCATTATTGAATACCCCCATAATAGTTCCAATGGCAATGATGGAAAATGAGTATGCCTGATCTAATTTTGATGCCCTGGCTCTACATCAATGCATAAGGCAAGGTGCTGTGTGATAACAAGGGATAATGTAATTAATATAATTGATGCATGCCATAAACCATTAGCAGCACACACTTACTTGCAAGTTGTGCTGCAGTGTCATAGGCAGTAAGTACTGTATAACCAGATAATCTGGGCAGGGAAACCTGGCTTGGATTTATTTGCTTCCCCCAGAGGTGTAAACGAAAAACAAGAAAAGTTGCTCTCTCATTATAACACAATAAGGGGTACATTTACTAAAGCTTCTAAAAATAAAGAGGTTATGTTGCCCATAGCAACCAATCATATTCTGTCTATCGTATCTGAGAAAATTATAGAAAAAAAATTCAAATTGGTTGCTATGGGCACTGTGTGAGTGCCTATAAATCTTTTGGCAATTCTGCAAGGAATCTCTGCATTAAATAATGCCTAGAACAATCAGTGATAAACAATGAGTGCTAAACAACCAGCCAATCAGCTACTAACTACCATGTTACAGGCTGGGTTTGAAAAATGACAGGTAGGAGCTCATTGGCTGGTTATTTATCACTCTCCACTTTATCACTTCTTGAACCTTGATACATCTGTCCCAAAATGTGTAGGCAAACCTGATATATGTGACAGGCACCGACTAAAACAACTATGACAAGACCAGCCGAGCCAGCAATTGACAGGTAAAAGCTGATTGACAACTGATTGTGGTTCAGCATGCATTTTACACTGTAATGGAATCGCAGTCAATTACTTTTGATTCCACTGTGTCAGTGTAACTACAGTATGAACCGTTAAGTAAAGATCCTATATGTAAACTAAAGAGCCTTTATTTATACAATAAACATGCTATCTTTTCTTGTACTATAGATTGGTCTGGCTGTTGGGGACATTGCCGAAGTCCAGCGGAATGCAGCACTTAAGAGGATTGCAATGCAGGTAAATAACATATACTGTAGGAGGTTATTCTGGTTCGCTCCCAAAGGCAAATTCACTCTCCAATGGACAAAACCATATGCCCTGCAGGTGGGTCTGATGTAACATGTGCAGAGAGTTAGATTTGGGTTGGGTAAAAATAAAGCTGCCAGTATTTACTCTGCACAGAAACAATATTACACCTATATCTAATTTTCTCTGCACATGTTACATCAGCCCCACCTGCAGTGCACATGATTTTGTTGCCCGGGTCATCCTCTGTATAACGGACAACCCGGGTTTAATGTGAAAGCTCCGGGTCCGAACCGGAATCTCGATCCCGGGTCCGAGCTAGCATTGCGATGTGAAAGTGATATAATAGTCTGCACAGAAACATTACATGGTTGCTGTAGAAAAATGGAAACAAAAATTCTCATTTAAACACTATTAATACAAAGCACTGAGTTACTGTGTAGTCTTATTGTTTTTGCAGATCAGCGTTAAAACGACTCATGGAATACAATGTAGAAAGAAAATGATATACATATAAATTACAAAATGCTCGGGGTTACATTATTTATGGGATGCAAGTTTACTTAGTGCACAGCCTGTGAAGGCTCCTTTACGTAAAAAGGCTTGTGTAGTAACTATATAAACACTGCAGCCAAAGGGAACGGGATCTGAGCTGCACAGCACTGTTATCAGTTCTCTTTCATTTTGGATTTGGAATTTATTTATAGGGGTACTTTATAATACCGTAAGTTCATCTCAAATGACTGGAGGCAATTTGGACTTTGGTGCCCCCCCAATAAATAAATAAATAAATGTAAGAGCTCTGAGAAGGGCCGGTGGCTCAGGGTCAGACTCATGAACATTCTATATAAGCATTCTCTGGTGCATCCCATCTCATAGTCCAGCAGCAGCAGCTGCAGATGCACCGTTGCTTGCTGTAGCACAGGTCGGGTGGTACCAGATGGGAACCATCCTGTCCTCTACTGCAGGTGCTATCAGGGCTCCATTGGAAGAGGAGCAGTCATATTTGGATCCCACTGTGAACCACACAGGTGCTTCTATACATGCAGGTGCCCTTTGAAGGCTTGGATCCCAGAGGCTGGTACCTCCATTGCCTCTGGGAGTTACACCCCTGCTTAGAAATGCAGTTGTTAGGAATGTAACAGTGCCATCAGCTGATCTGGATCTATATAATAATGGAGAACGGTATGTCCTAAGACTTGTCCCGTTCTCGCTGACTGCTCTTACTGCCCTGACAGAGAGGGGACATACATGCAAGGGGGAATGGTGTAAATATTATGCAACAGGAAGCACCTATTCCTTGTGTATCAATACCTATTTCCCTCTAGACTGAAAGCTTGTGATCAGGGCCTTCCTACCTGAGCAAAAAAGCGGGCAACGAAGATAGTCAAGGACCAACTACATCCTGGCCATGGCTTGTTTAAAGTACTGCCATCAGGCAGACGCTACAGGGATATTCCCCCCAGGTCCAGCAGAAGCCTAAAAAGTTTCTTTCCTCTAGCGGATCACCTGTTGACACGTGAACTCATGAACACCTCACTGTCTAGTCACGCCATAACCCTTTGGACATAAACTAACACGGTGTCCCCTCGGAATAACTTTCTATATGACTGTACATGTCCCCCCACCTGTTTATTGTTTATACTGTATGCCGTTTACTTGTTACCCACCTGGCTGCTGCACAGCAATCCGAAAACAAAGTCCTAGTATACGCAAGTATACCTGGCCAATAAAGCTGATTCTGACTGTTATTACCCAGTGTTGTTCTATTACTGTTGTTCCAATTGAACTACAACTACTACTACTACTACTACTACTAATAATAATAATAATATTAATAATAATAATAAAAATTATAAACTAAAACTACAAATGAAATGTAAAAATAGCTATACATAGTAAAACACAGTGCTTGTTCCTGCCTGTTTGCACATTGTTAATCATTTGCAGGCCTGGCCTCTCTGTTATCTCTGCACCCTATGTTCGGGAACACAGCTACGGGAACAGCAGCAAGCTAAAACTCCCCTAGCTGCCCCCTCTATAAATGACTTTGTATTTTTTTGTAAACATAGTTTGCAGAACTTTCTTTCTTCAGAACTTTCTTTCTTCAGATATCGTTGCCTATGTAGCAGTTACATCTACATTACATATACAGTTCTCATGCACACTAGCCTTGTTTTTGCAAAAATCTATAGTCGGTTTACAGTTACATTATTGTGGTGACCCCTAGTGTCAGAAGGACAGCACTGCAGCCAGAAATGGCCAGAAAGGACACGTTATATAAAATGCGCAAATATAAATCATTCAGTGAACTTCTTAATTATTTTCCATCTGGCTCTGAATCCAAATGAAAGTTGTGATGTGAAATTATGTCATTATAGAAAGTCACTGCATTGCTTGGACTATAAGACACAGTGACGGCTTATTTAGTTACATAAGAAATGTAAAATAAAAGTGCTCTACTTTCTCACAAATCACAAAATATTTAGTATAAATTTCCTACATATCAGTAAAAGTAGACTCCCAAAAATATGCACTCCCAAAACATGGCATCCAGTGTCTGTGAACCCCATTGTGAAAGGATGACCTGGAGCATACCTCCCAACATGACCCTCTCCAGCAGGGACACAATCTTCTGTACTCGGACATCCCTTTTAATTAATGATTGCCATCACCTGTGTTGAAGCACCTCTCTTATCAATTACCCTGCTTAAAACAGGTGATGGCGATCATACATTAAGAGGGAAGTCCAGAAACAGAGCATTGTGTCCCTCATGGAGAGGGTCATGTTGGGAGGTATGGCTGGAGTGTCGTCCCTTCCTCTCAGAGAGTGTTATACACATATCTGCACATGTTGGACAGGACACCGGGTAGATGATATTTCTTAATCCAGTTCTTGGACATACTGTATAGCAGTTTGCTATAAGCGATAGAATAATCTGCTAAAATATGTTAATGACGATGCCGCAGGTATCTATACAGAGACTCTGATGGTGTCTCTGATCTGCTGCTTGTGTACCGAGATCCATTATTGGAAGCACCGCTATGCTTGCTGAAATTGTCTGTCGCAAGTAAGCCGCTGGAACGCCCCATTACCTCCCATAAATGGTTATTATCTGTCACTTACCTTACAAATAAGTCCTCTCTGTCTCTGCTGTCACTAATCAATCACTGCTCACGCACATTTCCACTCCTATGTTAAAAACTGTACAAACATTGGCATTGCATCCACATGGGAATCAGGCCTAAGCTGAATATACTGTAATATACATGCAAGTAGAAGTAAGACAAATTATACTTTCTATAACGTTAAGATATAGCATGCTTTGCAGGGATTGCGTCAGAGTGTATGCTGCATGGTTTATGTTGTTTGTTTTGTGCGCACTTAGGTGAGTCTGCACACAAACTTAGAGAAAAAGCTGCCATACTGGTTCCTGAAGCGAGTGGATCAAGTCTGTTCCATTGTGTATCCCAATCGTCCAAGAATCTGGGGACTTGCTATCAACTCCGTGAGTATTGTACTGATCTCACTATATCTTTCAAATGATTGAATGCTTTGTGCCAATGACTGCATAGGTTCCAGCATTACAGGCCTTGCATGGAGGAGCATACTCTTAATTCAAGTTCTTAAATTTAGCCTACCCAAAAAAAGCAAAGGTGCTGGGTACATACAACTGTTCAAATCGTCCAGTGTGTGCGCATTGTGTCACTGATGATGCGCACTCCCGGTGTGTCGTCACTGTCATCATCCATTATCTGTACATGCAGGACGATGGAGGACATCTGTAGCATTGCCAGCGCTCCATGGCTACCAGTGTATGAACTTGCTGATGCCTCTTCCCCTGCCAGGTCCTGTTGGTGGCAATGTTGACCTGGGTACCAATCGGTTACTGTGTACCCAGCTGTTTTCACAAACAGCGACACAGCATGGCTGTACTCTCACGGTGTCATTCCAAGCTACTCTGACTGGCTCACTAACATACACATTGGCCCTAATTCAGATCTGATTGCAGTACAAATTTGTTCTCAAAATCGGCAAAACCGCTTGCCCTGTGCCAATGCCTCTCTGACCAGTGTGGTCTGTGCAGGACTAGGCTGATGCTTCTTTTCCAGTTACCCCTCTGTTCCCTGTTACTATGGAAACATAGTTAGATTTGTGTGAGTTTTGTTTCTGTGCAGGGTAAATACTGACTGCATTATTTTTACACTGCAGCTTAGATTTCAGTTTCAACACACCCAAATGTAACTGTCTCACTGCATGTTACATCTGTCTCACCTGCAGTGCAGCATGGATTTGCCCATTTTGAGAACAATTTTTTTCTGCGATCAGATCTTAATATGCTGTGCCGTCCATTGCATGCCTGGTAAATCAACACTGATCCAACTATAAATTACAAGGCATTTACTTTAAAGATGCATGCTAAGTGGCTGAAGCAGTTGGGCTGCAGCGCAGTCCAAAATTCAAATAGTCCTGTCAGTGACACACTCTCCTTCCCTGGCGGTCTTTTTGGTCTCATTCACATGGCAGGCAGAGGAGCAGGGTATACTCTGCAGTACCCATGGGCGCTGTTGTACTGCATACTATACATTACAGGCAGTGGCGTAACTACTATATTTGCGCCCCCCCCCCGTCGAAATAGCCCCTGCCCCCCCACCCACCCAAGTAGAGTTAAGACCCCCCTGCCCCCTAATAGCAGACAGTTTTTAAGGATGCTAGAGGAGGCCTGTCTGCTGTATGGGGGCAGCCATTTTGCCGTGTAATTTTTCATTACACGACAGGAAGATATCTGCGGTGCCGGACCAGGCAGGAATGCGGCGGCGGCATGCGAAGGGGTAAGGGGGGCCGCTCTGAGCAGTGTGCTGAGCCCCGATGGCGCTTGCTCCCCCAAGCAGCCGCGGTGGCTGCCGTACGGTAGCTACGCCACTGATTACAAGGGTGGTCAAACCTTTCCTCAAGATCTACTAACAGTTCATACTTTTCAAGCAACCTGTGGATCTATAGTAGAAATTAATGCAGCATGTTTGAAAATGTGACAGTTACTGTAGTAATGACTACCAGAGCTGCCATCAGAAATTGTGGGGCCTGGGACTGTAAAAATAGGCAGGGCCCCCCTTACCTTTCTCGAGAACCTGGAATACCTGGTGAGAGCACTGGTCGCACTACTCAACCTCTACATTGCTTCAAGGGAAATGTGAGCTTTGTTTATGACAAATGATACTTTATAAACTCTAGTCCTGGGTCCCCACAGCTGTGTACCAGCAAGGTGATTTGGAGACTGTGGACTGTTTGTGGTAGAACTTTTTTTTTTTTCATTCTAAAATATTTTATTTTTTTCCTATGCGAATCAGTGTATTTTTTTCCTGTGGGGTCAGTATTTTTTTCTTGTGGGTGCAGGATGCCAATCATCTGTGGTGTGGTGTGGGTTGTCAAGCCATTATTCTTTAAATAAGAATAGAATGCATGCTTAATGTAGTTTTCAATACAGGAGAACTAATACCAAAGGAATGTCATTAACCAATAGCAGCATGGTGGTTGTGTCTTTTACAGTACACCTGCCTATCTTTGTAGCAAAATCATCCAGAAATTCTCTGTAACCAGGACAGTGGTGGATTAAAGCAGGGGTGATAGGGGCGGTCGCCCCGGGGCCCCCACACATCAGGGGGCCCCCCGTTCGCACATGCCCCCCTCGTGCCACGGCCGCCTTACCCCTCCGCTTAGTAGGGACCCGCACATCTTCTCTGCGGTGCGGTCCAGGCTCCCCCTTGCCTACAGCTGCTTTGGAAATGGACTATCATAAAATGTCCGCACCATACAGCAGACAGTTCTGTGAAACTGTCTGCTGTATGGGGGCGGACATTTTGTGATGGACCATTTACATAGCAGAAGCAGGAGGGGAGCCGGGACCGCACAGAGAAGATCTGCAGGTCCCTGCTGAGCGGAGGGGTAAGGCGGCACGAGGGAGGCATGGGCTGACTGGGGGAGGGTAGCTGGCTAACTAGGGGGGGGGACACGCGCAGCATTGTCGGCATGATTTGTGGGGGGCCCCCACAAATTTGTTGTCCAGGGCCCCCACAGACCTTAATCCGGCCCTGAACCAGGATATGTGTGCAATTATAGATTTCATGTCATAGAGAGGACTGTATAACTTGACAAGTTTCTGGAAGTTTATTATCAATTTTTTTTCAAAAGTATAAAAACAAACAGCTGTAAAAATGGTAATTACCTTTATTGTAAATGTGGTGCATTTATGCTGTCAGCTATATAAAATAAAATGTAAGCAAAGTGTATACATTACTTTTTTTCAGAACTTTCTTACTTATTTCCTGTCTTGTGAAGACTTCAAAGCTGAAATACCCAACAATGACACAACAGTGGAAGTGGAACTTTGGAAGCAGAAGAACAGGTTTGTATTTGGCAGCTGCATCTGGTCTTTGCCAAGAGTACATAAACTAATTAGCAACACAATAAAAAAAATAACTTAAATTACAAGACAATGTAGGACAGGTAAATGGTATATAAACTCTGCTGCATCAGTGGACATGATACTGAAATAGTGGCAGAAACCAGGGGTGAAATCAAATGGCGTAAGCAGTATAGATATATAGTATATATACTGTAGAGTGTATTTTAAGTAAGAGAAGAAAAAGCACATGAGGGTCCTGCTCGTGAGAGCTTACAATTCTAAAGGGGAGAGTCTGATAAAGAAGTGGGTCTTAGAGCACAATTCAAATTTTGTATAAAGGTAGAGAGTCTGATAGGGAAAGGTAGTGAATACCAGAGGTAGGACACAGCACGTGCAAAAATGTAAAGGTATTAATGGGAAGAAATAATCAGTTAGCTTGAGTGGAGGCTTGCATCTGTGGAGTGAAGAGGACTGGCGGGAAGGTAAACTGAGATAAGGTCAGGCATTTAAAAGGGCGAAGCGTTATATTCAATTGTGAGATGCTTGAATTGGAATCTGAAAGGTGGCCAGTGTAGAGTTTGTAAGAGAGGGAAGGTGGATGTAGTATGTTTGATGAGGAAGATGTGCCAGGCAACAGGATTGTGGATGGACTGGAGTGGATAGAAGGATTTGTCAGGGAGGCCAGATAGGAGGAGTAGTCCAATCTGGAGATGAGCAGTGAGTGTATGTCATAGAAAAACCCATGGTGGGAAGCAATTTTTATTAGGCAACCTCATTTTTAAGCAGCCACACCCTTTTTTTCCAGGTGTGTGTAAAGGGTTCTGGTGAGACGAGCTCCCCAGTTAAAATCTTATCTAATGCACCAAATATGTCAGGGTTGGCCTTGTCTGAGAGACTCCACACTTGTGGTCTTCCAGTAATATTGAAGGTTGTACTGTCTAGCATGCTTTTTTCTTTCTTTTTACTATGCACTGTGTATAGAAAATGTTTTGTCTCATTAGGAGAGACCTGATCTCCCTTTGTCAGCTTTGATTTGGTGCAGAACTCAAGTCCTTATCTACCAAGTTAACCCTGCATGGAAAGTAACACACTTGAAAATGCACCAACTCTACTCCTGTATATCATTATAATATTCGTGCTCAAAATGAAATCTTATTTTTGGACTGTTCCACAGGTTGAGATGAACTTTCTCCAAACTTTGCTAGAACCACTTTCACTATGCCCAACTCCTGTTCCTTTGCATTTGTCCATCTCTGGCCCTGCACACTTATGAGCCTCGATGGTACACTTTAGCAAATTGAGGCTCTCGGCTGGTTCAGTGCTGCATTTATATGACCAAACTGTGATTTATACTTTATAAAGGACCTCCATTGTTTTTCAATGAGCCCTTATAACCAAAACTCTTTGTTTTATCTTTATATTATCCATATACCCTTAGGATGAAGGATCTGTCCACAATTATGCAAAAGCAACATGATCTTATCAAGCTGATCATTCAGAAAATGGAAATTGTAAATGAGGCAGAAGATGATGACAATCAGGATATATTTAAACATAACAAACCAAAGAATCATTTGGAACGGAAAGAAAGCAAGTGGGAATGCGTTGTGAAAGCCATGAAGTGCAAAAATGTAAATGCTTGAAATAGTATTCATTTGCATGGAGAAACAAAGTTAAATGGTATTTGGCATCTCACATGCCTAAACGCGTTGTGTACATCTCAGTAGGGATTAAATGTTTAAATATATTCTATAGTAGAAGTTTTTTGATTTTGCCCTTTAGAATTTTTTCTTTTAATATTTGTAGGAGGCTACGAAAGAAAACTGAATATCAGATTTATTCAGAAATGGTACTTCTCTTGCTATTAAAATGAAAACTTACATGTGGGATTGCTGTTTATGATCTTATTTCTAAAAATCCAATTTTTCTGTGGATTTAAAAAAAAGTTTTAATAATAATTTTAAGACCGATATACATTTATATTCTTTTTGTAATGTGTTATATATTTTGTCTTTTGGTAAACGTGTGTATAATATTTTATTGTAACATGATATAATATTGTAGAACTGTATGTATTAATTAAATGTTATAGACCTGGAATAGAAATGTTTGACTTACTGTACATCTATTTCATTGTTCCATTTTATGTATTAATTATACTTTCATGCTCATTGTTTGTGGAAATTGATTTTCCATCTTCTATACTGTAGTTTGAGGTCAACAAAACCTGTAATTACTCCAAGCTAGTACACATGGGTAACCCCATCCCTTTCCCGGAAGCCCTGCAGTGCTTCTGAAGTTACAGCTACATTCCTAGACAGCTTTATTGGAAAAAGGGTCGCCGGAAAAGGGGATCGATCCACATTAGTGTATTATTTCGGGATATACCCTTTAAAATCAATATTATACTTATGCCAACTCTTCCATCTGTTCTCAGTGAAGCTCCTTCAATGTGTCAGAAGCCACCATTACACCATGTCTGAGGTACTAGTGTAACTTTATTTCCAAGGACAACATATGTATTTGTGTTTTATTTTTCTGTATCATTTGTTCTTTAAATAATATAAAGTAGACGGTACTTGTGAGTTATCCGGGCGTCCGATTTTAAAATCGGGTCGGATCGGGACATCGCATCGCATCGCATGCGACCATCGGATGCGATGCGATGCGATGCGATGACCCGATTTTTCCATAGGAATCAATGTTAAAATGGACTGAGTCCATTTTAACATGGAATTCAATGGGAAAAAGGGGTCCTTTTCATACCCCTACTATCCAAGTGGGCATGGAGTTGGATATAAACCTGTGGCGAGCGTAGCGAGCCACCGAGCCCGAAGCGTGGCGAGCGTAGCGAGCCCCGCGAGGGGACACGGAATACCGTCCCCTCGCGGGGCTCGCTTCGCTCGCCACGCTTCGGGCTCGGTGGCTCGCTACGCTCGCCACAGGTTTATATCCAACTCCATGCCCACTTGGATAGTAGGGGTATGAAAAAGACCCCTTTTTCCATAGGAATCATTTTAACATTGATTCCTATGGAAAAATCGGGTCATCGCATCCGATGGTCGGATGCGATGCGATGCGATGCGATATCGCATCGCATCGCATCGGATTGTATGCCTTAACTTAAGGCATACAATCAAAAAATCGGGAGCCCGGATAACTCACAAGTACCAAGTAGACATTAAT
Organism: Crinia signifera; assembly: GCF_055691185.1. NCBI lineage: Eukaryota > Metazoa > Chordata > Amphibia > Anura > Myobatrachidae > Crinia > Crinia signifera. Next base: position 55,058,223 of record NC_139221.1, on the reverse strand, counting down.
TTTCTTTTGAACACAAAACTTTATTCTCGTAGTACAAGTAGCCGTTATCATGTCCTGATTAAGATTTTCATTTTATAAATAACTACTTAATATGGATTTTTTTCATTAACTGGTATACGCAGTTTAATTTAAAATAGGGCCTCATCCATAAAGATCCCCCAAAATGATGGAGTAATAGTTCAGGAATAATAGTTGCTGTCATTTGAAGACTAACCTAAAATAATAATTTGGCGGCTCTGTAGAAGTGTACTTTTTGCCTTTCCTTGGCGTCTGAACACCTTGGTTTTCTAGGAAATGAATATATAAGTTGTTTTATTTACAATATCTGGTTTTGTGAAAGTCGGTTTCCCATCAATGGTTATAGTTTGGAAAATGGTGATGGGGTTCCTCTTATGGCACAGGGCACCTGGCGACTGAAGATAATGCAGAGCAGATAGTGGTCATTTAACTTCTAGACATGTCTAAAAAAACATTCACATAAATTTTTATTAGATTGTTACAATCAAGACCAAAAAACATAAATACAAACATAAACAGAAGAGAAAAACTAGGGACTATACTACTAATGACTTATGCTGAGATATATCTGTCAGATATATTGCCCGGTCCAGCATGATATAGCTATAGTGTATTGGCAGGTGTGTACAGACAAAATATACTGCATGTGATCAATGTTGTTCACAGTGTCCTGTTGGCCCTTTTGCATAGCTGATGCCTGCTATATCTGCAAATATATTGGCGTGCCGCACCTGGATGTGTGAACAGGCCGTCTAACCAAACTCCTGTACACTTGCTTATGGAACTTCTTGTGAATGACATTTCAAATGGGTGTGCGTTTTTTAATGCCCAACCGGTAGTGACATCAGGCATGACACATTGGAACTTATTCAGGTCCATTCGCATGCGTTTGCACGGGGGGCAATGTTTTATGGGTGCACGCACCCATCCTTGTGAGCATAGGGTGGGGCTGCAGGGCGGTCCATTAGCATATGGCATATCCCATGAGAACGCTGGGTGTTCTCATGCTAATGGACCGATGACGCAGGGCGGGCAGTTGACATCCACGGATGTCAGCTGCCCGCCACTTCCCTCAGAATACACACGCTGATCTAAGCTTGCTCTGAGGAACCTTAGATCTGCGTGCACGTTCCACATCATTTGATGGTAGGTGACCATCGAATGATGTGGGTGTTCCCCCCGCAGGCTGCAAATGGATGTTTATGTAAAATATCCATTCGCAACCAGTACAAACTTGCGTGCCATGCGAATAGTGGGCCGGCGTACCACCATTCGCAAAGCGGGATCCGGTGGACTCGCAAGGATGCAAATTCACATCTGAGCGAATCAACCAGAATAATCCCTATTGAGTAGATGACTGGTAAGTGCAATACCAGTTGGCAAAGTAGATAGTACTGCAGTTCGGCTGAACCAAAATACTCAGCTTAAGTGTTAATGTATTTTCTCGCATGTTTATACAACATAATATTTATTAAAATAAAAAGTAGAAGGTATAAAAATGAACATTCTAATTAGATTAGAATGCAGGATATTGTCTTCATTCTATACTTAAGTGTGAGAAGTTTTTGTGGTGGAATTTGATCTTCAGGGCACCTTACAGAAATCCCTACTCCTGCCCCAACCATACCACATAGAGGTGCCGAATAGACGATCATCCCAGATTATAGGCAGTACGTTCGGAAGTGCGGAATATACAGTGCGGAATATACATTTTGAAAAACAGCAAAGCAAAATTGCTGCAGAACTCAAAATATTATTTAGTGAGAACTTTCTAGTTCTGCCACAATACTTAGCTTGGAAATTCAATTTAATCCAAATTACGCCATAACTTCACTGAACTGTGATTGTTATCAGGACCCGTCAACATGTGATAGACATATGTACTGCCGTGTAAATTATGCTGAGACAACCATATCTCACATACTGTAATAGCAGAGCAGCTAATTCTATGTCATGACTAAATTGGTACATTTTAGTAATCTGAGGGTAATGCCTACACCACGGGTGCACAATAAGTGACCCTCCACCTGATGTGTTACCCCTGGTCTAAGTTATACTTGGTTGTGTTGTTTCTTTCCATAGCTACACCAACATTAATGTAAGGCAGCTGACACAAATTCATGTAGATACAAAAAGTTATTGTGAGAATTTATGCTTAATGCAAATAAAATGTCAGTTTTTGCAAAAATTGTTTGCTTTCCTCTTTGTACAGTACATACCTCTGTCTTGAATTTTATTTTTTTCCGGTCTGTAATTCCTGTGAAAATTATTTTAGTATAGAGATTAGGGAAGTGAACCTCATTATTGGGGACATGTATCCAGCTTTGGAGAGAGAGTAAAGGCCCCGATACACTATGCAATTTGGGCCCGATTTCACCTGATTCTGGTGGATTGGGCTGAGAAATCAGGTGAAATTGGCCCAAATTGCATGTGTATGACATCTGATCTGATGCACGGTCTAGTGAGTCAGAGGTCGGACAGGCTGCACATAAGATAAGTCCTATGTGAAGCCCATCAGTGGCACATCGCAGGTGCTTTTTAGCCCATGCAATGTATAGCATCTGATGTGGTCCGTAGGTGTGTGCCAGAGCTACTGCACTGCTGGCACACACTTATCTGCAAAGCGGGGAAGTGCCAGACAGGAGAGGCTCTCCCCCAGCTTTCCATTCCCAGCGGATTATGAGTGGAGAGCAGGAGATTTAAAAAAAATAAAAAAACTATACAAATCGTATACAAAAGAATGGGTAGCCGCTGATTGGCTGAGAGAGCTCTCTCAGCCAATCAGCATTTGCCCGATTATTTGAATGTTTTTTCTCTTCAATTCTCCTTCCCCCGGCCTGCAGCTCCTACATCTTGTGTAAATACAGGCTTCTTAAAATATACAGTTAGTAAATCAAGGCACTAATAGCACATGGAAAGGGGGCATGGCCACATAAAAAGTGGCGTGGCTTTGTGGTAATGCCACTATCATGAGCTACACTTCCCACTTTCATCACTATGGGAGCATGCCCAGCGCTGTATGAGCTGCTGGCATGAGACCCCTCTGTCTCCTGAGAATAGATACGCATACTGTAGTGCCAAAAATGGGACTGTCTCACAAAAACTGGGACAGTTGGGAGGTTTGGTAAATAGACGACTCCTGTAGGCATCTGTGATCCACTGCATTATCTGTGAGAACATCGGACTAAGGAACCTGCAGGTTACTCAGTATGTCCGCTATCACGTAGCTGGAAAATCTGGCCTTGGCACACCTACAAAACAGGCCGACATGCCCACGTTTTATAAAACATTCATAGTCATCATCCTGCCCCCAACCAGCCAGAGCATGCCACTCATACTACGGCCTATGGTGCACTGGGGCTGTAGTTGCATCCACTTATGGGCACATGTGCAGATCAATAACCATCAGAGGTACAGTATACGCAAATCAGCAAGTTTGCTTACATCTCTGAATTTAGAGATGTGCAGACTTGGATTCCAGAGATTCGAGCCCCCACCGACGTCATCATTCCGAGCCTGGTTCCGAGCACTGCGCCCGCCATCTTCACTCCAGTCTAGTAGTGGGTTGGGAGAGGGTGTGTTGGTGCTGCTGCTGGGGCTTAAACTTGAGCTTGAACGCAATCTTTTTTATTTGCTGGGGCTGTCTCTCAGTGCTGCTGTGTAGTCTAACTGTGTACTTGTAGTACTACTGGAGGTTATTCTGATCGGTGCGGCCAAACGTGCGTACGTTCCATATTAACGTACGCTCTCCGTATGCGGCCGTTGAGGTTAAGTCAACCCACAAATCATCCGCATACGTACGGCCAGAAACAACGTCGAAGGGGAGTGGCGTACAATTGAGCGTACGCTAACGTACACGGACGGCTCACACCTTAGACTCCGACAACTGGCGTACAACAGAGCGTACGCCACCGTTTACGGACGTCTCTCGTCCGTCTTCCCGCCGACTTCTTGCGGCTATCTGAGCGTACGCCAGCTTGCACGGACGGGTCCCTATTGTTTTCAATAGAAAACTCAGCTTATGTCACCGCTCGTGAGAGTGAGCGTACGTCCGTGCACGCTGGCATACCCTTCACATATATGGACCTGCAAATCTTGCCTTTCAACTAGAATTCTGACAATTAATTAATTATTCTAATTGTTATTCAATTATTGTTTTCTATTAACTCAATTGTCTACCTTAATAAAGACCCTAATAAAACAACATTTTAACCCTCATTACATGTATATTTGTTATGCTCTAATGTGGCATTTTAATCACTATCTATGTGTCCCCACATTGCTTTTACTTGTAAATAAATTTATGTTGGTGTTTGTGTGTATGTACTAAATTATGTCCCTAATTAGTTTGATCTGATTTTTTTAACATGTATACCTACCCTGATGTTATGTGTGATGTTTTCATCTAACAACAATAAAAAATCATGCCTTTTCACTATGTGTTATTTCACCCCAAAACACACACATTCACACATCATTCATTACCCCTCACCTCAAATTACCAATATAACTTACATGACACATCTGTATGTACCTGCCCTTACAAACCCTCTCACATATTTATGATTAAAAACACAGCCAACTTCTAACTTTCCAAAAACTTTTATTTAGAACAAACATAATAAGGGGGGGGGGGATAAAAAAAATGTATGCTGTATCCCAATTGGTAGTTTGGTTTTGGGGGACTCACCTCTAACCTCACAATTAGCCTGTGCTATTTAAGGGTTATGACATTGTTGCGGCTTACGCACTCCTTACTATTTTAAATTTAGGACATTGCGGTACAAATTATAGGCCTAAAGCTATGTTTGTAAAGCATGCATCCGCATGGCCTCACACACTATGAACAAAACAATCTAAAAAATTAATGTTGCACATCATGCTGGGAAGTGGAGTTACCCAACACCTGGACCCACATAACTACAACACCACTAATGTCGGATATCTCATTGGATGTACTGTTATGTCAATTATTCAAGGGGTGAGGCATGGCCACACTCCAAAAAAACACCAAGGGGACCCTTGTTCCTGGAGAAGGACAGGCCACACCTCATGGTCGCTCTGCAGTGATATGTTGCAACTAATGTTGATGTTGGATACACATATGTGGTTGTTGTGATTGTTTATGTGTAGAAGGTAAACATTAGACACATTATTTACTTACGGCTAGTTGAGCCATCCTGCTCGCCGCTGGTTGGGTGTCCGGTGGTTGGGGGGGTCAGGAGCAAGGGGGATGGGATAGGACTTGGGATACTGGTAGTGGGTTGGAGTGGGGATTGGAGAGGTTTGGGGGTGGGTGGTGGAGAGGTGTAGGGGGGTTGGAAATGGGGTGTGGAGGGGGTGGGGGTAGGGGAGGGGGTGGGGGTAGGGGAGGGGGTGGGGGTAGGGGAGGGGGTAGGGGAGGGGGTGGGGGTAGGGGTGTGGGTGGGGGTAGGGGAGGGGCTGGTGGAAGGGGATGTAGAAATTTGGTGGTCACCAGCAGGACCCATAGTCTCCTCCTCTTCCTCCTCCTCTTCCTCCTCCTCCTCTTCCTCCTCCTCTTCCTCTTCCTCCTCCTCCTCCTCTTCCTCCTCCTCTTCCTCCTCCTCTTCCTCCTCCTGGGCTGCCTGCTCCCGGGCTGCCTCCTCCCGGGCTTCCATGCGTGCCCTTGCCCGTGCTGAAATTTTCATGTTGATGGCATAGAAATCGAAGGTTGGGTTTCATAAAAATGGGGGAAAGAAAAATTCACATTAGTCATGCTCATAACCTTACAAATTATCATTGCTGTTATATTTCAGACATTTATCATGCAAACTAATTGCTATGCTACACCCAAAAACAGAGCGACTACTTATACCCCCCCTATACACCCCATATACACCCCCTATACACCCCATATACACCCCCTATACACCCATATACACCCCATATACACCCCCTATACACCCCTATACACCCCATATACACCCCCTATACACCCCTATACACCCCATATACACCCCCTATACACCCCCTATACACCCCCTATACACCCATATACACCCCATATACACCCCCTATACACCCATATACACCCCCTATACACCCATATACACCCCCTATACACCCATATACACCCCATATACACCCCCTATACACCCATATACACCCCCTATACACCCCTATACACCCATATACACCCCTATACACCCCATATACACCCCCTATACACCCCCTATACACCCCATATACACCCCCTATACACCCATATACACCCCATATACACCCCCTATACACCCCCTATACACCCATATACACCCCCTATACACCCCATATACACCCCCTATACACCCCCTATACACCCACATACTCATGAACATATTTATAAAAAGTACAGAAATCATTGGAAAAAAAACGCAGACATACTAGTTAATAAAAACTTACATCGGGCAATATGGCGGCGAATGGAACTCAGCATCACTGGCTGGCGCCGGCGCAGGTCAGACCAGCGCCGCTCGACTTGGGCCAGGCTTCTCTGTACGCCGGTCCGGGTGTATATTAGGCGGCGGGCAGCATTATATGCCCGCCGCTTGTCCATGTTGGACACATATGGGCCCCTGGGCCCCAGGCGCCGGTCCATGACCTCAACCAAGGCCACCAGCTCCTGGGTAGAAAACGCGCTAGCCCTGGTTGAAGTCATATTGGCAATGGCGCAGTTATTAATTGCAGGTACATATATCACTTTTGGTGCTTGCTGATTGGTCTAAAAAATTGTTTGTTTAGTATTAACTTTATTAATCCTTCTTACATTAACAAACTGGATGCGAATAGAAACTTACGCGGACCGTTCTGATATACACACACCACCATAACCAACAGCATGCTTTCAATGTATAGAGAGACGTACTGTATATACAGTGTGCTGAAAATAATACACGCAACCGTCTACTAATAAATACGCTGCTAAAAAAGGCACAATGCAACATGTTGGTGTATGACAATTTCATACTCATTACATATGTAAGGAAAGCATTATAACGTGATGTTTTGAAATGTGACTCAGAAAGCATACACGAACTCCAACAGATACCAGCTGACAACACTCATCATTGGAATGACAGGTGCACACATTTCACGATGTAGCACACAATGCTCCACAACCTGTGTATGTGCATATAGAGGTGAATGATCAGGTGCGTTGAGACCTGCGTAATTTAAGCGGGAATTATCGCCGGGAAATATCGGCGTAAATTAGCAACTACATTGCGGGAAAAAATATACGCCCCCTTGTTCATGGCGGGAGATTACCATATAAATATTCAGTCAGATGCAGGCCAGAATTGCTGCAAACATGTCTAGCTCAGATGATTCCGCAGCTGAGGACGCTCTACAGAGAGCTACAGCAGAATCCCTGCTTGAAGCTTTGCAGAAGAGGGAACAGGAGCGGAGAAGGAGGGCCCAAGAGAGAAGTAGCCTGCAAGACCAAGCGGGCCCCTCACTAACAGGCCCTGTTCAAACTCCACCAGCTCCACAAGGGCCAAGCAACCAGCCAGAACAAGAGGTTGCATCTCTCCAAACAGGTGTGACCCAGCAGGTGCATGGTGAGAGAACTGGGGCCACCAGAAAACGAGCTGCAACATCTAGGGTGAGGACTGAGCAGGATACCACCACTAAAAAGAGAAACCCTGCATTTGTAGAGGCCGAATTGCGAATTTTAGTGCCCAGGGCACGCGAATGGATAGAATTGGCAACCAGGAAGCCGAGTGCCAGTGCAAGGAGAAACCTTTGGGACAAGATCACAGAGGAAGTGAACCAGGTGTCACCAGTGGTCAGAGATTGGCTAGCGGTGAAGAAAAGGCAAGTGTGTTTGTCCCCCTGATAATGTCATATGTGTGTACATATGTTACATGTATGTTTTGAGAATAATAGAAAGGTGTGTTTGTAGATAGTGCTACACTTCAATGTCACATGTGAACACAACCATGTCTAATAACCCACATTTATATATGAAACATGCACCATTGGTGTGATGTGAGGTTATGGGCACAGTTCTGCTCATGTGAAGTATGTAAAGTATGTGATGGGACAAGAGAAAGTGTGTTTTTGAAAGAGTTGTTGTAACATGTTCCATATGATGCTATTGAAACAAGAATGACCAAACTGTGCACATGTAGCTGGTGAGAAACTACACATCCCAGTATGCCATCCCATAGTTAAATTACTCCATAATAACCACACTGTCAAGCTATGGTGGAATGTGTAGTTTCACAACAGGTGGAGGTGCATAATTTGGCCATGGATGATGTCATTTCTGCATAGTGATCTATGTATGTGCATTTAGTGGCCTAATGAATGAGATGAGACACTGAAATGCCTCCTAATGGAGACATTAATGTGTGTGTGGGACACATATGGCTAAAAAACATAAGATCACCCACACTAGGAAATGTCACGTAGTCATGATGTTCACTAGCACAGTGGTGCACATATCTCATGGTTATATTTGTATTTTTAAACTTGTAGGTGGACAGACTTCAAAACGACACTGAAGAGGAAGATGACTGACCGGTACAACCACAGCATGTCCACCGGGAGGGGGCCTATGCCAGATAATTTGGAGTATACCCCCCTGGAGCAGGACGCCTTGGATGTAATTGATGTGGCCGAGGTCAGGGGGATATCCAATATGGATAGTGAGCTCCCGGCGGAGGTCTTTGCTGCTGCTTTTGATGGTAAGTCACAGTAATGCATTGTATTTTGAAAGATATTTTTTAGTGCGTATGTGATGGTGACATTGTTTTCAATTATTATCCTAGAAGAAGCAGAAACCCAGGATGAACCGGCAGCATCTTCCTCTGCAGAGCCACAGGTGGAGCAAGTGGTCCAGCCTCCACCAAGACGACACCCCCAGCCACAGGACACTGAAGAGGAAGATGACTGACCGGTACAACCACAGCATGTCCACCGGGAGGGGGCCTATGCCAGATAATTTGGAGTATACCCCCCTGGAGCAGGACGCCTTGGATGTAATTGATGTGGCCGAGGTCAGGGGGATATCCAATATGGATAGTGAGCTCCCGGCGGAGGTCTTTGCTGCTGCTTTTGATGGTAAGTCACAGTAATGCATTGTATTTTGAAAGATATTTTTTAGTGCGTATGTGATGGTGACATTGTTTTCAATTATTATCCTAGAAGAAGCAGAAACCCAGGATGAACCGGCAGCATCTTCCTCTGCAGAGCCACAGGTGGAGCAAGTGGTCCAGCCTCCACCAAGACGACACCCCCAGCCACAGGACACATGGGATGCCAGCGTGATGGTGATGCTGGAGAGGATCGAGAAGCAAGGGGTGGATGCTGCGGTCCGTCAGCAGCAGGTTGGGGAATTTCTGGCGGATTGGAAGGCCACAAACAGGCAGCAGTGTGAGGCCTTCAACCGCATGAATGACACTCTGGCGGCTGGCATGCAAAGCATTGGCCAACACCTCAGCCGCCAGAATGAAATTCTTGCGGAGCTGCTGACCACCGCCAGGCCCCTAAGGGACAATCCCCCATCTGCTGGCCCACCCCAAGCTGCTCCCCAACCTTCCACCTCTGCTGACCCTCCTGTGTCCACTAGGGGAAGACGCCGAAAGCCATCTGAGCCAAAGGCCCCTGTCCCCAAGGCCCCATCTTAAAAGGGGAAAAAAGGGCCCAAATAATGAGACCTGGTTCACTTCCTCTGTGGTTGGACCCCAAATGTTTAAATTGCACTGGACATCCACTTCCTGAGTTGGCCATCGATCCATTTTCGTGCCATGGGCATTAAAGTTCTTATTTTGACCTCTACAATTGCAGGATAAATTTTTGGTGGTGTGTATCTTGCTTAGTATTCATCCTGGTTGTTGCAGTACGTATTCTGGTGTCCCCATTTCTTTCACCATTGCATTTGCAGGGTAACACATGTTTGGAGATATGCAACCTCTTGTTCTGGCTGTTTTTTTTTGTGTATATTTTATTTGTTTATTTGATTTATGACATTAAAGTGTCAAATAAGCTGTGATGCTGAACAGCAAATAAATTTATTTTACCAATTAAAACACAATTGTTGTATGTGTAATTTCTTGTGTGAAACAAATACTACATTTATGTGTACTTACTGACCAGGGTATTTTTGAGCATTTCTTGAAGTGTGGTAGAAGTTTCCCATGTGTAACCCTCTCCATGGCCATTCACATGTTCCTATCCAACTTTTCCCTGCTAATTAGTTTGTGTCAGCACATGTGCAGAGCAACTTAATAGGTGAGAAAGCAGTTTGTGTGCAGGTGAGGTAGCTCCTACATTAGTAGGTAAAAGCAGGTCCAGAACAATGCTTTCCTCATGGAGTGGGTGAGGTAGACAAACAAGGGTCAAAAGGGACATTTGTGTAGGAATGCATATGTGTCCTCCCTAAAAAAAGATGTGTGAATCGGCCAAACATGATAAAATTGCATGTGGACAAACATGTTTAACTTTGTACATATAAATGATTTTACAGTGTCATAAGCAGATGTAGGAATCCTTTGTTAGAGAGATGTGAGTGCAATAATGTGATTGGTGGCATCTTACATACAGAGTGTAGTAAAATCCAATTCATAGCAGATCAGATAGTGTTACAGGTCTGTATTTTGGGTACTATACAAAGATTGTGTGCAAAATAGTGGGCATGGGCTTAAAACATTGCTGAAACATCCTTTGTAGGTGTTAGATGTGGTTTATGTTATTGTATCATAAATACAAAACCTATGTTTGTATTAGAGTGAACACGTTGACACATGTCGACTTGTGTAGATTGAGTGTGCTACTGTGTAAAGTCTATGAAAGCACGTAGTGAATGTGTATAACTGTTTAACAAATACCTACCTTAGCATATATAAGCAGGTCTTAAAAAGATTCTTACCTTAAATTAAACAAACCTTTAAATGTTGAGAAGTATAGAAAGATAAGCTTCCAATGTGTTTGAGTGCTGTGTGTAGGCTTGCAGGTAGTGAAATCATGGTTTGGACTTAATAGACTGCAGCATTGCTTATTACATTCAGGTGTATGTGTTTGAGTAGTAATCAGCGTAAATTAGCAAACCCAGGCGCACGCTGGCATGTGGTATCTGTAGGGGTGGTCTGAGGTGGCGGTTGGCGGCCGCCTGTTTTGTGTCCGAAATGAACGGTGCTTTACCCGATCGTGCGGTAGTAGCACCGTTCATTTTTGGTGCACACCCCCGTGTACGCCCATATTTACGCCCATTTTCCCTCATTATTTCGGCCGCTCCCCTCATCACGCCCCTATGCCGCCCCCAATGCCCGTACTCTCGCGTACAGGTTTTTTCGCACGGAGAGACCCGTCCGTAAGCGTTGTGGAGTGTTCGCGCCTGCGCATTGGAGATGGTACGCATGCGCAGATCATTAAAAAACCCGGAACGTACGCGTACGGGCCGGCCGCACCAACCAGAATAAGGCCCACTGTCTCCTCTGTGCGGTCTACCTCTGCTGTGCTGTGCTGTAATTATTTTATTTGCTGTCTCCCTCAGTGCTGATGTGTACTCTGTTCTCTTCTCTGCTTAGGGTGGGATCACCCGAGCAAGGAGGACAGTCTAACTGTGTACTTGTAGTACTACTGTCTCCTTTGTGCTGGGGCCTACCTCTGGTGCTGTGCTGTAATATTATATATTATATTAATAATTAATGACATATATAAATATAGTCCACTGGTGCTGCCTGCACTGAATCTGCCAGTATTAATTACTCAGTCCACTGTTGCCACTGGCAGTGCTACTGCCTAAGTGTACCTACCTAGTACATACTAGGCTGCTATTTATAATTTAATTTAAAAATAATACCTGTGCTGCGTGTGACTGTAAAAAAAATAATTCCATGCAGCTTGTGCACTGACGTGTGCCACTCAGTCCACTGTTGCCACTGGCAGTGTTACTGCCTAAGTGTACCTACCTAGTAGTACAACTACATACTAGGCTGCTATATATAATTTAATAAAAAAATAATACTTGTGCTGCGTGGGACTGTAAAAAATAATTTCATGCTGCTGGTGCACTGACGTGTGCCACTGAGTGCCACTGCCAAGCAGTACCTAATAATAAAATTAAACAATCAGATCATTAAATTAATTAATAATAATCATAATCACAATCAAGCCAGATAGTGGTCTTGTAATGTTGGAAGTTAAAGTGATCGAAACAGTTACACACTTGCAGACAAACTCAGTGCTGCACAAAATGCCCACCGCTCCTTGGCTGCACATGGTAAACAGTGCACAATCAAGCCAGATAGGGGTCTTTTTGGGGCCTAGTTTTTTAAACGATTTGCGTCATTTCAGTCCCGCCCCTTGCTGCTGACCGGCGAAAACCGGTAATTAGTGCGGCACGGCAGGGGGGTGCGGGGGCTGCCTGAGAAATGCAGAGGATTGCCAACCTTCCCGGGGGGCCGGGAGGGGGACCTGATTTTGGGAGCCTCCCGGGAATTCCGGGAGGGTAGGCAAGCCTGTGGTAAAACTGGCTAACGAATGAAGAGGTGCCTATGCATTAGTATAATACAACAATTTAAATATATTGATGACAGTTTATATAGAATTGTAAATTCGATTTGCTGTAATCTGTTAATGACTACTATCCTGTTGTTCCTGTAGAATATGATCTGAGATCAGGGAGTAACACTAGGTGTCAGTGTTACACACATCTATTCTGTAACGGGATGATTTTTTGCATCATCTCAAAATCATCGCTAAAGGTTGTAAAAAGACACACAATCAACAAATATCTTGTGTCAACATTACAAAAGGAATATATAACACATCCTGGCAGTAGGTGTACCCTAGCATAGGAAAACCAATGTCAGAGAATGCTAGAATTAATGTAAAAAAATCATCTGTAAATCATCTGAAATTGCGTTAAATCAATCTGACAAAAAAATGATCTTTAGTAAACATACCACTTAGGCATAGTTGCCTACCCTTCTGGAGCAATCTCCCTCTCTCCCTGATTAGTCTAACAATCTCCCTCATTTCACTTAGCCCACATTAGGTAGCTGTTACATATTTGGGAAAAAGGGAATGAGAGCAGTAACATTTACAATGAATCATCAGCCCCATTTCCCAGGATTGGTGATAAAACACAATGATCCCTATGGCTACATGCATGTCTTGTGGCCATTTATATGGAACCACATGCAAGACACAACGGGGGAAATTTACTAAGGCAAAATACGCCTAAAAAAATTGTATTTTCATAGTAAAATACAAATTTTTTAGGCGTATTCGTATTTTTGCCATTTACTATGCCAAAAATATGCATACTATTCGTATTCCTATTTATGGCACATTCGTATTTGTGTTTACAAATACAAATGTATATGCCATCGGGAAATACGAATAGGACCCACCATTCAAACGAATGGTGATTCCTAATTTACTAAGCGGCTGTATTAAAATACGGCCGCTAATTATCGGCAAACTGCCGATAATTGCCAGCCAAATACGTCAGGAAACTAGACCTCAATTTGCTGGCGTGTTTGGCTTTAGCCTGCACGGATCAGTAAGATCCGTGCAGGCTGCAGTGTGTAAAAAAATATAGAAAAATTAATAAATACATTTTAAAAAGGCGTGGGGACCCCCCATGGTCGTAACCAGCACCAGGCTGGGGCTGGTTCTAAAAAAAAATCAGGAAACCATTGACATAGGGCTTCTCTGTATTTTTTAAAACCAGCCCCAGGACCCAGGGCCGGGGCTGGTTCCAAAAATACGGGGACAAAATTACTAGGGGTCCCCAGTCAGCAGGGTAATGCCACAGCCAGGGGGAGACTTTTTATACAAGCCCCCCCGGCCAAAGCATTCATCCCTCTGACCGATCAGCCTGGCCAGGGGTCCTGGGGGAGTGGGGACCCCCCAGAAAAGTGGTCCCTCCCTCCAGGACTTACCTGGCCAGGCTGAAGCCTGGTGCTGTCCCCGGTGGCCCTGGAGCGGTGGCCACCAGGCTGATAAAGTGTAAAAAAAAATAGAATTAACCATTGTCTAAAACTGTGGAACTATGAATCCCAGCAAGCCTTCCCTGCATGCTGGGACTTGGAGAACCACAAGTCCCAGCATGCGGGGCATTAAAGGGCCCGCTGGCACTTGTAGTTCCACAGTAATAGAAATAGTAAAAAAAACACACACCGACACACATTAAAAATATAGCTTTATTACATCCAAAGCCCATACATACTGATACTTACCTATCTTGAGCCCGTAGGCAGGTCCCTGGGTCCGGGCCGGTGTCCTGGGGCTCCGAGTCCGGTGTCTGTGGTCCTGGGATCCTGGTATGGGGGTTTGGTGTCCTAGTCCGGTGGTCCGGTGTCCGAAGAAATCCATAGGGAACTTGTGGAAGCAAATTATACTTCCAAGTATCCGGCGAAGATCACGTCCTCTTTGTTCCAAGTAGGCACCCCGACAGTCTACATCGTGCGGCTTCATCCCCGAATAGCGCTTTTGGCCGGCTTGTGGCACCTAGTGGCCAATCAGGAGCCGCTAGGCCGCAAGCCTTTATTGGGGGCCTTTATTGGGGGGTCCCCACTCCCCCAGGACCCCTGGCCAGGCTTACCGGTCAGAAGGATGAATGCTTTGGCCAGGAGAACTTGTATAAAAAGTATCCCGTCGGCTGTGGCATTACCCTGCTGTCTGGTTGGGCCTGGGGCTGGTTGTCCCCCGTATTTGGGAACCAGCCCTGGCCCTGGAGCCTGGGGCTGGTTTTAAAAAATACAGGGAACCCCTATGTCAATGGTTTTCTGATTTTTTAGAACCAGCCCCGACTATTTCAGCCTGGTGCTGGTTACGGGTGTGGGGGACCACGCCGTTTTTTACATTTATTTATCTTTCTATTTTTTTTTACACACTGCAGCCTGCACGGATCTGACTGATCCGTGCACACTGCCTATACTAATTCTTATTAGCGGCCATATATACGGCCGCTAATACGAATGAATACGACATCGAGGATAACAAAGCAGCATACATAAAAAAAACAGCCGTATGCAGTCATATTCATTCACATTAAGAATACGAAAAATCATATTCGTATTTTAGTAAGTTTCCCCCAATAGGCAGAGCCGGATTAACAATGGGCCTGATGGAGCTATAGCTCCAGGCCTACTCTCCAAATAGGCCCATTTTGTAGCTGAGGGTCAGGGATTTTCAACAAGACCAGCCCCGCGTCGCTAGCCCCCTGGGAACCGGAGATACCGCAAGGCAAACCTGGAACGTTTTCCCAATAGGATAACATGGGACCCGCTAATTCCGACCTCCACCCGGTTCCAACGGCTGCCAGTTTCCCCTACAGCATCACAGAAACTCGAGGTTGATCTCAGTCTAACCCAAATCGCTGGGCCTTCAATCTGATATCTGGTCCATATGGGTTCATTGGTTCTAGCGATATTGCAGGTAAAACTATTTTATTTTTTTTCATTTCTGAAATGTAATTTCATGGCTGTTCATGTTGTTTGAGGACAGATTTCTCTAGACCCAAACGGCCCAGTTTCACGGGACCAAAATCATTCGAAGGCTACATGTAAATGGGTCAGTTGGTTCCGAAGATATAGCTGGTTGTTTAAAGGGGGGCGGGGTGGTTTTCTCTCCCCCTCACACCAGAAAATGCAGGGACTAGGCTGGTGTAAAAGGGGCCAGTCCGAGAATGTCCCTTCATGATCCTGGGACCATATTCCCTGCATTTTCTGGTATGAAAGGGGTATTATTTCACCTGCAGTGCTCTGAATACAGCAGGGCAGCCCCCTGCTCTCTGCCCAGCTGTCAATGGCTGTCATTTCTGCCCAGCGGCGACTGTCCCCCAGTTACTGCGAGCATGTATTCCCCCTTGGCAATGAGCATGTAATCCCACATGGCAACGAGCATGGAACCCCAGGCAATGAACATGTAGGTAAGCAGCACTTATGTAGCATAATTTTTAATAGGCATTATGGTGTTTGGCATAATACGTAATGGAGATTATGGTGTGAGGCTTAACATGTAATGGGCATTATGGTGTAAATTTTTAATGTGCGCCATATTGTGCATTATTGCTCAATCAGTTTGGTATAGTGCAGGCATGTCCAAACTATGGCCCTCCAGCTGTGAAACTACAAGTCCCATCATGCATTGCCACAGTTTTGCAATTAGGGAATACTAAAACTATGTCAAGGCTTGCTGGGACGTGTAGTTTCACAACAGCTGGAGGGCCACTGTTTGGACATGCCTGGTATAGTGTGTATTTTGGCTCAATCCATGTGGCAAAATGTGAATTTTGCCTTAATCTGTGTGGCATAACGTGAATTTTGACTCAATCTGTGTGCAATAGTGTGAATTTTTGCTCAATCGGTGTGAATTTTGTCTCATTCCATGTGGCATAATATGTAAGTACAGTATAAGGGGTTACTAGTGTGTTGCATGATTTGTATAAGGGGTATATGGTGTGGTAAACTTAGGTTACCACATAAAAGGTTCTGATATATTGTCTACCAAGTTTCAGTGTTCAGTATTTTTTTATGACTGGAGTGCCGCCTCACCCCGCAAGTATCTTAGGACATCAGCATCCTGCGGGTGCACCTTTGGAGGGCACCCACCAATATATCTCCCTGCATTTATCCTATGCCAGCCCCCTGCCTTTTCCAGGCATATATAATTAGTTGAAAGTATTTACACAAATACAGACACACCCATGAGCAGACCACCCAACCAGAACACTGGTCACGCCCCCCACATTATTGCGCATAATAGGCCCTTGATCATTTTCAGCTCCAGGCTTATTTAGACCTTAATCTGGCTCTGCCAATAGGTGAACAGTGCCTGACACGTATCAGTGACTTTTCTTTAGCAAGTATAGTATATCTTACTAACTGCTTTGGGGCTCATCTACATTTGGATATAAGTCATCTTACAAGATTCCTCTCAGATGTACAGTCTGGTCTGTAATGATACAGGCAACAATATGATGAAGACACCACAGCAGAGAGCGACACCCAACACAGGAAAGAGGAACTGCACAGGTTTTAAAAAGGTGCAGATTGCTAGAATACATACTATAATAAATATAGGCATTGTTAGGGATGCCACCAAGGTGGTATAGGTGGCGCTGTTGCACTTACCCAGCAGTCCTTGAAGCCTCCTGCAGGCTACAGCTTCACCTATAACAGCCATGTTCAAAGGGGTAAATTAAGTTCACCCCAACCCCGGTGCCGCCAGGACTTTTGAGGGGACAAGGCTACTACAGGAGACAAGGCAAAGGAAGGCAAACACAGGACTGGAGTAACACTGGGACACAAAAGGAAGGACCAGACACACAAGACAAATAACAAACTTTAACACACTACCATGTGCAACTAGCACGGGATCACTGCAGCAGATGGTATACACAAGCACCACAGCACTGGAGATGGAATTACCAAGCATTGGTCACTGAACCACAATTGCGTTAGAGGTGCAGTCCCAGGCAGTGTCTAAATGCAATATTGTACAGACAGACAAGGGACAGGACCGGATTGCGGAGCAGAGCCGGCACAGGCAGGTAGACACATACAGTACATAGAGCAGGACCAGACTGTGGGGCAGTTTTGGTTACAGACAGACAAATGGGTGAAAACACAGGTACATATACAGAAGCTCTATTGGAGCAAGTATCAACGGGGACAAACAGGACCAAACGCAGCACAGGCACATGAAGGGTCAAACAAACTTTGGGAAACTGGATCCAAGTAGGTACAAACTCAGGGCTGGGTAGGATACGGTATACAGACAAGGACTAAGTACAGGAGATAAGCATAACGGTTGGTCAGGAAAGCATGCATGTGCTCTGCTGCAATGGCTAAAAACAAGCAGTACAACCAGCGCAGAGCTAAGGGCAGGCTGGGTAATATAGGAAGCAATGTCCAATCATAACAGCTAGAATGGACATGCCCCCTTAATGAGGAAAGTAACTGCAGGTGCGTAGCTTGACACAACGCAGAGTTAATTGCCTAATTATATGACAGGTGAAACTGAACACAGAACAAATACAATAGTCAGGCTGCATTTACACAGACCTGCCAGAGGCGGCTCCTAACAGTACCCCCCTCTTGAAGAGGACCCCAATACCAGGTTTTTCATAACAAGGGATACAAATTCTAAATATGTCTTTATTATTTGTATAACAATCCTGTACTCTATGGTTTGTATTCCAAGAGCTGCTCCCAAATAAGTCTAGTGGATACTAACATATGGATTATAGGTTATATTCAAATAAATACAGCATGTATAGATATTTATTGTTCCGGAACATGACTATGTCATTAGGAGCACAGAATACTAATAAAGATGCATAAATTAATTCAGCAAGTCAAGTAGATTACATAGAGATGATCGTTTTATAATCTTGCATTGTTGCTCGGGTTTCCTGTGTGTATTATAGCAATCGGCCTCTCTCCCTCTGGAGGTAAGCAGTAAGAATAGGGAAAACATTTCTCATCCAAACTACCCTCCTGCGGCGCATTAGGACTTATCTTTGGATCCACACTGGAGAACACCATATACTCTGCATTAAGATATCATTTTGCATGCTGGTTTTTCTTTTCAAGAACATTTCCAAATATATATAACAGTAATTGGATAATTTAGCTCTACCCCATAAACATGTAAATAAATATTGTGCAATCTGAGATGGGACAGAAAAACTATAATGAATGACTTTCACGCATTACTTACTGATTTATTAATGTACGGAAATACATCCCCAGTGGTCATCTACAGAATAGTAAAATCTTTTTGTATGTGCTGTTTCTTTGGACATTATTCAAAAATATATATTATGTACTGTACAAGGCATTCCATTTGATTGACTTCGGTGTGTGCAGCTAGCACTGTATAGTTAGATGCTGTGCACATTAACACATTAATATCTCCTTAGCCGTTAGCACCTTAACAGTGATTAAAACCTTTAACGCTGTTAACGGGGGGGGGGGGGGGGAGCGTTGACATTGCGCTGCAGAGTCTCTGACAGCATTACAGAGACCATGTGCCCCTCCAAATATGGACGCCGCCACAGAGAAGACACGCTAGAAATACTCTTGCACCTCTAGCAGCTGTCTCCTTTGCTGTTGCGCCCATCTTTGGAGGGGTGCTGGGTCTCTAACGCTGTCAGAGACTCTGCGCCTCTGCAGTGCTGATCCCCTCGCAATTAAAAGATTTATCTCCCCCTTGGGTAACGAGCATTTATTTCCATATGGCAGCAAGCATGTATTCTCCCCTGGCAACAAACATGGAACCCCTGGCAATGAACATGGAACCCCTGGCAACAAGCATGGAACACCTATGGATATGAGCATGTAATACCCCTTGGCAACAAGACTGTAATCCCCCTGGCAACAAGCATGGAACCCCTGGCAATAAACATGGAACCCCCTATGGCAATGAGCATGCAATCTCCCTTGGCAACAACAATGTAATACCACCTGGCAACTAGCAGGGTATGTTGAAGATGATCGCATTCCCCATTCTCAGCAATGGACCTGCGAGCGTACGAGTCGCTCTCTCATCCATGTTTGCCAGCATGCCAGCCTCTAGATACCAGTGGCTGTGGTGCGGCGATATCAAAGAAAGTGGCTCCATCGGGATGTGGTCAATATGCCGGAGGTCGGAATCCCGACTGTCGAAATACCGACGCCGGAATCCCGACCGCCGTAATGCCGGCATTTGGCCCCATAGAGGGAGAATAAAATAGTGTGCCCGCTGCGTGGAGAGCGCAGCGAGCCCGCAAGGGGAGGGCCATCCATGGCCCCCCCCCCTGTAGCCATTGCGGCGGTCGGGATTCTGGCATCTGTATTTTGACCGCCGGGATTCCGACCGCCGGCATATCATACCAGACCCGCTCCATCTGTATGGACACTGCCTTACAGTGCATTTATGCGATACAGTTATCGCATAAATGTTATGAGATTAATCACGATTAAAAATGTTAATCGTTAAAATCATTGCCCGGTGCTGGGCAATGATTTTAATGATTAACATTTTCATTGGAGTCCTAGACTAACAGGCATAGTCTGGGACTCCTCATAACCAAAGAAAAACAACCCACGACAAGTTCTGACTTTCAAAATTTCAGGGGCTTTCTTTCTTACCCGATCTGTTGACGAAAGGGTTAAGAAATAAGGCCACTGAAAATTTGACAATTTGAGGAGTTCCAGTCTAAGGCCTTCTCACATGGGGCCAGATGTACTAAGCTTAAAAAAATGATAAAACGGAGAGTGATAAACTACCAGCCAATCAGCTCCTATCTGTCATGCAACAGTCTGTGTATGAAAAATAAAAGTTAGGAGCTGAATGGCTAGTAAATTATCACTCTCCACTTTATTACTTTTGGAAGTCAGTTGTCCTTGGGTGTCTCATGTATTGGAAATGCCACCAATCAAATCATACTCATAACTGATGATAGTAATAAGACACACTGAGGGCCAGATGCACTAAGCTTCAAAAGTGATAAAATGGAGAGTGTAAACAGCCAGCCAATCAGCTCCTACCTGCCATGTCACAGACTGTGTTTGAAAAATGTTAGGCAGGAGCTGATTGGTTGGTTGTTTATCACTCTCCATTTTATCACTTTTGAAACTTAGGGCATCTGGCCCATAATATGGTATTTAAAGACTGTAGGAATGGGTAAACAATAAGAAAATAAAAATAATTTTTACTTCAGACGATGTTAAGAAGGAAAATATATCTCACTGAATAAAATGAATAATCTCTTACCATCAATTAATAAAATTAACAACACACAGCAAACGTGTAGGTGCTGCTTGGATAGATCACATTACTGGTCACTTTAGTCATACCTCCCAACTTTTGGTCCTATATGATCAGGACACATGCCACGGCAAAGATGCGCGCGTGTCCGAAAAGCGGACGTGGTCTATGAAAAGGGGGCGTGGTCTCGTGAGATGATGCGTCCCATTTTTCGCCATTATGCGTCGCTGAACAGACGCTGTGCGTATGCGACAGTGTCTATTCTCTTCAGGCTGGGGGACTCCCAACTGCCCACCCCCCCACCGCGGTACAATGGTGGGGGGGTGTGACGCAGGAACGTCCCCAAAAAAACGGGATGTTCCCGCGGTTAGCGGGACAGTTGGGAGGTATGCTTTAGTACACACGTGTACAATTCCTTTCAGATGGATGTAATAAAATGATTTTGTTTTTTTTTCAATGCAGATTCTTTGAAAAAAGAATGATTTTTTAGTCCAGCAAGTCAACCGCTGTTCACAAGAAGTTAAAGTTGTCCGCCCCTTGTTTCTGATGTCAGCAAGGACTGCTGATTGAAATATTGTCTTAAAAGTTTCACCCCTCTCTATTACTTGCTGCACATGTTATTATTCTGGATTTCAAGACAGCTGTGTGAATTAATGAACTGATGTGTGAATCAGGTTTGGCCTGGTGCCCGATTTTAAAAGTCACTTCGATGACCTCATAAAAACAGCAAATAATTATTTCACTATGCTTATAAAAGAGATGCATGTTATGCTATAGTAACGCAGACCGCCTGGATAATACATTCACAAGGAAAATGTTAAATAACAGAGTGAAAACTTCCCATGAAAAGGACACTGCACCAGCACAGGCAACTATAAATTTTAATTGATATTTCACAGTAAGAACAATTTAATTCTCCCGGGAGGGTAGAATATCATTTCTGCACCTGCAATCTAAGTCCTCTGTTATAACGTTTCAGCCATTAAAACAAATCTTTCACCAAATAGTTTGCACTGCATTAGTGTCAATTAATGATAACAAATCACTGTATTATTTCTATATAGTATATCTAGTAACTATACACAGAAACTTATATCTAGTAACTAGACACAGCAACTTATATCTAGTAACTATACACAGCAACTTATATCTAGTAACTAGACACAGCAACTTATATCTAGTAACTAGACACAGCAACATACAAAACAAAATGTATTCAAATGTGGTTCTAGATCACTAGAAAAACTCACATCCCATTTCTGCAGTATGGATTCCCATAATAGTTATAAGAACAATACACATCCTGCCATGTAAAAATATAAACATTATATGGTCTTGGCAAAAAACAAAAACGGGCCTGATTCAAGTCTCATCGGAAGGGGGCATTCCGATAGCGGGATGAACACCCCCTGTACGAACACCTTTGCTGAGGCGTTCTCATGGGTAGGGGAGGGCAGGGGCCGGCATCAGGGGTACGCCCAGTGTTATATGGGGTCTTCATGAAGATGCAGGTGTATCGGGATACAGTCACCAGGTCTACAAGCATTAGATCAACACCACTAGGTCGACATGCATGAAGGTCGACATGTAGGAAGGTCGACAGTTAAAAGGTCGACATGGGGTTTTCTCACGTTTTCGTGTAATTGACATGTGCCGACAGGCGGTATTTCATACCCTACCATCCACTAGGGCGTGGGCAGTGGCGTAACTACTGTAAGGCAGCCCCAGCAGTCGCTTGGGGGACATGCTGCCTGCTGCTGCCCACTGACTGAGCACTGGAGGCGAGTCAGCAGCAGCGTGGGTGCGGCCATGGCAGAGACGACAAATCCCCCCGATTCAATTGACTTTACACAGAGCCGGCTATTGGCTACTGTGTACAGGATGGGCAGGGCAGATGGGCATGCTAGGGCGGCCTGGGATGCGTCGGAGCCAAGGGAAGCAGCAGTATATGCTGGTCTCTCTTTCTCTCTCCTGCTTCAGCTTCTCCGTTATGCGTGTGACATCATCACGTCACACGGTGGGGAAACACGCAGGAGAGGAGCCAGGGGGGGGTGGGAGCGCCACAAACAGCGGGGGGGGGGGGGGGGGGGGGAGCGGCAAAATTTATAGTTACACCATAGTTGGGGGGGGGGGGGGGAGAATAAAATTGTGTGCCAGGCCCAAAACATGGTGAGCTCAGCGAGCCATGTGAGGGGAAGTGGAGCTGCATTTCAGTGTCCATGTCGACATTCGGGACAAAAAAAATGAAAAACCCCATGTCGA
The DNA here is from genome assembly GCF_055691185.1 of Crinia signifera. Classification (NCBI taxonomy): domain Eukaryota; kingdom Metazoa; phylum Chordata; class Amphibia; order Anura; family Myobatrachidae; genus Crinia; species Crinia signifera. Next base: position 55,035,231 of record NC_139221.1, on the reverse strand, counting down.
CCTTTTTGACTGTCGACCTTCCCCATGTCGACCTAATGCTTGTGTCAATCTAATGACCCTGTCGGCCTAACCCATGTCAAGCTTCAGTCACGTTGACCTTCTTCCATGTCAGCCTTCAGTCATGCCGACCTAGTGGCATCGACCTAATGCTTGTAGACCTAGTTGCTGTCTATCCAATGATCCCATTCCGATGTATCGTTCCCTGCTCGGGGCGGGCGACAGACGTCGCATGAAGTCAGCACCCGCCCACAATTCGGTGATCAGCAGGCAAGATAAAGTCAGTGCAGACTCTGCAAAAGGCAGAACAATCATTTGATGGTGAGCGAACATCGAATTAGTTTTTGGCCAGGCAGCTGCATGCGCGGTGATGTGTTCACGTACCCATCCTCTCGCATGCTTGTGAGGGGATTCAGGTGTGGCCAGGGGTTCGTTGGGGCGCTTAACCGCTCGTTAGGCAGCGAGTGGGTCTGAATCAGGCCCTGCACAAAAGACTTTCATTGGGGCATTCTAGGCTTTCACGGTCTTCCCCTAACCTGTGGTTGGGCCTGATCTTTAAGTTGCGCTGCCTGCCCTGACCTTAGCCCGTATACTGACCTGTCCAATGTCATTGCCTGTGGCTGTGCAGACCTATTATCAGTTCTGATTGTCTCATCCTCGCTGGAACCCAAGAGATATTCTTTTCCAGCTACAAGAACTTACAGTATGTTCTTCCGGAGTCCCAGTCCTTTATTTATTGCTGTTCATAGCTATGTTCTTCCCATCTCTTTCTAGTGTCAAAAGTGAGCACAGAGCCAGGGAAAATGGCTATAGCTACTGTGTGTGCTAAACTCCTACAGTAGGAGACACTTAGGGGCGCATTTATCATAATACTGCGATGCCGGCGTTTTGGTATCGCCGGACATCGCATTGCGGTATTTTATAATACCGCCTGGATGTATTATGATAAGGGCGCAGGGACAGGGCTCCGAAAGGAGCCTGTCCCTGCGAAGCCCTAACCCGGAAGCCGGGGTTTCTGCGCATGCGCGGTTATGCGCTGACCCCCGCCGACCTCTGTGACCGCACTGCCCTGTTCGGCAGTGCGATCCGTAGCCATAGGCTACAATGGGCTATCGCCATCCCAGAATGGCGATAGCCCAGGGGTGCGAAGCCAGGCTGCCCGATGTTGATACATCGGGCAGCTTCGCATCCCCCATAGAAAACTATGGGGGATGCGGCCGGCGGCGGTTCCGGGGGGGATCGCAGCAGGGATGGAGATTCCTGCTGCGATCCCTCTTTACTACATCTGGGTGATACTTAATATTTGCGGCTAAACACCGAAAACGGGTGTTTTCGGGGATTTAGCCGCAAATATGGTTTGATAAATGGGCCCCTAAATAGCTGTGATAATGGTCAGCTCAAAAGAAAAGAGCACCAGTTGGCTGGTGATAAGGGAGTAGAAGTGATAACGTGCCTTCCACTTTATCAATGGCCAATCAGCTCCTGACTGTCCGTTTTTAACCCCAACCTGTTACCTAACATTCAGGAGCTGATTGGCTGGTTTATAAAGTACCAGGCACTTTACAACTTCTCCTCCCTAATCACAGCTTCATACATCTACCCCATAGTTCCTGTGTATCACCTTTACATTCTAGCTATCTATTGCAAAAGTATTATGAAGGCAAATCAGGGAGGTGGGTTTATGACGTGGCAAGCGTGGTTGACTCATCTTTAATTTAAAAAATGTCACAGTGTAAGAACCAATGGGAGTGTGTGGCTCATTTTAGAATTGGCCAAACACAAGCGTTCCTTTCATGGGATTCAGGAGTGGATCACTAGGGCACCGTAGAAACCCAGTAGACACCAATACCTCTACCTGCCTATGGAATGCCCACTGGTGCCCGCTCCCAATGCCAAATAATTCCCAATAATTACATTTTTTTAAACATGTTTAAAAATTGGATTTGGCAATCGCAAACGATTTTAAAAGGGGCTAGGGGCAGGCAAAAGATCAATGATTTATTGTGACAATCATCTCCAGAATGGAGATACAGTACTGCTGATTTCCACATACCTTACCATGATAGAGGAACTGATTACTACTACAGTGCCTGGGGCTGCTTACATCTGCTCTGCAATCAAGATGCTATCCCTGGCTGATGACCTGTATGCACTGCTCAGCTCCAAGTCGGTCCATGCATACAGAAGTTTTCCTCTACATCTTTGTTGGCACTGCAACACTCAGCAGCATACTGTACATGCCATGAAAGAGTGCCCACTGGCTGGCACGCATTGTGCTCACACCAGCAATACTAAAGGATGACATGGTGTGAACAGTGCCATACTGTGGTGTACTGAGTCACCCACACATGCAGTTATTTGCCCAACATGATGCACAGACTTGTACATCACACTGCCAGGAAAGAGGTAAATGGATACATCTGTAACTATGGGGGTTATTCAGGTTGATTCGCAAGGCTGCGAATTCGCAGCCTTGCGAGTCCACCAAACCCCGCCCGGCGAACGCACGCCCCCCCCCCCCCCCCCCCGCCGCCCCAGCAAAGTGCGGCTTCGCCCGCACAGCAGCGAATGGATGTTTTGCATAAACATCCATTCGCTTTGCTGGGGTGTCCGCCCACATCATTCGATGGTCACCGACCATTGAATGATGTTTAGCGTGCACGCATATATAAGTGACTTTTCAGTTGCGTATATATGCATGCACGCTGGCGTGATATGGGCGGGCAGCTGACATCCGGTGATGTCAGCTACCCGGCCCACACACCCGCGTCACTGCCTCATTACCATGAGAACGCCAAGCGTTCTCATGGAAACGCCCATGGAATGCTGGGCGTTCCCATATGGACATGGGGCAGCCCGGCGCTCCTCGGCCATCTCTGCCCCCCCCCCTTGCTGCCATGGGTGCGTGCACCCGGCGACCCGAAAGGTCGCCGTGGGTGCACGCACCATGCGCCTGCACATGCGCAGAAACACGCCTGCGCATGCGCAGACGTACAACATCGGTACTGCGTGCGAATGCGCGCAGTACCGATGCAATCTGAATAAGGCCCTATGAGTATTGCTGCACCTTTACATTGTTACTTCAGTAGACCACCCAACTGGATAAGTACTGGGTTTTTTGTTGACTACTGGAATTTGCTGGTGTGTGTACATACACTCTGTCACCTGAACACACATATTCACATATACAGTAACACAAACAATCTCTAGCTGCTAGCATGAAGGATATAGGGGTATATACCGGTGCATGCGCTATAATTTTTAACTTTTTACAATAGTGTCAGCAAGTATATGTCTTTGATACACAACATATACCCCTTTCACACTTGCAAACACTTGCAAGCTGTGTCTCAAGCTGGGTACAAAATCCTGAGTGCGACCCGGCTTGCAAGCGCTTTTACACTAGCCCCCCCCCCGACCTGGAATAAATCCTGGCAGGTCACATCATCTGGAGGGGGGCCAGGGCGGCGCTGGGAGGTGATAGCATCTCCCAGCGGTTCCTTTACAGTGCAGTGAATGGGACCCGGGTCGCGCCGACCCGGGATACCCATTCACACTGCGTCTGGACCCGCAAGTGATCCAGGTTAAGACCTGGGTTGAGATCTCGGAACGCTGGATCCGGCATAATCTACCAGGACCCTTTCCAGGGTTGAAACACGTTTTTGTGCAATAACCTGGGAAATATTTGTCAGTGTGAAAGGTGTATAAGTTACGCTACAATGACAAGAGAGTTGTTGTCACTAGAACTCAGCCATAGAGGCTGAGTTACGGGCACGGAATGTTGCCTTTAGGAGAGAGGATGCTGAAGCTTATGGCACAGCTAGAGCAAACTTGAAGAAAGGCATCATCCGGGCTAAACGTTGTTATAAATTAAAGCTGGAGGATAATCTGGAAAAATCTGTTACCCGACGTTTATGGCAGGGCATCTGGGGTATTAGTAAGGCTGATAAAGCTAGTTCATCCCTTCATCTAGATGTCTCCTCATTAAACGAGTTGAACCAATTCTATGCCCGGTTCGATAGAGACAATAGTGAAAGGGTAACTAGAATGCCTCCCTCTGGCCAATCTCTTGTATTAACACCTGCAGAGGTTTTCGCTGGTCTTGGTCAAATCAATGCGAACAAGTCGGCGGGACCTGATGGCATACCGGGACGAGTGCTGAGAGCTTGTGCTGAGCATCTGACGGGGTTTTTACAGACATTTTTAATATGTCTTTGTCCACATCAGCTGTTCCTGCTTGCTTCAAAAGTACTGCTATCATCCCGTTGCCAAAAAATCCCAGGCCGATGAGTTTGAATGATTACCGCCCAGTGGCTCTTACACCAATAGTCATGAAGTGCTTTGAACGGTTGGTGTTAGTTCATCTAAAGGCTGGTCTCCCCCCGTCTTTAGATCCATTCCAGTTTGCATATCGCAGCAATAGAAGTATTGATGACGCAGTTTCTCTGCTAATTCATACTGTACTTTCACATCTGGAGAACAACAATACCTACGCCCGACTGTTGTTTGTCGACTTCAGTTCGGCGTTTAATACGGTAATACCATCTAGACTAGTTTCAAAACTGGTGGATCTAGGGATTAACGGTCCATTATGTAACTGGATAGGGGATTTCCTAAGTGATAGGCCTCAAGTAGTTAGGGTGGGTACAGTGAGCTCTGAATCGATTAGTCTGAACACTGGAGTGCCGCAAGGCTGTGTATTGAGCCCGTTTCTATATTCTATTTTTACATCTGACTGCAAGGCGGTCTACAATTCTAATACCATCATTAAATTCGCAGACGATACAACATTGATTGGGCTAATTGATAATAATAATGAAATAGCATATAGGAATGAGATCCAGCATCTGGCGGATTGGTGCGGAGTAAATAATCTCTTCCTTAATGCTAGCAAGACCAAAGAGATTGTGGTAGATTTTCGTAAGAAAAAATCTACTCCAATCATGCCAATACAAATTAATGGAGCATGGGTGGAACGTGTTTCCAGTTTCAAATTTTTAGGAACTCAGTTTTCTGAGGACCTAACCTGGTCTACTAATATTAAATGCTTGGTGAAAAAGGCTCATCAATGCCTTTTTTTCCTTAGAATGTTGAAAAAACATCAACTGTCACATCGTATATTGTTAAATTTCTACCGATGTGCAGTTGAGAGCATATTGACCAGCTGCATTTCTGTTTGGTATGGAAATTGTACCACTGCAGAAAAGAAACTTATACAGAGGGTGATTAAATCGGCCCAACGTATAATGAGCACTACACTCCCGTCTGTTGAGGAGATTCAGAGTAAACGCTGCTTACGTAGAGCACACAACATTTTAAAAGACCTAACTCATCCAGCAAACGGATTATTTGTATTACTACCGTCAGGTAGGCGGTTTAGGTGCCTTCGGAATAGGACGACTAGGCTGAAGAATAGCTTTTTCCCAAGGGCTATTGTTAATTTAAATAGGGAACGTAGCTTGGGTGGGGGGTTATCGGGTTTTTAGTATTCATTGTATAAATTGTATGGACTTCTGGTTTTTATAATATGGCTGTATACGGATAGATGCTAAATTGAATTTTGTTGTCCTAAATTAGGATAATGACAATAAAGTTGTATCTAATCTAATCTAATCTAATTTGGTAACCTTGGGTATAAATGCTCAAAAGTTACAGATGGTCATAGGAAGAAGGTCAGTAAGTAACACAGAGAAACCCATAAGTCAGAGCTGTATATTAGAGAAACAAAGTCATCAGCTACATATGGAGCGCGTCTTGCTCTTGCAGGGGATGGCGGAAGATTCGCCAGCCGCCATCCCTCACCAGCCGCAGTAAGGGGGGTCCCCCCGGGTCTCCGCCGACTCGCCGAGGTTCACCCGGGGTCCCCGCCACCTTGCAGCCCCCCCCTAACCCTGTCCGTCTCCCTGAAGCGGAGACGGACAGGGTTCCCGTCCCCCCCGCCGACGGGAAACTGAGCCGCGCGTGCATGTGAAACACGCTCGTCTCAGTCAAATGGGGCGCCTCTCCGACAGATTCTGCCGCTGGCGCAGCACCAGCAAAAATTAGAGGAGCTCCATCTGTATTTCCCAAGCAAGCAAGCAACAGTGCCAAGTTATATAGTACATACAGATGTGTGTGGTCCAATGGGGGAAGAAGTTGGTGAGAGTATACAGATACTGCTCAATGGGGGAAATATGAAGTGATGAAAAAGATTGCGGAATACAAGAGATTTGTAAAGAATCAAAAAGGTCACAGACTCAAGACCGTGCGATCTGATAATGGTGGAGAATAGCTCAACAGAAAATATGAAATAGAGCATACAGTACATTGACCATTGCCTATACTCCTGAGCAGAATGGTGTCAGTAAATGGGCAAACCGTAACCAAACCAAACCGTGGTGGAGAGGGCAAAATGTATGCTAAGGGCATAAACAAGCAGTTTTGTGTGGAAGCCATGTCCACAACTCGTTATCTTGAGAATCCTTCCATAGCAGGTCCTAATTGACATACTGTAACACCTAATGAAACGTGATTCAATAGAAAACCAAGTGTATAACATCTACTGCCTATGTAAATATACCAAAAGAACAAAGATGCATCAAAAATCAGTGAAGTGCATTTGGGGCCTTATTCTGGCTCATTCTTTGTGGCCACTCGTTCGGACGGGGACCGATGTTTTGCATATGCGCATGTGCAGCAGCATTTCTGCGCATGTGCATACGCTGAAAGGGCGCAAACTCTGCGCTTAATCTGTTCGGTGAGTGCACGTTCCCTGCCTTCCGACGAGCGGGGGGCGGAGAGGGATGTGGGATGCTGGCCAGGGGCATTAGCATATGCATTCGCCCAGCATTTCATGGGCGTTCCCAAGAAAACGCCGGGCATACATATGGTAATGTGGTCGTGACGCATGTGCGGGGTGCGGGCAGCTGACATAACCGGATATCAGCTGCACATATGTACGAGTGGACTGAACCACCCATACCTATGTGTGTGCCTGTCCAATCACTCGATGTCCAATCGGCGACCATCGAGAGATGGGGGAGGTTACCACTGGAATGCGAATGGTTGTTTAAGTTAAACATCCATTCGCATGCTGAACGAACAAACCCGGCGTGCGAATGGGAGCAGGCGTACCACCATTCACCGGGCATGTTCTGGATGACTCGCAAGGGTCCGAATTCGCGCCTGAGCGAGTAAACCATAATAAGGGCCTATGTTTCGCTACTGCCATGAGAACAAAGGTTACAGGTTATGAAATACAAACACCAGACAGATTGTTAAATCATGAGATGTTATATTCATCGAAACAGCGCTTATTGTAAAAATCCTGGAAGGTGACAAGTATGTGTCGTGGTACATCCCACCAATCACAGGAAATAATACTAATCGCATACAGATGATGCTGCGCATCATTCATTTGGGCAGCGCGTCGTTCACCGGGAATGGGATGCACATGCATGTGAGACGATCACGTGCCCCATTCGCGGGAATGGGCACACCAAATGAATAAATAAGCGTGCGCCATCTGTATGTACTAACGTACCATATCCCTCTTGCGTTGCTAAATAAGGCCCTACGTTTCATAAAGTTCTATGTGACTTTTATCATGTGAGAAAAATCCTACTTCTCCAGCCTTGTGTGATGACATTAGACCTTCCAGCTGAAACCTATGTTTTGTTTTCTAAAACTATGTGAATGTACAGCCATAATTGCACGATAACAGTCAAAATATTATAATCATTACCATCCTGACCTTGCCAGGGGTGAGGATTATGTGATGATGTTATCAAATCCTATAATCCCGCAGACAAACGTTAACACATAACATTGTGAGCATCAGTAACGACCTGTTACATTTTACAGCTAACAATACAATAATGGAACAGGTTAATCAGAAATAATAACATAGTGACTCATTCAAACCTACTGTATATGTAACGATTGACTTTCCCCTTTCTTTCTTTCTTTCTTTCTTTCTCTATCTTTTCATTGTTCTCCACAGTTTTCTTTTTATCTCTCTACAAATTCTGCTCCGAATACTTTCCACTTTATCTCTAATTTTTCTTTTTCAATTTCCCTCTTTTCTCTTCCATTACACTCTCGCTTATCTCATCTCCCTCTTCATTCCTCCTACTCTCCTGCCCCTTTCTGTCTGCGTCTATATACTCTCCCAGGTCTCCTCAGAAGTTGTGTTCTTTATATGTTACTAGCTGAGGTATCCGGCGTTGCTCGGGTTTGGTTGTGCAATTACCATTACTTGCACTTTAGCCTTCTTTTGTTTTAAACTTATCCTCTCACCATGCCCATGGAGTGACCGGCAAACACCTGTCTGTGGTGGGCTCCCGGATCTGACCACAGTTTTTTTATCTTAAACCCCATGTCCCCTACCCCTTTTATGTTATGCAACTCTACTATATCTTTCATCCCTGACCCATTTTGTAGTGGCCAGACTCCTTCTTGGGCTCCCGGGTCCCCAGGACAGGTGGAATTAAGATTGTTAGTGGCTGTGAACCTAATCTTGACCCAATCAATGACCTCTACCTCTCTATGGCCCTTATTCAGAATCGTGCGGTACGGCCCGCGTGCGGCCGTACCGCCGATGTTTTTTGTCTGCACATGCGCAGAGGTCATTCTGCGCATGTGCAGCCCCCTTCGCCGCAGACGGATTTCGTCCGCCGCAAAGGGGGCGGATAGGGGCGTGAGGGGCTTCAGCCCCTCATTTCCCTATGTGTACGCCCCGCGTTTCATGGGCGTTCCCATGCAAACGCGGGGCGTATGCATGGTAATGAGGGCATGACGCCCTCATTACCATGACATGGGGGCGGAAAGCTGACGTCGCCGGATGTCAGCTTTCAGCCCCCTTACAAGCTCCCACACGGACGATTGTCCGTGTGGTCTGAGCTTGCGGGAGCTGCCGCGGCGTGCGGGCCTGCCTTCGATGGTCGTCGACCATCGAAGGCAGGGGGCAGCTCCCACCATGGTGGAGGCGTAGCCTCCACCATTTTTGAGCGGATCGCCAGCCGTCCGTGTATGGACGGCCGTGGCGATCCGTCTGGTGGGCGGCCCTTGGTTTGTGCGGTCGGAGCCCCGTGTGCGGCTCTGACCGCACCAACCAGAATAAGGGCCTTTGTTATGTAATTTTGCAATATGTATCTTCCCTGACCCACTTTGTGTAGTGGCCGGACCCCTTTTTGTGCCCCCGGCAGGGTCGGGAGTGCGGGTCTAAGTGGCTGTGAACCTAATCTTACCCAATCAATGTCCTCTGTTCTCTCTATGGGGGTTATTCTAGTTCATTCTTTCTGACAAAATCCTTCTTAGATGGACAAAACCATGTGCACTGCAGGTGGGGCAGATGTAACTTGTGCAGAGAGAATTAGATTTGGGTGGGGTTTTTCTTAAAAGTGAGATCTATATTGCAGTGTAAAATAAAGCAGCCAGTATTTTCCCTGCACAGAAACAAAATAACTCACCCAAATCTAATTCTCTCTGCACATGTTACATCTGCCCCCCTGCAGTGCACATGGTTTTGTCCATCTAAGAAGGATTTTGTCAGAAAGAATGAACTAGAATAAACCCCTATGTTATGCAACTTTGCCATATGTTGTATCCCTGACCCACTTTGTGTAGTGGGCGGAACCCTTTTTGGGCCCCGTGACCCTCCTGGGGGTGCACAGTTACAGTAATATACCTAGAACATTACAGTACTGTAGGGTGCCCAGCTCTGCACAGCACTAAGGTATGGCCTGTGCTGCCTATTACTATGGTGTGCCCAGTGCTGAATCTTACCTGCTGCCAGTGTGCCTATGGACTCCTCAGGTGTGGTTGAGAGCTGGTGGCAGCAGATGCCACCTACATACATAGATGTCACTGTGTACAGCAGGTGCTGAGAGTGGACCTAGCAGGATAAAATGTTCCTCTTCCTTTAATGTTAGTCTAAAAGAGCCCATTCATGCTCCGTTCTGGGCGTCTGTTCTGTACTTTTAAAGTACACATCATATCGCATCGCATGCCTTGTGCATTCATTGTGCATGCAATGCGATGCGATACGATGTAAAGCTAGTACAAAAAGTATGTGCAGCGCATACTTTTTGTACTGTACGATGAGATGCGCGGGAGCACGCATCTCATCGTACAGAACGGACGGAGCAGCATGGAGCGTGTATGGGCTCCTTTAGGTTAGACACACTCTAGGATGGCCAGCAATTGGGCTGATAGTCGAGGAAATATCTTGTTCCTTCCTTTATAACTGCACGGTCTCATGCGATGTCCTCTGCTTGGCTGTGCTGATTTTTGTGGACATTAATGGACATTATTTGGAGGGGGTCCTAAGTTCACCAACAATGTATCCCTTGGTGAGTACCTGGCCTTTATTTCAGGCACGTTTTAGAGGACCAGGTCTGATGCTTAGTAGGGTGAAGAGCTGGTTTATCATATATATATTTTTTTTTATCTTTCGTTGCTTTCTGACACGGTATTATACAAAATGACCCCCTATTTTTTAAGGTGGCATAAATAAAGGAAATGGCAGATATAATTTTTAGTATTAAAAATGTAATTTGCCGACATAAAACTAAACTAGTAAACTATTTGTCGAATACATATAAAACTATATAATAATATATGTAAATTCATAAATTGATCATTGTTGCAACACATTTCACATTCAATTCCTATTCTTAGTTATTCCAGTTTCACAATATTATAATTGCACTTAAACATCTTAAATACCCAAACTCTGAAACATGCCATATTTCATTTCGCTCATCTATGTAATAATAACAAAACTACATTGCTATATTGCAGTGGTTCCCAACCTGTGGTACTAGTACCCCTGGGGGTACTCTGCAGACCAGTTGGGGGTACTTGAAAATAATATTGGTAATGGCGGACGATGAGAAGGTCTTTTGATGGCTGAAGAAGACCCATTGCCATAGAGACAAACCATGTTGTGTCATATGCCTGACCAGCAATCCACTGGGAGCTTCCCATGCTGCCCTCAGACATCAGCAGTCATCTGCCCAGCACTGACAAAGGTGGAGGAAGCAGTGGCATTAATCCTACCGGTGTTAGCGGGAATCCTGGAGATAATACACAACCAGTGTCTAGACACAGAAGGGCATGATTCCGTGCTGTATACTACTCCTCCGCTCCTCCTTAATATAAGGACATGCATAAGGATCCGCATACCGCTAAGTACTGTCCATATTTCAAAATGAGAAGCCATATTATCAATGAAAAGCCTAGTCAAGGGGTACGGGAGAGAAAAAAGGTTGGGAACCACTGCTATATTGCATTGATCAATATTTGATATACAGTATATAAAAGGCTAACTACTCTTTACCTCTATGAGGTGAAGTACCGCCACAGAATATTAGAGGCCACTCAACGGCCCAAATCACTCCTTTGTGTGCTAAAAAGATGCCATAACAGAAAGTGAAAGCAATTGTTGCAGAGACACTGATCTGTTTCAAACTTGCTGGATATGGGCCCTTATTTTGGTTCACTCGCAGAGGCAAATTCCTTCTCAAATGGACAACACCATAGAGAGAAGGAGCTGCGAAGACAGAGGTTGGAGGTAGGAGCAGATAGGGACTGGGGCTCGGGTGGAGGGATTGTGGGCTAAAAACTGTCACAGCTCAAAGTGAAAGTACATTGGAGAAGTTGTCATTTTGACAGCTTTTTAACTAATCTTTTTATAAATTCACTAGAATGGAGCTGATTTATGTTTTTATATAGAAGAATGATTGCAATATTTGCTGTTAGTTATTGGAAAATATTTGTTTTACTTTGTAATACGTTTGCCTACTTTTTAAAACCATATATCAAATTATTATTGCTTGAATTCATATATAATTCCCTTTGGAGCTTCACATCATTGAATGCTATTGTATAAACTGGGATGCTCGCTGCAGTGTAGCTCACAAATCTATAAGCCCCGGCCAGTGTCACTCATGTTATTGGCAGGTACCGCAGTCATAAACTTGCACATCCAGATTTTGAGCAATATTTTAATACTTCCAGAAAAAAAAAATGCAAAACAAAAGTGATCTTAATATTTTGGAACCCTCCCTGGAACATGGATTAATGGGGAAGGAGATTTAGAGAATTAGCTGAAAAGCCTCCTGGGTGTGTGAACTAAGGACATGACATATTACTGTTTGTTAAATTTAGCTTTTTTAAATTGGTAACTGCAGGGTTGCTTCCTCATTGACTGCACATCTGGGATTTTTTTTTATATTAGACGTAGTGAATTCCATTGTTTGTGAAAAATGTAGATCCGATGAGGTTTTGTTCATGGAGATTGCCTAGAATAAAGGACACATGTTTCTGAAGTGACTTTACTTTTTACTGGGAAAAGAATGTATACGGGGGTCCATAATCAATCATTAATGCCTATTTGCTGGAGACCCTGGTGGAATGCATTGCATTATATACTGTATACTAGCAAGCAGCCCAGTTGTGGGAATGCTTTAAAAAATATGGGCATTTCATGTGCCTATCAAGGACACAGAAATAGATGTAATGTCAGTGATAGTATTAACCATTATTCCTTTTTTAATATGTAGGCTTTGGTTGAAAGGTATACTATATTAATGACAAAGGTACCCTAAAGAATGTAAGCTTGCGAGCAGGGCCCTCCTACCTCCATGCAGTGGCGTAGCTACGTTTTGGGCGCCCCCCCCGCCGTTAGGGGGGGGGGCGCCCATACCCACCCCCCGCCGCCGCCGCCCCTTCAAGCACCCCCCACGCCGCCCATGCTAACCCCCTCCCCGCAGTCTTACCTATCGAGCTGGTCCCGGCGGCTCCGTTCTTCTGCTGAGGACCACCACAAAATGGCCGACCCCATACAGCAGACAGTTTCAGATAACAGTGTGCTATATGGGGGCGGCCATTTTGTGGTGGTCCTCATCAGAAGAACGGAGCTGCCGGGACCAGCGAGATACGTAAGTCTGCGGGGGATTGGGGGGGGGGGTAACTATAGCACCGCAGCCCCCGGCGCCCCCACATGCACAGCGCCCCCCCCAGTGGTGGCGGGGGCTGCGGTGCTATAGTTACGCCCCTGCCTCCATGTCGGTTTGTATCTACCCAGTTTGTTTAATCACCGTTGTTTCCAATTGTAAAGCGCAACGGATTATGCTGCGCTATATAAGAAACTGTAAATAAATAAATAAAATAAAGGCAAACAAAAAATAAAAAGTAAAAACAATCATCCTGTACTGTGTATGACAAAAATTCATGAATGTAGTACAGAGTATCCTATTGCCTTATGCTTTTAACCTACAGCCAAGGAAGAGGGACTCGCTTCCCATGAGCAAGGAAGGAAGCTGGTGCCCTCTCCGACACCTCCCTCCTTGCCCCCTATATTAGAATGTTGCCCCCTGTGCACGCAAGGTATATGGTCACTAGGTCAACAGGCAAAAGGTCGACATAGCTTTCGATAGACAAGGTCATTAGGTTAACACAAGCATTAGGTCAACATTGGGAAGTTCGACAGTCAAAAGGTCAACATGTTTTTTTTTGAGTTGACATGGCCCACTAGGGCATGGAGGGAGAATTTATTAGCGTGCCGAGCATAACAAGCACCAAGCCTGAAGCATGGCGAACGCAACAAGCCATGCGAGGGGACGCGGTGCAGTTCTTCGGTGTTCATGTCAACTGTGTTGACATTTGGAATAAAAAAGTGAAAAACCCATGCCGACCTTCCAAATGTCAACCTAATGCCTGTGTCTACCTAATGACCCTAAAGCCATTTCGACCTTATTTATAAGTTGACCTAAGGCCTGTTGACCTTTAGTGGTTGACCTCATGCATGTTGACCATAGTTTGGTCGACCTATTGACCAATACCGTATGCAATTATACATTTTTTGCATTGTATTATTTTTTAGAGGTATGGACATATTTGCAAGGCCCGGTAAGGCTCTCTATGCCCCTGGCTGCTGGAATGCTTCCATACACATTGTGTAGTCAGCCACACATGGAAATGGAGGTTATTTTATTAGCTATTGACGTCCCCCCCCCCCCCCTGTTTCGCTTATGCCTCCCTTTCCAGTCTAGGTTCCTCCTCCTGCATCTCATTGCACCCCTCCCCCACCTCTATCCCTGTCTCACTCTCTCTCCCCATATGCCCACCCCACCTCTATCCAGGTCTCACCTCACCACACATCCCCACCTCTCTCTTTCTCTCTCTTCCCTCACATCTTGCTTTCTCTGTCCCCCATATCTCTCTCACCTCCGTGTCTCCCTCATCCTAACATCTCTCATTCTCTCCCCTACTGCTCCCAGCCTGCCCCCTGTTCTGCACTACTGCTACTCCCATCTTCTCTCATGACTACTACTCTGAGATTGCCACCCACTCAGTAGCGTAAGTTCATCACAGTTGCCCGGAGGCAAAATAAATATCGGTGCCCCACAGGGTGGTAGCGTAGGGAGGTGACAGTGAGACATAGAACAGTAAGGAGGGGATAGAGTGACACAGGGCGGTAGGGAGGGGAAAGAAAGACTTGGTATGGTATGGAGGGGATAGAGAGATGCTAGGTGGAGGGTTGGGGATAGAGAGATGCAAGACGGCGGGAAGAGGGACCAAAACCAATAATCGCCAAATACATATATAAATATGATACTTTTTTTTTTATTATACATACAAGCAGGGTAAATAGCCATAAACAAAAATAATTCCTCACCTTAGAGTGCCTGCAGCTGCTCCACTGAAACCTTCTGGCTGTCAGGCTGCCACTATACAGAGACAGACTCTGGTCGTGCTGGCAGTCCACCACAGCCGCCATTGCAGTCACTGCATGTCCCGGGTGGACCATGGTCATCTTTCTTAGGTGCCGCTCATGGAGAACTGATCCTTACCGTTGAAGCTGGTCACCCGGACCACCACCCCCGTGTCAGCCTGGCTTCACAAAGACCCACCCCCGCATCAGTGGTCACAGGGATCTCTTCCATCCCTCACCCCCCCCCCCCCGCATCAGTGGTCACACGGATCTCTTCCGGACACTGCCTGACATCAGAACAGCGCTGCGGTCATCCAGAACCCCGCCCATAGGCTGCTATCACTCATAAGCAGACTGCCATACCCACCACATGTCTACTACTACCCGGTAACCTGGACCACCGCTAGCCGCTGCTCCGTCCTCCCTGCTAGATGTTACTGCTGGGCTGGCACTGCTCTCCCACCGGCCAGGATAGAATTTATATAAAAAAAGAAAAAACATATGAATGGTGCAGGGGGTAGCTTGCTGGGGCTGCGGGCCCCCTGCTGCCGGGTCCCATAGCAAGTGCACCCCCTGCACCCTCTATAGTTACGCCACTGGGCAGATGTAACATGTGCAGAGAGAGTTAGATTTGGGTGGGGTTAATACTTCAAACTGATATCTATATTGCAGTGTAAAAATAAAGCAGCCAGTGTTTACCCTGGACAGAAACAAAATAACACCCACATCTAACTCTCTCTGCACATGTTACATCAGCCCCACCTGTAGTGCATATGGTTTTGTCCATTTGAGAGTGAATTTGCCTTTGCGGGTGAACCAGAATAACCCACGTAAAGTCTTTTGTGTTCTATACAGTATAAAAAGTCATATAAAAGGTAACAAAAAGCAAAATCCTATAGATTGTAAGCTTGCAGCAGGGCCCTCTAACCTCCAAGTCTGTCTGTTGTAACCCAGTTTGTTTTATCACTGTCTACTATTGTAAACCGCAACGGAATCTGTTGCGCTATGAAAGAAACTGTAAATAAATAAGAAACTGTAAATAAAAGGGTACTTGTGTATTATCATGGCACCCGTGAAATCGGCCGATTTTCCGCAATTTCCTACTGATTTGCATGCTATTCCATCCTTGCACACCCTCACTATCCAAGTGAGCCCGAAGCGTGGCGAGCACATGCGGTATGCGTCCTCCCGACCTGTTCATACCCCCAATATCCACGTCGGCGTGGAGTTGATTGTATAAAGCGTGGCGAGCGCAGCGAGCCTCCAAGCCCGAAGCGTGGCGAGTGCAGCGAGCCCCGCAAGGGGACGCGTAAAATGATCCTGAAGTGTGGCGAGCACAGCGAGGGGACACGGATTACTTGACGTGTATTCCGCGTCCCCTCGCGGGGCTCACTACGCTCACCATGCTTCGGGATCATTTTCCGCGGACTCTCGCCACACTTCGGGCTCGGTGGCGCTCTGCGCACGCCACGCTTTATAGAATCAACTCCATGCCGACGTGGATATTGGGGGTATGAACAGGTCGGGAGGACGCGGACCGCCTCCGCTCGCCATGCTTCGGGCTCACTTGTATAGTAGGAGTGTGCAAAGATGGAATAGCATGGAAATCGGCAGGAAATCGCGGAAAATCAGCCAAAAAGTGGATGCAAATCTGACGCAAATTGGCTGCTAAATCGCATCAAGGATAGAATCGACCGTAAATCGGCCGCAAAATCGTATACTATATCGTAAGCGATATTGCATGTGATTTAGATGAAATCGGGCGCCGTGACAATACACAAGTACCAATAAAAGTAAAACAAACAAAAACTCAAAATGTATGTTAAGCTGTGTACACACGGGGGAGATAAATTGCTGAGCAATAAATTGCTCAGTGTCTCCTGTACATCAGCGACCAGAGATGGTCGCTGATGAACAGGAGACTCTGCTGGGGGAAGAGGCAGGGAAACAGCTCCTGCGACCTTCAGGGGCTGCACACGGGAGCGCGCACCTGCCGATTTATCGCCGACATCACAAACAAATCATTGGCAATATGGTTGCTCAGCTACCATATTGCCAATGATATGTGCTGAAATCGCCCCGTGTGTACACAGCTTTAGTTTTCATGTATTAAAAATATAAAAAATAAGTGGCAGCATAGATTACCTGCACAGGACGGCTGGAGTGAGTGACCAGTACTGTAAATTTAAGCGAAAATGCAATAAAAACAGTTTTCAGGGTTTTTACTACATTTCTGAATGCACTAAAGCTTGTCCTCTGGAGCTCCGTTGCAAAGGGTATCGCCAGCAAAAGCTGGTGATACCCTATAGAAACCTATGGGCTTTTCTCCACAGCATTGTTTGAGGGATCAGTCACTACCCCCTCCCAGCATGCCCTGGTATTGAGGGGCTACCGGCTCTCAGATGGGGAAGTCAAGCGCCAGAACCGCTTCGCAAAGGACATCTCTTATCGGAAGAGCTGCAATTTGCATTAATAATCGCATATGTTAGTGCAGTGGTTCCCAAACTGTGTGCCTAGGCTCCCTGGGGTGCCTCAGGACACTTGCAGGGGTGCCTTGGGTTGGTGGACCAGGATCAATTCATATTATTTATGGTCAATGTAACAGGCAAAACCAGTGCTTGTGGCTGCCAATCATAATATATGTGGACAAACAGAAGCAAATCATGTCCCTCACCAGATAACTGTGACATAAACACACAATGCACTTAATCTAATATTAAAATAATATTTTCTGAATTTCTCGATAAGAAGCATTTGGCCTAGGGGGGCCTTGAAAATATTTTGATGCTCTAGGGCGCCGTGATTCAAAAAAAGTTTGGGAACCCCTGTGTTAGTGTGATTATTATGGAAAGCATACCTGGCGAATGCCGGCGATGTGTGTGTGTGTGTGTGTGTTTGTTTATGATATAGCTACAAAACTAAATAATCATCATTCCCTTATATACTATGTGCTCGACTCATGATAAATACTTTGCACCTGCAAGAATTGTAAAAAAAAAATTGTGTTCACAAAGTAATCTAAAGACGTAAAATGTATCTGAGGTCAACATCTGTCAAAGAGCTTTACAGGCATCAAACTCATCAGTACTATAGGGAAATCTCTTCACTTTCCCCAGAGGAAATACATCCAAAATACTCAAATACTACAGTATCATATGCAGGGGCGGATTGGGGACTAAAAGTGGCCCTGGAAAATTTCTGAAAGTGGCCTCATGTGGGCGGCAACAAATCAATAAAGGGTGGAGCTACCATACCAGTAGGCGGGATTATTACATCACTATACTTAGATACATTGTTGACAGGCAAAACTAATGCCACACACTGTAATGCACATTACACATCATGTCAGGGCTTTACAATTTTTCGTAAAATAGGGACAACAGGGATAGTGCGCGCCGCAGGTGCGCGCCAAAAATTCACACCATAATGCCTATTACACGTCACACAACCATTACATAGTATACCACATGCAACAATGGCCTGCCAGGCTTGCTGGTGCCGGGCCCCCCCAACTAACGACTACACTACGTACAAGAACCGTTAATAATGTTACCTATGATTTTAATTCTAGCCCACAAAGCAATTTACTGCAGACTTTTCTTTAACCGTAATCCTGTATTAAAACATACATCGCTCTCATACATACTCCGCCACTCTCATACATACATACATACATACACCGTTCTAATACAAACACCAATCTCATACATGCACCGCTATCTTACATACACCGCCACTCTCATACATACAGTACATGCATGCATACACTGTTCCCATTCATCCCATCTCTCCCTCACACTAGTGCACACACCGTAATCCTGTATTAAAACATACATTGCTCTCATATATACACCGCCACTCTCATACATACACCAATCTCACACATACACCACTGTCTTACATCGCCACTCACATACATGCATGCATACACTGTTCCATTCATCCCATCCCTCCCTTACGCTAGTGCACACACCGTAATCCTGTATTAAATCATACATGCAGCCCTGGCAGAGAGACAATCATTTTGCATATTCAGTGATGCTGGGCTGCTGCCAGTGCTGTTAATTACAGTTAGTTGATGCCACAGCCACTGGACTGCTGAGAGTAGTCTTCTGCTGCTGTGAGCGGACTCGGAGCAGGACAGCAGGAGCCACGACTGAGGACTCCAACTGCTGCGAAACACAGGCTTCTCCTGTTCTCCTTCTCCCACCCTGCACCAGCAGCCTCTTGTAATGTGCGCGGTGACGTCATGATATCCCGACGCACACACAATCACAGACTCACAGTGAAAATGTCACTACAGAGTCCGCTGTCCCGCATCCTCCCAGTGCACTCCCCGGCGAGCAGTGCCCTGCCTGCTACTGGATGTGGCCTCTTTCCAAGAAGCTACTGTCCTGCCTCCTCTCCAGGCCATGTACTGTATGTTATATAAAATTAAAATGAGTCCCCTGCCCAGCCATCGCTGATCAGCGGCCGCCCACGCCGCATGCAGCAGCGCTGTCCCCTCCAGAGGCAAAACAAGCGAGTTGTGGGACCCGGATCAAAACTATGGTTTTGGCCCCCCAAACACACACAAAAAACCCACATTGTGGCTTGTTTCCTTTACTTCAAATTGAAAGCCCATTATACACTGTAGTGCCCATTACACACTGTAGCGCCCATTACACACTGTAGCGCCCATTACACATTCACACACTGTGATGCCCAGTACACATTATACCGCACACCGTAGTGCCCATTCCATATTATGCAGCACACCATAATGCCTATGACATATAATGCTACACACCGTATTGCCCATTATACATTATGCCACACACTGTAGCGTCCATTACAAATTCACACACTGTAATGCAAATTACACATGATACCGCCCATTACCTATTATGCAGCACACCATAATGACCATGACATTATGCCACACACCGTAATGCCCATTACACATCATAGTACCCATTCCATATTATGTTGCACACCATAATGCCCATGAAATATTATGCCACATGCTGTAATGCCCATTATACTGCGAACCGTAATGCCCATTACACATTATGCTACTGTAATGCTCTGCAGCACTCCTGCTTATACAGTTAGCACATAATGCCCCCAGTAGTGTCTATTACATATAATGCCCCCAGTAGAGTCCATTATACATAATGCCCCAGTAGTGCCCCTTACAATAGTAATGCTCACTTTTTTTGCATGCTGGTATCAGGAATTCATGGAAGGAGAGGAGTGCAGAGCTGCCACTGGGTCCTTGTGTATTGTGGCTCCGCTGCTCTGCTGGTGGTAGGGAGCTTCCAGTTGTTTGGAGCTGCTGTTGGCTAAGGTGCCACTTTACGGTTTGTCAGGGACGGGGGCAGAGGAGAATCAGCTTCATAACTTGGCTGGAGAGGGGGACAACATCAGGGCTAGTCGGGGAGGGTGGGGGGAGCTGCAGGCTCTTGGCTGGCTCTGTGGGGACAGGGGGAGAGGAGTGGCAGCTTCATTAGCGTGTCGGCGGGTACAGGGGGAGAGGAGCAGTAGCTTCATGAGCATTTTGGCGTGACGGGGAGAGGAGCAGCAGCAGCTTCATGACTCCTCCTCAACATGGACCATGCTGCCAATAATCAATAATGCCATGATCACATAATGTATTAAATAAAAATGAGTCCCTGATCGGCGGCAATACCGCATACAGTGCCCTGCTACTATATGCGGCCCGCCTCCTCTCACCCGCAGTTCTCCGAGTGACCGAGTCCTGGAGAACAGCGGGTGGGAGGAGGCGGCTCACATACAGTAGTAAACCCCTCCCCATGTTTCCCACCAAAGCTGCGAGGATGCAGAGAGCGTCTCGCTGCTTCTGGAGCCGCATACGCCAATTCCCCCTCGCTCAATTGGGGGAATTAGCGTATGAGGGTGGTGCGTTGAATACTGACAGAATACTGTGCGCACCATAGCAAAAATTTTAAGGGGCCCCCCAACTCAGGTATCCAGAGTCTGTATGACTAGTTCCACATAAGAGTTGTGGTTAATGTTGACTATCATTTTAATGCTGGCCCAGCAAACAACATATTCCCCCCTGCCGACATTATTTTTCACTGTTATTCTTTATAAAAACTCTGTGGGTTCTGGGCAGTGACTGGCCAGGGCGGGATTGAGGATGGGGGTCACCAGGACTGTGTGGGTCACAGAGGGCGAGAACTTTAATCTCTCTCACATTTAGGTTTCCTCCTTTCTTTCTCCCTCTCCTTTCTTTTCTCCACTTCACGTCTCTCCTTTTCTCTCTCTCTCATTCTCACTCTGTTTTACACACACGCACACACACTATCTCCTTTTATTTTTGTCACACGCACTTCTATTTGATCCTGATGCTCATACCTACATATACTGTTCTCTGAAATATACATGTATACACCGCCTCTCACATACATACATACATGAATACAGCACCACTCTCATACATACTCCGGCACTCTCATACATACATACATACACCCTGCCGCTCTCATACATACAGTACATGCACAGACACTCTCATACTGTACATACATACTCGGGCACTTTGATAGTTACATACATACACTATCACTCTCATTCATACATACATACATTCACCCTGCCGCTCTCATACATACATGCACAGACACTCATACATTCATACATACATGCATACATACATACATACATAAACACCATCACTCTCATACTGTACATACATACTCCGCCACTTTCATAGTTACATACATACACTATCACTCTCATTCATACATACATACATACATACATACATTCACCCTGCCGCTCTCATAAATACATGCACAGACACTCATACATTCATACATACATGCATACATACATACATAAACACCATCACTCTAATACTGTACATACATACTCCGGCACTTTCATAGTTAGATACATACACTATCACTCTCATACATACATGCACCGTCACTCA
Source organism: Crinia signifera (assembly GCF_055691185.1). NCBI lineage: Eukaryota > Metazoa > Chordata > Amphibia > Anura > Myobatrachidae > Crinia > Crinia signifera. Next base: position 55,013,596 of record NC_139221.1, on the reverse strand, counting down.
CATACATACACTCTGCCGCTCTCATACATACATACACCCTGCTGCTCACACCACCACTTTTATACATACATACACTGCTGGTCTCATATATAGTACCCACATGTACCCACCACCACGCTCATATATATATGCATACATACACTGCCTCTCTCATATCCATCCAATATATATACATGGACACACCTCCTCCAGCTCCATACACATATACAACACCCCCCCCCCATCCCCTCCCAAACAATAAAGCATAAGCCTCCAGCTCCATACACATATACAACACCCCCCCCATCCCCTCCCAAACAATAAAGCATAAGCCTCCAGCTCCATACACATATACAACACCACCCACCCCCATCCCCTCCCAAACAATAAAGCATAAGCCTCCAGCTCCATACACATATACAACACCCCCCCATCCCCTCCCAAACAATGAAGCATAAGCCAAGTGCGGTTCCTATTACTAACACCAACTGCCCCCAGTTAAACCTTAGTGTGGCACTGCAGAGCTGAATACACAGAATCCGATCCCCCCTCCCCGCGCACGCATTAACGCTGACACTACCTCCCGGCGGGTGGTGACCTCTATCAGCCGGCATCAGTTTGCACATAGGGTTCCGTCCTTGCTGGCAGGCCTGCTCCCTCTCCTGCTTATGATGCAGCCGCCAGCAATCCCTCCTGCTGGTCTGACTCTGCTGCTCGTCGGACATGCTGCTGGGGCGGAGCAGAGGCGGAAGTGGAACCGGCAGTGTGTGTATTCTTGTGAACACAGGACCAAGACTACTCACTGAACACAGGACCAAGACTACTCACTGAACACGCGGTGTTGTGGCAGTGTGCAGGGGCCGGCCCAAATTGCTAGGAAATCGGACTGGCCCGGCCAGCAACTGTCACCCGGCCCAGCCTGCCTCTGCACCTGCAGCCTTCGGCCTCAGGGTTGGCCGGCCTCCCGGGAAACTTCCCGGTAAGTTTAATGGCCAATCCGCCCCTGATCATATGTCAGTTAACTGTTCACAAACACGGCGACTACTAACTTTAATCAGGAGTGAGAGAAAAAGCAGAATTCATGGAACGTCATGACAGATGATTGTTCATTTGTCACTGATCCTGTGGTGATAGACGTAAAACGTCTGGTGTTATCAAATCTCCCAGAGTAAAAGGAACATGGTCCTTGGGCTTCAGAGAATAAGTCAATGGAGAGAAATCCTATGCTGAACATGTTGACTCTTTCCTTACGAAAATGGACTGGATTCAATTTTCGGTACTTGTGTATTATAGCGTCGCCCCCGATGTTCATTGTGCGATGTTTTTATCGCATCGCATCGCATGCCATGCACCCGATGGCATGCGATGCGATGCAATGCGATTTTTGCCCCCTATGCGATGAAACATAAGCACCCTAATGTTAAATGCACCCCCACGCCACCCCCCCCCACTATAAACGTTAACCCGAAGCGTGGCAAGCGCAGCGAGCCCGCGAGGGGCGGCGGTACGCGTCCTCCGACCTTTTCATACCCCCACTATCCACGTCGGCATGGAGTTGAGAACAGAAAGTGTGGCGAGCGCAGCGAGCCACCGAGCCCGAAGCGTGGCGAGCGCAGCGAGCCCCGCGAGGGGACGCGGATACCTTCATAGGTATCGCGTCCCCTCGCGGGCTTCACAGGTATCCGCGTCCCCTAGCGGGGCTCACTGCGCTCGCCACGCTTCTGGCTGTATGACATTGTATGAAATTGTATGACATTGTACAATATCGCGCGATATCGCATCACATCGCATACCATCGCATGCCTTTTGGTATGCGATGCGATGGGCGCCGCTATAATACACAAGTACCCAATTTTCTACACAACATATTTTATTATATTAATGGTAGAGGGATAGGGGGGTGGAGGAAATGTGGTAGATAAATGTAAATATTAAGAAACAATTTATGATGTCCACTATAAAGCAGTCATCGGTAAGGCTATTTTGCCTTACAATAGGTCACAGGTTGTGGAGGTGCACCCCAGAGAGTCAAAAATATATGTATTGGGTAGAAAGAAAAGTACTCTCTTTTTTTGTTGGGGCGCTCTTGTTTAAGAAAAAAATATATAATTTTTCTTTTAATCATATCAATAGAACCAGCATACAATAAGGGTATCCAATATAAACCCTGATGTGTCCTAAAAATGGCTCTTGTTAGGCAGAAAAAAGTGGGGAGTGATTCCCAGAAAAATGAATAAATCTAAAACATAACTTTTGTTAAATTTTAGTTAAAAAATTAGAGGACATATATATACAATTAAAGACAAACAGACAAACAAAAATGTGCAATCATCTGCATGTTCAGTGTGGTTATTCAAAGCATATTGGTAACCCACGGCTCTCCCTATAGGAAGATTCAAGATGACGCCGCAATGGCTGCCTAGGAACTGTGCAGTCAGCCATATGTATCCCGTGTCTTCTATGTGATAACTGTACTGTGTCTGTTACAACTGTGCTGTCTTTGCTCACACTGTTACCTCATACTGGGGCAGATGTATGAACCAGCGTTAAGTGCAAAAATGCACTTAACGCTGGATAACTGGGGGGGATTACGATTTTGCTAATGTATTACTAGCGCACCTACCGTGCGCTAGTGACAGCCCGCCGAGTTACGCTCGGCGGGGCTGTCCCCTGCAATCCCCCCCAGGGATTAGCGGCCGGGGCGATGTATTAACAGCCTTCAAGGCGTTAATTCGCCCCGGCCGCTTCGCCAGCTCAGGGCTAGCGTTGTCCTATCCCCCACTGTGGGGACAACACTAGCCCTGCGTCTGGCTTGGGCTGCACTGGAGATCTCGCGGTTTTAGCGAGGTCTCACGCATGCCCAGAAAGCCGGCCAGGGGGGGGGGGGGGGGCAGTGCGCATGTGCGGGCGGCGAGGGAGCCGATAAGGAGAGCCGTTCACGCTGGGGATAACGGCTCTCCTTATCGGCTTTGGGGGGGGGGGTTAATACATCTGCCTATAACGTTTGCCCGCTTCTCCACGTTATGCTGGAGAAGCGGGACTCGTTATGTGCAAAACGTTATAGGAAGATTAGTACATCTGCCCCACTGTGCTCATACTGTTACCCACCTGGCTGCTGCAACGACCAGTGGCGCCACTGATGGCTGCCTAGGCGCTGTGCAGCTCGGCAGGCATGTGTTCCCTGTGTGATAAACTGTGCTGTCCCTGCTTATATTGTTCCCACCTGGCTGCTGCAACGGCCAGTGGCGCTGCTGAATGACTGCCTAGGCACTGTGCAGCTTGGTGGGTATGTGTTCCTGTGTGAAAACTGTACTGTCCCTGCTTATATTGTTACCCACCTGGCTGCTACAACGACCAGTGGCGCCGCTGATAGCTGCCTAGGCGCTGTGCAGCTCGGCAGGTATGTTCCCCCTCCCCCCCTTCATCCCTGCTTGATGCTGCACTGTAATCCACAAAAAAATCCTAGTGTGCGCAAGCACACATGGCCAATAAAGTTGATTGTATTCTATGGGTTGTGTTTTCACACCTAACTGTGGGTAGTTTTGTCTGTGTTGAAGTTACACTCCAATGTATAGAATATGGATATATCAATTAATCAATTATTTCTGATAGAGAATACATGGAGGAGAGAAAATTGCAGGTGTGTGCCCTGCAAATGAGTTTAATATAACAGTGTTGATGACCACTAGTCAAAATTGATCCAATGTTCCAATCAGTAACCCAAAGCCAAAAGAGATCCACTGCACACACTGGCAGTGGATCAAATCAATTATTCACATTAATTACCCTCAAGAAAAGACGCAGTGTGCACATTGACAGTTTCTTAGGTAATTCACTAAGCAGTATGTAATGTCTTATAAAATGTACATTTTTCTTAAACCTTAGGCAAGCGAAAATATAAGTGATTTAAGGCCCATACACACTAGTAGACTTTCATTTCAAAAGACTTTGCCAAAATCTTTGATAGATATATCTTTCACCAAAGTAGTGCGTACACACTAGACTATTTTCCTCAAAGAGCAAGAGATTTTCAGGAGGCGAAAGACTTTGCTGAAAATCTTTCATATACAAGGCTATTTACATAATGGGCTGGGTTTGAATTCCAAGGGTGGGAGCAGGGTCCATTTTAATCAGTGCATTCCTGTTCTTGGTGCCTGATTCAGAACTGATTGCTGGCAAAATCCCACCCGTGTGCATGGCAAACATTTAATTTGTAGCCGTGCACGTAGGGAGAAAATTATTCACACCATCATGTCCATTACACATTATACCACATACTAGAACGCCCATTACACAATATGCCGCACACCATTGGGTGATCGGCAGTGGGTGATAGTGATGGATAGCGGGTGACAGCAGTGTAAGGGTGGTGAATGAGGGTGACGGGCAGTGGGTGATAGTGACAGATAGTGGGTGACAGCAGCATGAGGGTGATGGGCAGTGGGTGATAGCGATGGATAGTGGGTGATAGCGATGGATAGTGGGTGATAGCGATGGATAGTGGGTGACGGCAGCATAAGGGCGACATCGGTGTGAGGGTGACGAGCAGTGAGTGATAGTAATGGATAGTGGGTGACAGCAGCATGAGGGTGGTGGATGAGGGTGACGGGCAGTGGGTGACAGCAGCGTGAGGGTGATGGGCAGTGGGTGATGGTGACGGATTGTGGGTGACGGCAGCATAAGGGTGGCCGGTGATGGTGACGGATAGTGTACTGGCTGGGGGGGGCACATGCCATCCTGCCACCCTGCCACCCGACACAGTCCGCTACTGGAACTTGGGCCCCTAGGATTATGGGGCCCTAGGGCAACTGCCCATCAAGCCCTTGCATTAAGATGTCCCTGAATACATACATTGCTGGCCTGTGCCAGCAATGTATATATTACTTGCTAATACGTAATCATTGGTGCCCTGTGGCACCAATAATATATACATTGCTGGTCTGTGCCAGCAATGTATATATTACTGGCTTATTAATAACATTGGTGCCCAGTGGTGCCAGTAATATATACATTGCTGGCATGTGCCAGCAATGTATATATTATTGGATTATTAATAACATTGGTGCCCAGTGGTGCCAGTAATATATACATTGCTGGCATGTGCCAGCAATGTATATATTATTGGATTATTAATAACATTGGTGCCCAGTGGTGCCAGTAATATATACATTGCTGACCTGTGCCAGCAATGTATATATTACTGCATTATTAACATTATTGGTGGCCAGTGGTGCCATCAATATACACATTGCTGGCATGTGCCAGCAATGTATATATTAATGGATTATTAATAACATTGGTGCCCAGTGGTGCCAGTAATATATACATTGCTGACCTGTGCCAGCAATGTATATATTACTGGCTTATTAATAACATTGGTGCCCAGTGGTGCCAGTAATATATACATTGCTGACCTGTGCCAGCAATGTATATATTACTGCATTATAAATATCATTGGTGGCCAGTGGTGGCAGAAATATATACATTGCTGGCATGTGCCAGCAATGTATATATCACTGCCTTTAACATTGGTGGTCAGCGGAGGAGCAGGGAGGATGCGGCCAGTGGGCTGGGGGCGGGGCGTTCGGCTGGGGGGCGGGGCGCTCCGACGTGCTGCTGTGTAGCCGGAAGGAGGGGGAGAGGAGGCTGCGCTGCGTACATGTCTGCAGCCTGTGACCGGACAGCGTGGGAGCGAGGAGAGGTGAGTATAAGCAGGGGGAGGGAGCGGGCGGTCAGCTGGGCTGAAAGTCTGTGATCTTTCAGCCCGGCTGCCATACACATTTAGCGATGATGGCTAAAAAACCAGCCATCATCGCTAGATGTGCTGGTAAAACCAGCAGACTTTCCACCTCGCTAGCGATGATGCGGGAGCGCGCATCATCGCTAGTCGGGGATCTCTGGCCCATACACACTAGGCGATTTTCAGCTGAAAATCGTCAAGTGTGTATGGGCCTTAACTCTAATTGTAACACTATCATGTGTCTTGTATACAATTTTTGACACTATAATGTGTCTAAGATATGCAGCCTCCGTGAGTCTGAGCTATTTGCAATTTAGTATTCAGTTAGTACCCAGCGGTTATAATGTATCAGTTGGAAAATAGAGTGATTCTCAAAGCTTCACTTTGAAGGGATAGGTGGAAAGAAAAGTCCCCTTTAAAGTATCTGAGCTTGATTGCTGCTGCCACACTTTGTATACCATGTGCATAAGTAGGTTTGTGGGTTTTCACAAACAGTGCCAGCATCACAATTAAGTTATGTGCTTGTAGGTATGGTGGGTGATCGTATCTACTGTTGCTCAAGCTTTGTGGATAGAATTGAAACTTATACCCCTTTCAGACAGAAAACAAAATTGCCGGGTGAAGCAGTTCTACCCGTTAATTTTGCCACTTTGGAAAATTTTTACCCGGTAATTTTGTGAATAACACGGGTCCCTTTTCTGTGTGAAATTGACCAGGGTCCAGGACACGGGATTTATGACCCTGGTTGGCCCTTTCACACAGAAGAAATACCTGTGTTATTCAGCAAATTACCGGGTAGAAATTTTCAACCCGGTAATTTGTTCTTCTGTGTGAAGGGGAGTCAGGCTGCTCCCGGCAAAATGACACGCATTTTAAATTTTCAGACTTTTCTGTCTGAAAGGGGTATATGTTTCTACTTTCCTGGCTACACAAGGGGCCCCTGAGTAGTGAATACCAGTGTAGGGTGAGCTCCTTAATGAGGTCAGAATGAGAGTACTCAGTGGAAAAAAATAGAGATTTTAAGGTTGAAATTAGAAAGACCTACACTGGTATAGTTCAGGTGCGCTGCTGCCCCTCATATACAAATATGTGCATTGGTGAGGGGTGAGCAGCACCTGTTCTCTCGTGTATTGGTCTTAAAGGTATAGCAACAGTGTGTGTCTGAGTCAGATAACCCCTTAATTGCTAAAGTAATTAACCCTATTTAGGGAATATGGTAAGTCTTAATGAGAGGTAGTAAAGGATATCTATAAGTGTGCCGGGATCCTAAAAAAGAGAATCCTGTGTGGCATCTATAGTTAAATTGTTGCTATGAGCGGCTAAGTTTGTTTCAGCCGCTAACAGTGGTATTTGAGTGACAGGCCCCGCTCCTTGTGCTGCTGGCGGTGGCAGTGTTTATCCGCTTTTTAGCGGGGCCGTTCTTTGTTAATAGTGGTGGTTTGCCATGCCTGCTTTCTGTCAGTCCACGATTATCTCTTTTCTATGCGAACCATGAAATCCCAATATGACAAAGATTTCACAAACATAAAAGCAAATTTGTAGCATCAGAATGTTCTAGGATGTGTCCCGTTGTAGTTTTTCTCTCATTCTATTATGCCCAGCAGTGATGGTTGGTGGCCATACTATAAATGTGGCTACCTTGGATATTTTCACAGAATGTTTCCAAACATGAAACAATCGTCATTAGCAATGGTGGCTCCTACCTTTAGACTTAAGATGGTTGCAATTGCCTGGATACTGCTCATTGCAAACACAACACAACATACAGATAATCTACTTTAAATCACAAACTATGGAATAAAGTAACCTTGATTGTGATTGCTCTGCACTAGTGTTTTTGTGCGTATACTGTATATATGATGTAAAGTAGGTAAGGTGTATTTTTATTTTACATTGCCCTATAGACTAATGGTGCAGAAATATGAAAGTATGTTCCTTATAAACAGGCTTTCAACAAATTGGCTAGAAATGTAACTGAGACTTGTACCGAGTAGTCACAATAAGTTGTGATATATAAGGCATATATAAGGCATTCACTTATGTTAAGCAGGTAGTTCCAGTATCTGCCATAGGTGGTGCTGTTGAGCATTATGATGTCATAATTTAAATGAGCTTCATTGGTCTCAAAGTAATGTGTAGCTGTTGGCAGGCACTTTGGTGCTAAAGCCCGTATCTGGGAAGCTAGGGACCGCAGGTTCAAGACCCACCTGGTTGCCGATGTCTGGGAGACCCCCTTAAATAAGATCTAAGTCGTGTTGTGGGGTTGGACTGCAGACCGTGGCTTCTCAGGCATGGTTTTTATTCCTAACACATAAAAAATATCAAATCACAGAAATATTTAATCTCTCTATATTTTCCATTGTATTATCACTATAGCTGCTACATGCTGCTGTATTTGGTGCATAAATATGACAGAGGTTCTATATTTCCACAAAAAAATGCCAGGGTCGCTAACATTTGTTTTATAAATTCAAATAACAAATGTGTAAAAAAAAGATTATATTTCCTATATAAGGTAAACATTACAGGTCATTATGGACAAATACATTGTGCTAAGTGTTGGTCTACCTTCAAACAAGGTGTTACCACACCCTTAGCTAAACTAGATACACAAACAAAAGGGTGTTTTGGGCAAAAAAGTAATTGCTAAAAATGTCAACCAAAATTGGATACATATATATGAAACAACAAATGAAAAGTAAAACTTGAACAAATGTGAATTGTTGTGTTGTGGTTATTTTAAAAAAAATTTTTTTCATCCGGGACAATTGTTTCCAATGGAGGTGATGCGGTGCATATAACCAGGAATATACAACAACAATAAAAAGTGTGTATTCGTTCAAGTCAATAAAAGTGATCAAGTGTTGTGATGACTAAATCCCATCTAAACTCACAGTACAGACGGGAGATAGCAGCTCATAAAGGTTTCTTTGTCTTGAGGACCTTAAGTGTCTTTAGTATCTTTATGAGGGTCCTGGTCTCATGTATTGGGCCGTATGTTGGGTATCCAGGAAAAAAGGAAGACAACTTATAACAAAACACCATACGTGCCTGGGATTTGTATCAATACATGTTTTCAGTATGTCATAAAAATATGCATACCTAACTCACCACAAACAAAATTTGACAAATGCACATCAAGGTTTCTTTCAATAAATGGTGAAAATAAGTTACAACATTTCACCATTTATTGAAAGAAACCTTGATGTGCATTTGTTAAATTTTGTTTGTGGTGAGTTAGGTATGCATATTTTTATGACATGCTGAACACCACACAGAAAACATGTATTGCTACAAATCCCAGGCACGTATGGTGTCTTCCTTGTTTCCAGGATACACAACAAACGGCCCAATATATGAGACCAGGACCCTGATATAGATACCCAAAGATACTCTGGAGTCTCAAGACAAATAAACCGTTATGAGCTTCTATCTCCCATCTATCCTGTGAGTACGGTATGCAGTATTCCTATCATCACATCACTTGATCACTATTATTGACTTGAACTAGTACACTGTTTGTTTTTGTTGTATATTCCTGTTTATATGCACCGCATCACCTCCATTGGAGACGATTGTCCTGGATTGAAAACAATTTTGAAAACGACCACAACACAACTAGGGTGGCCAATCCCGGGATCGGGATCCGCGGGATCCCGGGATTTGGCCCCCAAAACACCGGGATTTTAATCCCGGGATTGGAGTTTCCAATCCCGGGATTTCGGGATTAGACTGCGCATGCGCAGTCTAATGCCGGGCAGCGTCTGAGCGGGTGCTCAGCAGCTGCCCGGCTTCTCCCGTCCCGGGCAGTGCGGCTCTGCGCAGCGTGACGACGTCAGAGGTCACGCTGCTCAGGCTGCACAGGCTGTCTGCCTCCATCCTGTCCCCGGATTAGCCCGCCCAGCCGTCCTGTCCCCGACCAAGCCCGCCCTCCCAGCAGCGGACCTGCCGGCACACCAGGCCACCAGCGGACCAGCCCGGGCTCCATCACCCCATCTCGCCCACCCACCCGGCCGCACCACGCATCTGTAAGTAAATATGCGGGGCGGCCGAGGTGGGTTTTTAATAGTAGGGAAGCCAATCCCGGGATTGGCCATTTTTCAATCCCGAATTCCGGGATTGAAAAAATGCCCCGGGATTGGCTTCCCTAAACACAGCAAGTCACGTTTGTTCAAATTTTATTTCTCATTTGTTGTTTGCTATATATGTATCCAATTTTGGTTGACATTTTCAGCAATTAATTGTTTGCACTTAGTATTTAGGTCACATTCACGCTTTTGTTTGTATTACAGGTCATTGTGATGAATAAAAATGTTTGCTTGCCAATTTTTACACCTATTTTAACAAATTCACTTGGCACTCAAAGAGTTAAATCACCTTTGTGAGAAGTAAATAAAGACTAAAAATAATCCATGCGAGGGGGCGCTGTACACATTTGACAGTGTCCATGTCGACATCTGGGACAAAAAAAAACCTGAAAAACTAATGTCAACATTTTGTCTGTCGACCTTCCTATTGTCAACCTAAGCCATGTTGACCTATTTCATGTGTCGACCTAGGTCATCCTGACCTTCAGTGGTCAACCCAATGCATGTTGACCTAATATGGGTTGACCTAATGACCCATACCCAAAGCCTCATACACATGGGGCAATGGGAGCTGAGGTGCTGAGCATTGTGCTTAAGCAAGATCATGCGGCACACAAGTGCTGAGTGATCTGTGCTCAGCAGGGTTTTGCCTATACTTATAGGCAAAACCACACGATCTTAAGCATACATTACAAAAAAGGCTATTTTTTAACCTGATTTCTAAGCAGGGCCGCCACTAGGAATTGCAGGGCCCGTGACTGACCTTCAGTCGCCCCCCCCCCCAATACCATTACGGCCGCCCCCCCTCGTACCATTATGGCCGCCCCCCTCCCAGTACCATTACTTACCTATCTGCGGCGTCACATCTCCTCAGTGGAGCATCTCCTCGGGAGCTCACACTGCACAGTGCAGCCTGCAGAGCGCTGAGCCCCTCTGTGTCCTAGACTCGGTGCGCTGCAAGTTGCACTGTGTATTGTGCGTGCCTGGCTGAGGAGCCGCCGAGTGGGGGTGGTGGTGTTCGGCCACAGGGGTGGGGGCGTGGCACCGTGCCGCTGTCGCCTCTCCACCTGTACCCACAGCACCCCCCTGTCGGAGGTCCTGTTTCTAAGTGATCTAACTAGATTGCTTAGAAGTGAAGCACAGATCGCTCCGTGTTTATGGCCCCGTGCGATGGTGATGTGCAGTCCTGCGCAATGCTATTGACCACTGTCTATCCTGCTAGATCAAGGGGCTTTTCCTATAAACAATAGGCAAAAGCAGTTCAGCACAGATTACTCAGCACACGTTGCATGTGCATCGCTTGTGTGCCGCCTTGTGTGCTGAGCAACCTGTGCTTAAGCCAGCTTGCTCAGCACAGCTCTCCGTCACCAAGTGTGTACAAGGCATTGCGGGACCCACGCATCACCATCGCTGGGGGGCATATGTGGCACCCTGTAGCGGGTTCCACTAACGGAATTAGCAAGGATTAACCCACCAGAGAGGCCGGAAGAGAGAGGTCAAGGGTGGGCGGGGGGCGCGAAGAGGAAGCAGGCGGTGACGGAGCGTCTGGTGGAGCAGAGCCAGGCAGAGCAGCGGTGACAGAGGTCACGAGAGGCACGTGAACACTGCACGGGGGCCGGAAAGCGGCTGCACCCGGAGGAGGGGAGCAGTGTGCAACCCAGCTCCATCATCATCACCGCGGCTGGCGGGCGGACGCAGAGGCAGCCTGGAGCAGCAGCGCAGCCAGTGTACAAAAAGAGGAAGTTGTGGGGCACTATGTGTCCCAGGGGGGCGCCCAGGGAGGAGCTGTGTTGCTAAAGCGGCAGTAAGAGAATGTCTGGGTGTCAAGCCCAGAAAGCAATACAGTACAAAGTAAAAAGGGGGTTCAAACTGCGCTAAGCTGACAAACATGCAACAGGTGTATAAAAGTATCAAATTTATTTGGTAAAAATACTTGGTATTAAAAGGCAATATTCAAAAATAAAAATCAATATAAAGGGTACTGCTGTTATTGTGTAGAAACCATGTTTTTAAAGGTTTTGTATAGTCACCCACTGTTCAGTGCAGTTGTCCTGTCGTGTGTCCGTTCCTATTACGCTTCCTTAATGTATCTTAGTGATTTGAGGCAAAAGATGTTTTCTCCAAGCCTGGGGCTCTGTTTGTGGGGAGGCTGCGCTCTCCTGCCGTATTTGTACTGGCTGTAGGTAGTCCCAATAAAGTTGGCCGTTGGAGTGGTGTGGGAGCTGGTCCGGTCACAGATTATCCTTGGTGGAAAGGGTCTTAGTAGGTGAAATGGGTTTGCTGTAGGTCACCAACACATTTCGCTGTGAAGCTTTTTCAATGTGATGATACCAACGCGTTTCGCTGTGAAGCTTTTTCAAGGTGATGTGTGGCCAGTGTATCCCGGCGGGACACAGCATTTGGAGGAACTGTGTCCTCCCCGCAACCACCCACAAAACTGTGAGTCAGCCCCAGTGCCCAAACCCCCAGCGGTGCAGCACCCCCTCAGTGCCAGGAGAGAGGAAGTGGAGCCCTACAAGGGTAAGGCAGGTGAAAAAGAGGCAGGGGTAGCCCAAAACCCACCTGTTCCCTCCATACCTACCAGTGAAGGAATTCGTACCTTCCTCCACTCTACCTATGAGCAGAAGGATTTCCACCTGTTCCCTCTCTACTCCCAAGTGGTGGGCTAGTGCCCCATGGCAGGATTAACCATGTAGAGAGGGTCTCCCACGTCTCTTAGGACGGGCGCCGTCGCAAATCCACGGCTAACTTACGCTATTGATCCGTAGGAAGGCCTAATTCCTGCTAACTCCGGTTACTGATCCATAGGAAGGCTGAGTTGTCCATTGGAGGCACATGCCCTGGGAAGTTGTACATTTGTCCTGCGTTGTAAACTCAGGTCCTGGACAATAATTGGGTACCGGTACCATTTAGCCTCCCGTTATAGTACAGGTTGAGTATCCCGTATCCAAAATGCTCGGGACCAGGAGAATTTTGGATAACGGATTATTCCGTATTTCGGAATATTTTAATATTTCAATGATGTATTTTGAAGTATCTTGCATTTATGCTGTATAAACACATAATATACACACAAATATATTTTATTACCACATAAAATACACACAAACATATTTTAATTGTTCAAAAAACAAGGTTTCAAAACGTGAAACAAAATGTGTGTACTGTCTCAGCACTGAATTTAAATGCCAAGCAATCATTATCTTGCACATATATAGTGCCAGTTACATATCATGTCCCCAGTGATGCTGTTACATATGTCCCCAGTGAGTTTTTAGCAAAAAAAATTTTTTTTTTCACTTTCTGGAATGTCCGTATTTCGGAATAATTCGGATAACGGATATTCGGATACGGGATACTCGACCTGTATAGTGAAGTCTATTAGATCCAGTATTGATTCGTAATTGATAGCGCAGTAACTGCACTCATATTGTTAGCAAATCCCACAAAAGGGTCCGTGGGGGACTGTAAAGGTATGTTCAGATTCTGATATAGAGTTACTGGTCTTGCAGTGAGTATTGTTACTCACTGATGTACCACAAGCTGAGTATTCCCTGTGTATTTCTGTATTCTACGCCATTGACCTTGTGAGTACAGTAATTTGCCTGCCAGAGGTTATCGTATCAACTATCGTTTAAAAAGTGAAGCAAATAAAATCATTCTTGTTCAACTGCATTTATCTTTCCAAGTTCAAATTCATTTATTGCCTTCCAATCCCCTGGAGCGAAAGAACCTAATCACCCCCAGGATCTCACACATACACACAGAGCGATCCCAGCTCCATTTCTTTTTTTAACTTCAATACATTTTTATTGTAACAATTTTTTTTTAAATGGGGTACAGAAAAGAGAAAGGGGGACATTTGGGGGAGGGGGGGTGTTAGCTCCATTTCTAAGCAATCTAGTCAGATCGTTGAAAAATGGGGCTGAATCAACCCGTGTGTATGCCCCTTAACCCTGGGACAAATTCTGTTTTTTCAAAATGTAATATTTCAGTCACATCTACTCTAAGGGCCAGATGTACTAAGCTTCAAAAGTGATAAAATAGAGAGTGATAAACAACCAGCCAATCAGCTCCTGCCTGACATTTTTCAAACACAGTCTGTTGCATGGCAGGTAGGAGCTGATTGGCTGGCTTTTTATCACTCTCCATTTTATCACTTTTGAAGCTTAGTAAATCTGGCCCTAAGTCATAACCACACTCTTGCTTTCATTGTGAAACGTGCTATAACACAGATAAAGCCCACTGTTGATTAGTCACTCAGGCTTAATGCAAATTTTACGCATAAATGCAATGTTAATATAAATTAGCCCTTTGTCTTTCTTAAAATTTTTAAAGGAAAATGTTGTTTTTTTTAATTATATTGGGTTGTCTTCATTTTCTGCACTCAATATAGTATAAGGTAATGGAATGGCTGTGAAATTAGTCATTCCTCAATGGAGGTCATGAGAGAATCTTCTGCCATTTACGCATTCTCATGAAAAGCTTTCAGCTGTTGTGAATGTCCCCTGAGTGGGCACAGAGCCCTCCTAATGCAAATGTTGTTATGGGAATCTGGAGCACTTGACATAGTGGCAGAAGTGACTAGAGAAATATTTGTGATGGTATCATGTAGAAAGCCACTGACAAACACGTTGAATCGGCATGAACTTTGTGGTATGCTAATGTCGCACCAGACTTTATAGTACTCTGCTCGAAGCCTCATTGTGGGAAACAAGAGCGCTGGTTTCTTGGCACAGTCCTCATTTAGATACTAAAACACAGCTCAGGTCAAATACAATAGTATAAAAACATGCAAAAAAAATTATGTATATATAATGTAATAAATAATGTATTTTAATTATTAAGCACATTTATATTTTTGCATAAATTAATAATAATATTAATAATAATAATAATAATAAAAAAAACATTTATTTATGTAGAGCAGTGATTTCCAACCTTTTTACCTTGTGGCACACTAAAATTGCCAAGGCACACCATGAGATCCCCACAGGGCAAAACACATTGGTCCCTACAGGAAAAAGCAAACCTATCGGTCCCCATATAAAAAACAATCACACTGGTCCCCACAGTTAACAAAAATAAAATACATTGACCCTTTACATGAAAAGAAGAGATCATTAAGTAAATAACAGTAGAACTGGTGGTGGCTGTAACCTGGTTTGGGCATCTCTAGATCTGGGGGCACACTTGAGAACTGCTCAAGGCACGCTAGTGTGCCAAGGCACAGTGGTTGAACTGCTTACATGTGGGAATAAGCACAGCACTAAATCAACTGGGTATTTAAGAAGTGAGGATTTAAAGGCAAATTTAATAAAGGTTCTAAAAATGAAAAGAGTTGATGTTGCATATAGCATCCAATCAAATTCTATCATTTTCTAAGATACAATAGAGTAATAATAGATATACTCTTTAGCAAACTTACACCATAGAGAAGGTATAAAACTAGAGGTACTGTACTGTACTGTAAAATAAATCCCATGAACATTGGGGATGATGGCTGCTGGGTATGTGAAAGCAGAGGCGGATTTTCCACAAGGCAACCTAGCCACCTGCCTTGGGTCCAGCATGTCCCAAGGGGCCCCAAAAATATATCCTGGCCACCCAAAACATTCCCAGAGGAGCATTGCTCGAGTACCTTGTGATGTCATCACATCTTTAATAGGATAAAAAAAATTGTAAAGTAAAGCAGTCAGTTTAATTTAAATGTGTCGCAGGTAGTACACCTACTTCCAAAAGACCTAGTGCCTGATTCATATTTGTACGCAATGCTGATATTCACACAGCGGAGCATTTATTGGTAGACTGTGCATGCGCCAAGATACTCTATTGATGCTGCCTGCAATCGGGGGAAAATGTACAGTGCTATGAATTGTTAGATGGTGGAGGGCCCCCAACTGGTATCTTGTTTAGGGCTCCGTGAGGTGTAAATCCACCTCTGTCTAAAAGCAATAGATGCATGGTGTGCGATTTGTGTGACCCCATTATATACTGTGAGCTCAGGATTTTTGTGGTCAGAAGACTTGATGTACAGCAGTAAGCTTGACAAGTGATAAAATGGAAAGTGATAAACCACAAGCTAATCAGCTCCTACCTGCCATGTCACAGGCTGGTTTTCATTGGCTGGTTGTTTATAAATCTCCATTTTATCACTTTTCAAGGCTTAGAACATCTTTCCCACATTGCCATCCCGATTATCAGAATCCTAGCAGAGGATGTGTAAGTATACTTACCCTCCCCCCAGCTCCCCTAACCTCTCCCCCTGCAGCCTAACCCTAACCCTCCCCATATTAGTGCCTGACCCTAACCCTCCACTAACAGACCCTGGCATTTTTACCATCGGGATTCCGGCATCAGAATTTGTAGTGATATCGGGTTTCTGGTGTCTGTGTTGTGGCCACCAGTTGAGATTCCACTGCCAAGATTTTGAATGCCAGCATCTCGATCGTTGGCATGCTGACTACATCCTTACTATTCACCACTAGACAGAGAGTATACTCATAGGCTTAGATTGTGAAAAACAACATTTCCTAATTCCAGTGCATGTTTTACATATTTCCTCATTATTGCAACTAATTAATTAGTTTCACTTTTTTGTCTTTTAAAAAGTGTCAGTCTGTAAGCAAAACACCTGGGCACCTGGAAGGGCATATGGAAAATATGCAGGGGGAAATTTACTGATGTGTATTCTACTTCGCATGTGATATTGCTATTGACAACCAATCAGATCCTGTCTACTATCTTCTAGAGCAGGCATGTCCAACGTTGGCCCTCCAGATGTTTTGAAACTACACATCCCAGCATGCTTTGCAATAGTTTTAGCATTCTCTAATAGCAAAACTGTGGCAAAGCATGCTGGGATGTGTAGTTTTACAACATCTGGAGGGCCAACGTTGGACATGCCTGTTCTAGAGGGTGCTAAATAAATAAGAAGTAGCTTCTGATTGGTTGCCCATAGCAACATCACATGTGAAGTAGAATACACATCTTAGTAAATTTCCCCCGCACTGTTAGGGGTTCCAGAGAACTAGAGTTAAGAAATAGTGATGTAGAGTATACTGTACATGTGTGTCAACACCAGGGTTTTTTGTGTTCCCGGTTGTGACCTTAGTGGGCCGGGGGCCCTGGAAACTGGAAGCTAGGGGCTTTGATGAATCTGGAGAACAGACAGCAGAATCTTATGTGAGGGCACACAAGGGGGCAGCTGGGATGGGTGTTGACTGGTACCATGAACAAGCAGGTCACGGCCCCCTTCCCTGGTTCAGCTGAAGTGTTTAATGTACAGAATACTCTGTGCTATCAGGAATTAAAATAATGTTTCTGGTTTTACAGTATTTTAATTTGAAGATTATCAACATAAATATTCAAATCTAAAAAAGATATCAATATATGTTGGATTTGAATATTTATGTTGATAATGATATTTTTTAAAAGAAAACATTTACAAAGGCAACAGACTCAAATAGTTTCATTGACAACACAAGCCTACATCATTCTATATGGCTTGATAACATATCTTTTGGACAGTTTTCCAGGGTCAAAAGGATTGCTCTGACCAGTTTGTGAGAGGTTTTCTGCTAAGGGCTACACAGAGTCCTTATTAGAGAACGTGAAAGATAAACTCGCTTTGTTAGATTGCAGAGAATTATTGGCAGAGAAATATAGGTATAAATGGGCATTTATTTCCCATTTTAATAATTGTCATTTTTAACGCCAGATCTGGTCTTGATCGGGTGAACTCTTACCAGAAAAACACTTTTATTTATCTAAAGGCTAAATCATTGAGAGACAATTTAGTTAAAAGCACGGTCAACACTACAAACAGACATAGTGAACATACCAACAGATTCCACCGTTGTGGATCATGCTTAATTTGTAAACCAATAAAATCTAAAGACAAGAAATTAACATAATTCTCAGTGAACAATAAAATTTATAAAATCAAAGATTTCATAACCTGTCATTCAAAGAATGTGATATGAGAGGAACCACTAGTCCCAAGAACAAGGAAAGGACGGTTTCGAGACTGCTTCTTAGATCTGTTTTGACCAAAGCTGCTGCTAGAAACAGGATGCCTCGTGCCATCAACCGTTTCCTTTTGAAAGTTCCGTGACTTGCAGAAAAAAAATGTAAATCTTTTGAGGAGAAACAAAAGCTTGCCAATATGCCATTGACCAGTGGCAAGGAACCGCTAAGGCCCTGGCCTATGTTCATGACTAGTGGTTCAGCTTCACACGACAATCTAAGCTCTCCTCCTCCCCCAACTTGAAAATGTAAGTGCGTTAATCTGTCATCAAAAGCACAGCAAACAACTGTGCCTTCTAAAGATATGGTATCACAAATCCCCAAGGACAGTCCAAGGGTGTTGGTGGATGCAATGCCTGACCTTCCCATCACTGTACGGGAAGAGAAGGCTCCTTCCACCATTTGCACAACCTCTGCATATGCTGGAAGGATCACCCACAGTCCAGTGTCTGATTATGAGATTGAAGGTGTCAGTGTTGTACACCTGGAGGAGTATATTGATGTAGATGGCGCTGAGAAGGAAGTTGAAAAGGAGGATGCTGCTGATGGTGATGTGGTTTGCTTAAATGAGGCACCTGGTGAGACAGTTGTTGTCCATGTCATACCAAGGGCCATCACCATGCCTGGGCAGAAAACCAAAAAATCCACCTCTTTGGTCTGGAATAATTTTTTTCCAGATCCAGACAACAATTGTCTCACCATATGTAGCTTATCTAAAGCTGCAATATGCAGGGGTAAGGCCGTTGGCCACCTAGGGACATCCTCGCGTCACCTGAAGTTCATTCATACAGTAAGTCACTGGTCAGTTCAGAAACTGTGGCTAGGACCGTAAGCAGTCCAGGGACACTTAAATCCTTTGACCCTGTTGTATCCAAGCACCTAAAAAACACACCAGCAAGTCCCTCCTCATCAATTTCCTCTTCAATCTGGATCGGAGGTAGTCCTGCAGACCATGAGACAGGCATGACTGACTCCTCTTCTATCCAGGATTCCTCCGGAGGATCCTGCAGCAGTACGCCTACTGCTGCTGCTGCTGCTGGGAATCGTTCATCCCATAGGGGAAGTCGGAACACTGCTATGTCTTTCACTAAGTAATTGACCTTCCAACAGCCTCGCCATGAGGTCCAGACCGTCCGTTTTTTGCTACATGCCCGGACCATACAGGGAGACTTTATTCTACCCCTCCTCCTCTACCCCCCCCCCCCAGACAGAACCCTCCAGGATAGGACACCCCCGGACAGGACACCCCCCAGACCGGACCCTACAAGCTCCAAAATGCAGAGTTTGATGTCCGGTCCGGTGGTCCGGGGGTTTTGTCCTGGTCCGGTTTTTGCCCATACCCGATCAGCGCTCCTGTGTGTAAAGTATATAAAAATGCCCAACAGCTCAGTGAGAGCAGCTGAAAGATGCTGGCTGCAGAAGAGGGGACTGTTCAGTGGTGAATAAACCCTTTTTGGTATGGTTTTTTTCGTGTGATCTATTTGTGTGTGACAAGTGACTAAAATATCATATATTTTTACTAGCAATACCCTGGCAGTAATATGTATTTGTAAATATTTATATTCATATTATTTTTCATATTTTTAGATCAAATCAATTTATATTCATATTATCATTTATGTCCTTCCACTGTGCCAACTGAAGCTACAACCCAGACATTGTAAGGTGACAATACTGTGTGCACTAAAGCTGTTCCGCATAGGCAGTAACTGAACTGTGCCATGTGTGTACAACTCATGCTTTTTTGTAGTATGGATCTGGCTATTTCACTGTAAATCATGAAATTACTGTAGGATTGAGTTTAGTGCACTACTTGTGGAGGACATGCTTAGCCTGCCGTATTGATGCTAATTGAGGCTTTCTGGGCGGGATGTATTAAAATACATCGCCGCCCTTCGCCGGCTGTCCGCCGCGATGCCAGCGCATATGTACTATCATATGCGGCTGGCATCACGATGTGGTGACGGAGCCCCCCGCGATACCTGTACTCTGGTGTGCGGGGGGTCTCCGTCACCTCCCTGCCACCTGGCTCTCCTCTCACGCCGGGGACAGCTAAGCAGGCTGTCCCCGGCGCCTCCTTCCCGCCCCCTGCAGCCGGAAGGATGTCCGGCTGCTTCACTAGGGGGAGGAGGGTTTTATCTTCCGGGGTCCAGGAGGACCCTTCAGGAAGGTAAGCCAGAGGGGGGGGGGGGTGGGGGGGTCGGCGAGGCGGCGGGTTTGCGTCGGAGATGGCGGGCGGCGAAAAGAAGCCCATAGGCTTCTATAGGGTATCGCCACCCAAAGGTGGCAATACCCTTCAATGCGGTATCGGTTTTGATACATTGGAAAATGTGGTAAAACCGGGGTTTTACCGCATTTTCAGTTTGATACATCTCGCCCTCTATCTGGTCAGTCCCAGGCAACCAAAATTTCTGATGGCAGCCCTGGGAGGAGAGGACAGGAGCAGTGGGCATTACGGTGTGTCATAATGTGCAATGGGCATTATGCTGTGTGGAATAATGTGGAATGGGCATTACGCTGTGTGGAATAATGTGGAATGGGCATTAATATAAGAAAGAAAAATTGCGAGGGGGGTGTCAAAACATACCCTTGCTCTGGGCACCATGTTGCCTAGCTACTCCTCTGCACACAGGATGCTGCCATTAAGTCAGCCACAGAGCTGCTGCTGCAGAAGCTGGCTGTGGCCTGGGGACGAGGATGGGGGCACAGACTGAGTGTGGGAGGAGAGAGGCAGGGCTGATGCTGGCTGGGCGTGTGTGTGTGCCTCAGGCTTGTGGGGCAGCTAGCATCAGCTCAGCAGTGAGGGATCTGGACTTGCTGCCTGTATGTATTTAATATGACTGAGATTGCTGCCTGTGGTCATATATTTATATTATATAACTCAATAATACATATATTAAAATGGGGGGGGGGCGTGGTCAAAAATGTTGTGCCTAGGGGTGGCCTGACCCCTAAATTTGCCCCTGGTCACGGCGGAAGGCAGCAGGGTCTGGTAGCGCAGGGTGGGTATCGCTGGCAGGCAGGGGGTCCCTGTGGCATATGTGAAGTCAGCGGCGGGGTCCCTGCAGCAGACCCTGGCTTTGATGACTGCCTGTCACCCACCCTAACGCTGCCCAGGTACGGGGAAGGGGGGGGGGGGAGATGACACCTCCGTCCGGCGGAGGGGGAGAGTTGGAGATGATGCCTCCATCTGGGACCTTTTTGTCCAGGGACCCCACACACCTTAATCCACTTTGCATGGGGATCTAAATTTATCACGTTTCCCAAATACAACATTTTTGGAGCTTTACAGCAGAAACCTTCAATATCTTCAGAAGGCACTGATTCCTGGAACTCACTCCTTCCTTATCGAAAGGCATTAGGCGTAAAGGGAAAACCCACCAGTTCATGCATAACACTAAGAGCCCGATTCAGACCTGATCTCACAGCTGCGACTTTGCAGCGGCCAGCATTCAGTTTAGATGCCGCCCCGCTAGAGTAAAATCCCGCCTTGTGAATCAACATGCTCGCTGTGCGAATGGATGTGGACAACTACACATCCATTTGCAGCCGTGAGAAAATATCCAAAACCCAGCGTAACAGGCTCACCATCTAATGGTTTGTACACTGGTCAAAACTAATCCCAAGGGTAGCCCTGGACTTACACATTGGTGCTGTGGTAAAAGGCATATCCGGCCTGAAGCTGACATCACACACCTTCCCCTACATGCTCAGACACGCCTAGCATTTTCCCGGACACTCCAGAGTTTTCCTAGGCACGCCTGCTTCTTCCTAGCACTACCACTAAATGTCCAGTTTCCACCCATTCCTTCTTGTTATTCACCTTATGAACAGCGTGTGTATAGAAATAGTTGCAGGACTTCATCACAGTATGGCCTTGTGCATGCCGACTAAGGGCCATATGCATGTGCAGTGTATTGATAATCCTTGTGTAAATTTGCAGCTGTACAATCAGGCCTGCTGCTACTTTAACCCCTTGAGTGGTGGGATTCGCTGGGGTAGGACAAAACTACCAGGGCAGGTTTATCCTGCCCCAGCAATACTCACCACTCAAAGGCAGCAGCCAGTCCCGACTCCCTCCTCCTGACGCTCCCCCCCCCTGTTCCTGACCTCCACCCTTCGGTGATTTGAGTTTCCCGCCGCCATTCGCACTGCAGCAGTGACCAAGTGGCAGGACACGCTTGGGGAGGTTTGGGAAGGCTCGGGGGGACTCGGGTGCCCAAACTCCCGAGAGCTCCCAATTCCCCCCGAGCCGCACTGAACGTCCCCATGTGGGGCCTACCACCTGGTCACTGATGCACTGGAGCAGCGGCATGGGAGCTCTGGCGAACAATCACTGGAGGGTGGCAGTCAGGGGGGTAGTGACAGGAGGGGGGAGCAATGGGAGGGTCTCGCCAAAGGTGGTGCGTCAGTGGTGCACAGCTGGAGGCACCACTGGCGCACACCTACCTACTAGTGGTATGCCCAGAAATTTTCTGAGACAGCCCACTGCGGCAGCGCAGCAGAGCCCATAAAATTTCCGGGCATACAACCGAAGTGGTTAATAAGGATCACAAGGACAGCTTATCTTTGGCCCAGCTGTCTTCGCACCAGATTAATAGTGAATTGCTTCAGTAATTTGTATTTGCTACTCCAAAAATGAGTGGTTTCCTTAAAAATGAGAGATGCCTGGTTCCATGCTCCAGGAATCCAAATCCATCCAACGTTTGCAATTCCAAAACAAACCAAAAGCCTCTCCCGAAGAGATCTGACCTGAACCGAGCCCTTATTCGGATCTTACCGCAGTTCGGGATTCAAATTTTGAATCTGAATTTTGGTTTTTGGTTTGTAAAAATTACATAATTGAGGGTGGTTTTGTCATAACCATGACATAATTCTGAATTAGAACCAAAACACACGGCCTGTGCACATTTCTAATGAAAATAATCACATACTGTATGTGTGACTTGACCCCTTTAGGCCACATCCTTATATATCGATGACAATAATATGTAACATTTTTTCACAAGTTCAGTATGTGATAATTCTTCTGTTTCTCAGAAACAAATTATTGTCACTCTGGACTTTTATAAATAGTTCTATAATGTTTTATATGTTTCATTGGCCCTTATTCTGGTTGGTGCGGATATGTCCGCGTGCGTTCGTTCCGCCGATGTTTTGTGTTTGCGCATGTGCAGAGGCCAGTGGCGTAACTATAAATTTTGCTCCCCCCTGCCAAAAAGTTTGCGGCGCCCCCCCCCCCCCCCCCCCCATCCCTGGCATGAGATATATATATATATATACATATATATATATATATATATATACACATGTCCAATCAATACCGCACCCGTCGGTCTTTCTCATACATCAATAAAGATCACCATGACCATGCCTTTAAGCGACGTTTCGGGACTTCTTTATTCTCCCTTCCTCAGGCTAGACAAACCACAATATTCTGACAATAAAGAAGTCCCGAATCGCTTAAAGGCATGGTCATGGTGATCTTTATTGATGTATGAGAAAGACCGACGGGTGCGGTATTGATTGGACGTGTATATTTTTACTTATACCGGCACCGCGGCAACTCAATTCTTTTGTGTGGGTGCTGGGACTTCGATATATATATATATATATATATATATATATATATATATATATATATATATATATATATATATATATACAGTGCCAGTCAGGCACAACAGAGCACAAACCCAGCTCGCTCTAATATATGGTATAACTACAAGAAGTGAGTGACTGTGGGCGGGCTGTGCTGACTGCACCCTCTCTGCTGGCTGCCCGGCTCCTCTCCAGCATGTCTCACTCGCCTCTGCGTGTGACGCGAGGGTTAGGCTGCGAGTAGGGAGGGTTAGGTGCTATAAAGGGGGAGTTAGGTGGTAAAAAAAGGGGGTTAGGCACTAAGTGGCGAGGGTTAGGCTGTGAGGGGGATAAGTCCGGGTTAGACACTGAGGGGGGTGTTAGAGTTAGGCATTAGGTAGGGTGAAATAGGAGGGTTGGGGGAGAGGGTTACTATAATTACCCAGTCCCTCCAAGGCTCTACTGAACACTAACACCCCACCCACAGGCCAAACATAGTGAACCCAACTGAGGATAAAGCAACACACACACATTTATACAATACACACATATGCACCCTCTACCACCACACACACATACATACACACACACACACACACACACACACACACATACACAGGCAACCCTTTCCCATCATACACACACACACACACACACACACACAGGCACCCCCTCCCATCATAAACACACACAGGCACCTTTATCCTATCTGTATTATTCTGGAACTATACCTGCTCACTGCTCGGCTTCCAGGCTCCTCTCCAGCGTGGCCTCTGTCCCCAGCGTGTGACGTCTGATGTGATGTCGTCACACGCACACATTGGAGAATGAAGCAGAGTAACCAGCAGTCACTGCTGCTTACTCTGTCACTCCGTACCAGGCCACGCCCCCGCCAGCCCTCTCATTTGACGGCAGCCGCAGCCCTAACCTCCCATTGGCCATCCATCCGCCCATCAAGAAGAAAAGGGGACAGTCTGACAGTGAGTCTGTCAGACTGTCATGGCTGCGTCCATGCCGCGGCCGACTCACCTGTGCGGCTGCGGCAGGCGGCGCAACAACAGCAGCACATATGATCATACTGTAACTGTTAGAGGTCAGTCCAGCAGCTCGCTCATTTCGCCGGGCGGGAGCAGGCGCCCACGCAGCCCCCGCTCCTCCAAGCGGTGGCGGGGGCTGCCTTACGCAATTTACGCCACTGGCAGAGGCATATCTGAGCATGTGCGAAAGGGACATACGTCCAAATTCCGCATGAATTGTTTACACTACGAACAGGGGGAGGAGAGGGGCGTGAAGGGCTGTTTGGCCTCATTAACATATGCATACGCCCCGCGTTTCATGGGCGTTCCCATGAAAACGCTGGGCGTACGTATGGTAATGCGGCCGTGACGCACGTGTAGGTGGCGGACATATGACATTGCCGGATGTCAGCTGCCCGCCCAGATCCCTGCTTTTGCACGGAGAAATGCCCGTGTGGTCTGAGCTCGCGGGAGCTGCCTGACCACTCGCTCCTGCATTCGATGGTATGCGACCATCGAATGATGGGGGAGGTTCCCAGAGATGGAGGAGGTGTATACATGAGAAATCCACTCATGCTCCATGCAGTCAGCGGCTTACCGCATTCGGACGGAGTGAGCGATCCGTACGGAAGGCGGGGTTTAGGACGCACGGTCCTGGCCGCATATTCGGCTCCGGCCGCACAGACCAGAATAAGGCCCATTCTGTCTTCTACACTTCAAATTAAAATTTGATCAACACATTACTAAAGTATTTTTCTTTTGTTATTGGCGTTGCCTCAGCTAAAGCTTCTGGTTTTGAAGCAATATTTACTTGAAAAATAAATGTGACATTTGCGTAATCGAGTAAAAGATGCAATTCAATATCTTAACAGATGACAGGTTCAAGGATGGACCTGTTTCGCCGTTAGACCCATGAAGCAATGTGATTTTCGGTTTTCATGTGAAACGTTGCAGAGCACAGGGATTAATGAATGTATGAGAATGTGCTCTAGGATTAGAATGCATTCTTGCAGAATGAGAGGGCGAAATATGAGAGTTTTTTAAAAAAGAACAAAAGCTGTATTGTTAATAGTTTTGTTCTGTGACTGAAGCATTACTTAAAATAATATTCACATGACTTAAACACGAGCCCTTACTCTCTTTCAATGCACCTGCATGCACAACACCCTAAACAATGCAAGCTTGAGACACAAAGATATATACAGAGCTTGATTTCACGCTTTGAGTTTGTTTCCATCCATAAAACTACGAGGAAGGGGTTTAATTCTAACAAGAAGGAAAACAAATTGAGAAGACATCTTTGGTTAGTAATAAAACCAGTTACCTACCCTCCTGCATTCTGCTGGAGATTCCCTGAAATAACAGCAATCTCCCTCTCTCCCATTAGTCTAGCAATCTCCCTCATTTCACCTAGCCCACATTACACTGTTACATTTTTTGGGGGAAAAAGGAATGAGAGAGAGATACATTTACATTGAATCATCAGCAGCGTTTCCCATCACTTTACCAAGTATAGTATCTCCTACTGACTGCTTTGGGGCTCTACATTTGGGGATCTACATTTGTATATAAGTCATTTTTTTAAAGATTCCTCTCAGATGTTGCATTAAACAGCAACAATTCTAGGTGCCACGTTCAAAATCTCTTTTGCACAATCTCTTCATATGTGGAACTAGACATGACCTTTGGGTGGAGCATGACACACACCCTCAATGGGGCGCTGTGCAAAGTTCTACTACCAACTATAATCTTCCTGAAACTAGTTTTCAAAAGTAGGCAAGTACGACTGAAACACATTGTACACCTTTTGGGGATATGTACTAAGCTTCAGCAAGGTAAATCCTTGCTGAGAGTAAACAAGCATATTCTATAGAGACTCATCATTATAATACATCAACTATATTAGGTTGGCCTCACAAATGGTTTTGTTATGCATCTGACTATGGGAAATATTACTAGTGTTAAAAAGTATACCCTACATTGTAATACAGTTGGGTAAGGTGTGCAGAATGATTGCTACTATACATTAGGGGACTTATGAAGAGTTGCTAGCATTAGTTCCTCCGAATGTTTGCAGGAATAGATAAATGCATGAAAAAGCACCTTTACATGAATATGAGCTAGGGCAGGCCTGGCCAACCTGTGGCTCTCCAGATGTTGTCAAACTACATATCCCATCATACCTTGCCACAGTTTGGCTATAAGGGAGTGTTAAAACTGCGGCAAGGCATGCTGGGATTTGTAGTTTCACAACATCTGGAGAACCACAGGTTGGCCTGTCCTGAGCAAGGGTGTCGAATGGACGTGAAGGATCTATAGCAGTGGTTCTCAAACTTGGTCCTCAGGACCCCACACAGTTCATGTTTGCCAGGTCACATGACAGGTGCACTCATTACTGACTGACACTTAAGTAAATTATTACACTTGATTCTTTGAGGAGACCTGCAAAACTTTCACTGTGTGTGGTCCCGAGGACCGACTTTGAGAACCTGTGATCTGTAGTAAATGACCCAAGCTTCTTTCGAAGCCTAAATGTACAGAGGAGGCGTAACTGAGCCCACCAAGATGCTGCTACCACCAACTTGGTTTGGAAGTTCCCAGTGTAGACTCGGGTACGTCTTTGGAAACATTGCTGCAATGCAGGAAACAAGGAGGATGAATGTAGTTCTTACTTATAGGCTTTAGCTGTCACTGAGTACATGGACATGGTGCCTGCTTTGTTAGCAAACCCAAAAAGCATGCACAATTATAAATAGGCAAAACCATGCTGCGCTGCAGATGGGGCAGATGTAACATGTGCATAGATATTTAGATTTTGGTGAGGGGTGTTCAAACTGAATTCTAAATTGCAGTGTAAAAATAATAAGTCTAAAATCCCTGGACTACATACAAAAGCAGACAGTATTTACCCTGCAGAGAAACAATATAATGTATTTGCTCTCCTTGCTTGGCAACATGTTTTTACTTGCTTTTTTGCTTTACTGAACATGGCCCTGGATCACTGAGTGGAAAGTCAGAGGGAACTGAAAATCAGGAACACCGAAGCAGTATCACATCAAATGGTACTAGAGTTTCTAGCTCTGAAGACTGAACCGGCTGCAGGCTAGGACCAGCGGTGCTTCTTCTGGATTGGGATTTGCCAAGGAACTGGTCTGGACTGGAACCGGATTACGCTTCTTTAACTGGCTAGAAATGGCAAGGACTCAGGAACTGTGCTGGAACCGGTAGCGCTTCTTGAGCTGGGCTAGTACTAGAAAGGATACAGGACCAGGCTGGAACCACACCTTTGATAAAGTTGCCAGTTGAGAATGAAATGTTGGACTTTAGAGGCATACTTCAGATGGGACATCTCCCTTTGATCCAGTTATTCGCTGCCAGCATCAAGTCCATTGTGATAGCATCAAGTCCATTGGGTTACCACCACCTGCAAATTTTGGATTACAAACCTGCTTCATTGTAAGGATGTTTCTACAGTATAGGAATACACCATCCTCCAGTGGCACACAAATCCTGCAAAGTTCATGGACTCCCACAGTACCAGCTCCACTCAATAACGGATCTTTCTTGGTGAATCAAGTATTTCTTGCCACCACAGAGCAAAATAAAAAAAAACAAGCAGGACTCCCAATACTAAGTATACATGCCTCTTTAAATATCCAATTTTAATATGTTTCAAATGTGAATCAATTCAGTGCACTTGTTCATACACTATTGCATACTTATATTTTTAGGAATTTGATATTAATATACTTTTGGAAAATAATTAGAACATAATTTGTAGTACCCAAATGATCCACGTTTATCTTCCATTTTTTTTTTTTTTTTTTTGTATCACCCCTGGTAGGGGAATTGACCTTCCCCAGTGTGAGCAGCTTGACACACCACACCGGTAGGCCCCTGTTTTTTTCCGGTTGCCAAAAACTCTTCCTGGAACCAATTCCTGCTTCTTGAATATAGGGCCAGGTTGAAACTTGTTGATGTTCTTGAATATGGAGCCGGCTGGAACTGTTTAGTACCTCTTAAATATGGGACCAGTCTGGGACCCGATACTACTTCTTGAATAAATAACTGGGCAGGAACCAGCTGGAGCTTCTACAATACAGGACCAGATTGGTAGCTGGATATGGGACAGGCTAATGCTGGAAGTAACTCTGGTGAAGAATATGAAGCATAAAGTATGAAGAATTCCTGAGAAGCCTGAGAAATCTATGTACAGTATCATTTTCTCATATTCCACATATTCTTTCTCTAAGAAAGAAGATTTTTTTTTTCTAAGAAAGTAATTCATACATTTAGTTATGCTCTGTAGGTGTCTCTTTCTCGTGTCAAATGCTGATGTTAAGGTGCACATTTACCAACGAAAAGTAAACTCCCAACTGTCATGTGTTTGAAAAAATGACAGTTTGGAGTTCCATTTATCATTTGACACAAGTGATAACAAGAATATCACTCATTGTTAATTCTGCCCCTAAAGATTAGGGGATATTAATATAAATTATGTCAGCAAGTGTGTCTTCTTCATTTCAGAACATTGCACTACTTTCTCTTGTATTACACAGACATGGAAAGCGTTGGATACAGAATCTGTAAAATGGAGAAATGTTGTGCAAACCATTGGCTCATCTTTCCAGAAACACAGGTGGGAGCTCAGATCTGCTTGTTGTGACTGCAGCTGTTCCCTGAGATGATGGGAAAAATTCTCTTCTATACAAGGAATTAGATGAGTATAATGTAATTGTGTTAGCCAAAACATGCATCAGATGTGGAAAGGGGGGAAGACTTTCCGGGAAAGCAATGCATCTTGATAACAAATACTGTGTTTTACATTGTCAGCTTACATTTCCAGAAATGTCTCCCAAAAAAACTAATAGAAAATAGGAATATTCCTGTATATTTTTACTACGTGATGTTGAAGGATTAAAGGTGGAAGAAAAAAAAACAGCAGAAGATCTGCTGGATGTAGAAATAATACAAATAGGTCTAGACATGGACATTAGACCTTTCTAAGTCGGAGGTTGGATGGGCAGCAGGTCCAACCTCCAAGTCCGGTCTGATGTGCACCGGGCCACACATAGGGCCTTATTCTGATCGGAGCGGCCAAACGTGCGTACGTTCACAATTACCGCACGCTAGCCGTACGCGGCCGTTAGGGTTAAGTCCGCCCACAAATCGGCCGCTTGCGTACGGGCAGAAATAACGTAGAAGGGGAGTGGTGTACAAATGAGCGTACGGCAACGTACGCGGTCGGCCCAGCCCTTACACTCCGTCGACTAGCGTACGACTGAGCGTACGGCGCCGTCTACGGCCGTCTTTCCTCCGTCTCCCCACCGCCTTCTTGCGGCGATCTGAGCGTACGCCAGCTTGCACGGACGGGTCCCTATTGTTTTCAATGGAAAACTCAGCTTATGTCACCGCTCGTGAGAGTGAGCGTACGTCCGTGCACGCTGGCATACCCTTCACATATATGGACCTGCAAATCTTGCCTCTCAACTACTAATCTGACAATTGATTAATTAATCTATTTGTTATTCACTTATTGTTTTCTATTAACTCAATTGTCTACCTTAATAAAGACCTAATAAAACTACATTTTAAACCACATTACATGTATATTTGTTATGTTCTAATGTGGCATTTTAATCACTATCTATGTGTCCCCATATTGCTGTTACTTTTAAATCAAGTTATGTTGGTGTTTCTGTATATGTACTAAATTATGTCCATAATTAGTTTGTCCAAAATGTGTAACATGTATACCTACCCTGATGTTATGTGTGATGTTTTAATCGAAAAACATTAAACATTCATGCATTTTCACTATGTGTTATTTTACTCAAAAACACACACATTTACACATCAATCATTACCCCTCACCTCAAATTACTAATATAACTTACATTACACATCTGTATGTACCTACCCTTACAAGCCCTCTAACATATTTATTATTAAAAACACAGGCAATTTATAATACAATATCAACTTTTATTTCTTACAAACATAATAAGGGGGGGGGGGGATAAAAAAAAATTAAATGCGGGCCTCCAGTAGGCCAAAAAGAAGTTGAAAATAAAAAAGGGTCAGGAAGATCTCCCGAATAAGGGCTGCCACCTCCTCCTGCTGCTGTTCAGTGTCTGTAGTGAAGGGATAAAAAAAAAAATTAATATATAACATAAACAAATGTTTGTTGTATTTGTACATAATAAAAAGTTGTGAGTTATGTGTGAAGGGCACATACATTTTTAAACTACATTGAAGATGGGTCTGCTGTAAACACAGTACTAAAAAAAAATATGTTAACACACACATACTGTACATAGTAAATAACATTAATTCAATTACTCCTTCATCAATGAATGTATGCTGTATCCCAATTGGTACTTTGTTTTTGGGGGACTGTCCTCTAACCTCACAATTAGCCTGTGCTATTTAAGGGTTATGACATTGTTGTGGCTTAAGCACTCCTTACTATTTTAAATTTAGGACATTGCTGTACAAATTATAGGCCTACAGCTGTAGGCCTATAATTTGTACAGCAATGTCCTAAATTTAAAATAGTTTGTAAAGCATGCATCCGCATGGCCTCACACACTATTACCAAAACAATCTCGACATTTAAGTTGCACCAGTGGCAGATTAAGCCTTTGGGGGGCCCGGGGTACTTTAGAGCGGGGGGCCCCCTTGCACTTGTCATTACTGGCCGCACACTGCATGGCCGAATATTATACTGTCAAAACATAGAGTAAAGGCAGAATAAACTTGGTCAATGGTTACCTGCAGGGGATATATATATATATATATATATATATATATATATATATATATATATATATATATATATATATATATATATATATATATAGACAGGGGGTTGGCGGCACTCGGAATAATAATAGACACCATATATATATATATATATATATATATATACACACACCACATGAAAAGCCTGTGTTTGTCCCTCTGCCCCTTACTCTGGAGGAGACCTCACAGTCCTAGTGCTGCCTCTGATTAAAAACCCTCCTATGACTAAGCTGCTGCTGCTGTTCTCCATGGACCTGAGAAGTATGTAATGAGCTCCACCAATCAGAGCTCAGCACAAACTTCTCAGCCTCTGTCCTCTGGTGCAAAGTGTCATGGGACTTAGTCAACTCCCAGAAAAGCACTGCACACTTGTGCAATCAGTGTGCCTTGCCTCCCGATGCTCAGCACCATAAATCATTGTCACATTGGCAGATAGGTGAAGCTGCAGCACTACCCCACCCATGCACAAAACATTTAGCAAAAAAAAAAAAACATAACTTAAACATTGTCTTTTTAAAAAAAAAAAATGACAACCACAGGGGGCCCATAGCTAGAGGGGGTCCCAGGGGCACTGACCCCTTGCGCCTCCATTATAATCTGGCCCTGTGTTGCACATCATGCTGGGAACTGGAGTTACCCAACACCACATAACTACCACACCACTAATGTCGGATATCTCATTGGATGTACTGTTATGTCAATTATTCAAGGGGTGAGGCATGGCCACACTCAAAAAAACCACCAAGGGGACCCTTGTTCCTGGAGAAGGACAGGACACACCTCATGGTCGCCCTGCAGTGATATGTTGCAACTAATGTTGATGTTGGATACACATATGTGGTTGTTGTGATTGCTTATGTGTAGAAATGTGTAGGTCAACATTAGACACATTATTTACTTACGGCTACTTGAGCCATCCTGGGCGCCGCTGGTTGGCTGTGGAGTGGTTGGGGAAGGCAGGAGCAAGGAGGATGGTCCTGGTCTTTGGCCCGAGGTACTGGGTGTTACTGGGGAGTGGAGAGGTTTGGGGGTGGGTGGTGGAGAGGTGTAGGGGGGTTGGAAATGGGGTGGGGAGGGGGGGGGGGTGGGGGTTGTGGAGGGGGTGTGGGTTGTGGAGGGGGGGGGGGTTGTGGAGGGGGGGGGGTTGTGGAGGGGGGGGGGGTTGTGAAGGGGGGGGGGGTTGTGGAGGGGGTGGGGGTTGTGGAGGGGGTGGGGATGGGGAAATTGTGTGGGTGAAAACTGCACCCTGGGTCTCCTCTTCTTCCTCCTCCTCTTCTTCCTCCTCCTCCTCTTCCTCCTCCTCCTCCTCCTCTTCTTCCTCCTCCTCCTCTTCCTCCTCCTCTTTCTTCTCCTCCTCCTCCTCCTCCTCCTCCTCTTCTTCCTCCTCCTCTTCCTCCTCTTCCTCCTCCTCCTCCTCGGCTGCCTGGTCCCGGGCTGCCTGGTCCCGGGCTGCCTGCTCCCGGGCTTCAATGCGTGCCCTTGCCCGTGCTGAAATGTTCATGTTGATGGCATAGAAATCGAAGATTGGGTTTCATAAAAAAGGGGGAAAGAAAAATTCACATTAGTCATGCTCATAACCTTCAAAATTATCATTGCTGTGAAATTTCAGACATTTATCATGCAAACTATTTGATATCCTACACCCAAAAACTGATCAACTACTTAAACCCCCCTATACACCCCCATATACACCCCCTATACACCCCATATACACCCATATACACCCCCTATACACCCCCATATACACCCATATACACCCCCTATACACCCATATACACCCCCTATACACCCCCATATACACCCATATACACCCCCTATACACCCATATACACCCCCTATACACCCCCATATACACCCATATACACCCCCTATACACCCATATACACCCCCTATACACCCCCTATACACCCATATACACCCCCTATACACCCCCTATACACCCATATACACCCCCTATACACCCCCTATACACCCATATACACCCCCTATACACCCCCATATACACCCATATACACCCCCATATACACCCATATACACCCCCTATACACCCCCTATACACCCCATATACACCCCATACTCAGGAACATATTTATAAAAAGTACACCAAACATTGCTAAAAAACGCTGACATACTAGTAATCAAAACTTACATCGGGCAATATGGCGGCGAAGGCTGCTGAGTAGAACCGGCTGCCGCCGGCGCAGGTCGGACCAGCGCCGCTCAACCTGTCCCAGGCTTCTGCGGACGCCGGTTGTTGAAAATATCAGGCGGCGGGCAGCATTATACGCCCGCCGCTTGTCCGCATTAGATACATATGGGCCCCTGGGCCCCAGGTGACGATCCATCACTTCCACCAGGGCCAAAAGCTCACATGTAGAAAAGGGCCTGGCTCTTGTAGAAGTCATATTGGCAATGGCGCAGTTATTAATTGCAGGTACATATATCACTTTTGGTGCTTGCTGATTGGTCGAAAAAATTGTTTGTTTGGTATTAACTTTATTAATCCCTCTTATATTAACAAATTGGATGCGAATAGAAACTTACGCGGACCGTTCCGATATACACACCACAACCAACAGCATGCATTCAATGAAGAGAGAAGTACTGTATTTACAGTGTGCGGAAAATAATACACGCACCCCGTCTACTCCTAACTACGCTGCTTAAAGGGGGCTCAATACACCAATTGCCATGAAGAGAAGTACTGTATATATATATAGTAAGCGGAAATTAATACACGCAACCGTCTACTTATAACTACGCTGCTTAAAGGGGGCACGATACAGCGATATGCATGGGGAGGAGTACTGTATATACAGTAGGCGGAAAATGATACACGCAACACTCTACTTATAACTACGCTGCCTAAAGGGCCACAATGCAACATGTTGCTGTATGACAATTTCATACACATTACATATGTAAGGAAAGCATTATAACGTGATGTTTTGAAATGTGACTCACAAAGCATACACGAACTCCAACAGATACCAGCTGACAACACTCATCATTGGAATGACAGGTGCACACATTTCACGATGTAGCCCACAATGCTCCACAACCTGAGTAGATACATATACGGGTGATTGATCAGGTGCATTGAGACCTGCGTAATTTAAGCGGCAATTATCGGCGGGAAATATCGGCGTAAATTTGCATATACCTTGCGGGGAAAAATATACGCCCCCTTGTTCGTGGCGGGAGATTAACATATAAATATTCAGTCAGATGCAGGCCACAATTGCTGCAAACATGTCTGACTCTGACGATTCAGCAGCAGAGGACGCTCTGCAGAGAGCACAAGCCGAATCCATGCTTCAAGCATTACAGAAGAGGGAAGAGGAGCGGAGAAGGAGGGCCCAAGAGAGGAGTCGCCTGCAAGATCAAGCGGGCCCCTCAGTAACAGGCCCTGGTGAACCTCCACCAGCTCCACAAGGGCCAAGCAGCCAGCCAGAACAAGAGGTTGCATCTCTCCAAACAGGTGTGACCCAGCAGGTGCATGGTGAGAGAGCTGGGGCCACCAGAAAACGTGCTGCAACATCTAGGGTGATGACTGAGCAGGATACCACCACCAGAAGGAGAAACCCTGCATTTGTAGAGGCCGAAATGCGAATTCTCGTGCCCAGGGCACGCGAATGGATTGAATTGGCAACCAGGAAGCCAGGTGCCAGTGCAAGGAGAAACCTTTGGGACAAGATCACAGAGGAAGTGAACCAGGTGTCACCAGTGGTCAGAACTTGGGACGCGGTGAAGAAAAGGTTAGTGTGTTTGTCAGGGCAATTTGTTCAGCAGTCTCCAGCAGGAACTGAGGCCCTTATTCTAGTTCTCTCTTTCTGGCCAAATATTTCTTAGATGGACAAAACCATGTGCACTGCAGGTGAGGCAGGTGTTACTTGTGCAGAGATAATCAGATTTGGATGGGGTTTTACACCTGCCTCACCTGCAGTGCACATGGTTTGGTCCATCAAAGAAATATTTGGCCACACATGGCACAAAAGATCACCCACACTAGGAAATGTCACGTAGCTAGGGGTACCACCTAGTCCCTTTAATTCCGGACACATATTAATTACACAGGTTCTGTGGCTGGCTGACTTCAAGACTCCACTTCACCTAATTTTAAACTGCCACAGAACCTGTGTAAGTAACATGTGTCCAGAATTAAAGGGACTAGGTGGTAACCCTACACGTAGCACAGTGGTGCACATATCTCATGGTGATATTTGTATTTTTAAACTTGTAGGTGGACTGACTTCAAAAGTGCCCTGAAGAGGAAGATGACTGACCGGTACAACCACAGCATGTCCACCGGGAGCGGTCCTATGCCTGACCATTTGGAGTTTACCCCCCTGGAGCTGGACTCCTGTGACGTGATCGATGTGGGGGAGATCAGGGGGATCTCCAATATGGACAGTGAGCTCCCGGTGGAGGTCTTTGCTGCTGCTTTTGATGGTAAGTCACAGTAATGCATTGTATTTAGAAAGATATTTTTTATTGCGTATGTGATGGTGACATTGTTTTCAATTCTTATCCTAGCAGAAGCAGAAAGTCAGGATGTACCGGCAGCATCGGCCTCTGCAGAGCCACAGGTGGAGCAGGTGGTCCAGCCTCCATCAAGACGTCGCCCCCAGCCCCAGCCACAGGAGACATTGAGTGAGAGCCTGTTGGTGACGCTGGACAGGATCGAGCAGCAAGGGGTGGATGCTGCGATCCGTCAGCAGCAGGTGGCGGATTTTCTGGCGGAGTGGAAGGCCACAAACCAGCTGCAGGTTGAGGCGTTGAACCGCATTAATGAAACTCTGGCGGCTGGCATGCTAAGCATTGGCCAACACCTCAGCCGCCAGAATGAACTTCTTGCGGAGCAGCTGTCCACCGCCAGGTCCCTAAGGGACAATCCCCCATCTGCTGCCCCACCCCAAGCTGCTCCCCAACCTTCCACCTCGGCTGACCCTCCTGTGGCGACTAGGGGAAGACGCCGAAAGCCAGCTGACCCAAAGGCCCCTGTCCCCAAGGCCCCATCTAAAAGGGGCAAAAAAGGGCCCAAATGAGACCTGGGTCACTTCCTCTGTGGTTGGAGGCCAAAGGTTTAAATTGCACTGGACATCCGCTTCCTGAGTTGCCCATCGATCCATTTGCGTGCCATGGGCATGAAAGTTCGTATTTTGACCTCTACAAATGCAGGTTTTTTTTTTTGGTGGTGTGTATCTTGCTTAGTAGTCACCCTGGTTGTTGCAGTACGTATTCTGGTGTCCCCATTTCTTTCACCATTGCATTTGCAGGGTAACACATGTTTGGAGATATGCAACCTCTTGTTCTGGCTGTTTTATTATTTGTGTGTATATTTTTTTTTTTTTTTTTGATTTCTCACATTAAAGTGTCAAGCTGTGATGCTGAACAGCAAATAAATTAATTTTACAAATTAAATCTAAATGGTGGTATATGTAATTTCTTGTGTGAAACAAATACTAGATTTATGTGTACTTACTGACCAGGGTATTTTTGAACATTTGTTGAAGTGTGGTGGAAGTTTCCCATGTGTAACCCTCTCCATGGCCATTCCTATGTTCCTATCCAACTTTTCCCTGCTAATTAGTTTGTGTCAGCACATGTGCAGAGCAACTTAATAGGTGAGAAAGCAGTTTGTGTGCAGGTGAGGTAGCTCCTACAGTAGTAGGTAAAAGCAGGTCCAGAACAATGCTTTCCTCATGGAGTGGGTGAGGCAGACAAACAAGGGTGAAAAGGTACATTTGTGTAGGAATTCATATGTGTCCTCCCTAAAAAAAGATGTGTGAATGGGCCAAACATGATAAATTAGCTTGTGAACAAACATGCATAACTTTTAAAATATATATGATTTGACAGTGTCATAAGCAGATGTAGGAATCCTTTGTTAGAGAGATGAGAGTGCAATAATGTGATTGGTGGCATCTTACATCCAGAGTGTAGTGAAATCCAAATCATAGCAGATGAGATAGTGGTACAGGTCATAATTTGGGGTACTATACAAAGATTGTGTTGAAAATAGTGGTCATGTGCTTCAAACATTGCAGAAACATCGTTTGTAGGTGTTAGATGTGGTTTATGTTATTGTATCCTAAATACAAAACCTATGTTAGTATTAGAGTGAACACGTTGACACATGTCGACTTGTGTAGATTGAGTGTGCTACTGCGTAAAGTCTATGAAAGCAGGTAGTGAATGTGTCTGTTTATCAAATACCTACCTTAGCGTATAAAAAGATTCTTACCTTAAATTAAACAAACCTTTAAATGTGGAGAAGTATAGAAACATAAGCTTCCAATGTGTTTGCGTGCTGCATGTGTGGCTTGCAGGCAGTGAAATCATGGTTTGGAGTTAATAGACTGCAGCATTGCTTATTACATTCAGGTGTATGTGTTTGAGTACTAATCAGCGTTAATTAGCCAACTCAGGCGCACGCTGGCAAACGGTATCTGTAGGAGTGGTTTTAGCTGTCGGTTGGCGGCCGCCTGTTTGGTGTCCGAAACGAACGGTGCCTTAGTCGATCGTGCGGTAGTAGCACCGCTCATTTCTGGTGCACACCCCCGTGTACGCCCATATTTACGCCCATTTTCCCTCATTATTTCGGCCGCTCCCATCAACACGCCCCTATGCCGCCCCATTACCCGTACGCTCGCGTACAGGTTTTTTCGCACGTTGAGACACCGGCCGTAAGCGTTGTGGCGTGCTCGCGCCGGCGCATTAGCGTATCTGCACATGCGCAGATCGTAAAAAAAACCGGGACGTACGCGTACGGCCCGGACGCTCCAACCAGAATAAGGCCCATAGTCCTGAGTAGACATCACACGCATCCGATTTCGGCCAATTTCTCGGAGATCGGGTGAAATCGGCCCAAATTGGATGTGTATGGGCACCTTAATACATATGATGATGGACACTCCTAGCAAAATTGACATTAAGAGAGAAATGTAATAGGATGAGATATTCAGAAAGTGAGAGATTTGGTAAGAAATCTCCAGTTTTTTTTAAAGCGGCAATATTTTTACACTTCAAAATCAAACTGGTTTTGCAGTGTAAATGATTGCTGCTTTAAACAATCTGGAGATTTCTCATCAAATCTCTCACTTTCTGAATCTCTCATCCTATTAAATGTCCCCCTAAATTTCCAATCATACTCTTTTAGAGGGTATCCCCCTGAAGTGGCTGAAATAGGTTCTTCCTGAGAAATTAAGCAAACGTGGGAGCAGCAGGATGCTTCATTTGTTAATCCATTATAGTGTAGCACCCTATTTATTAAGATGAAGGAAATAATGAATAAGATAGAAATAGATGAAATTCAGACATTTCTACTAAAGCTGCCACAAGATCCCCCTTTTTCTATTAGTGTGGTAGTCATGCAATAGCCAGCACAGGAATGCAAACCAACTTTCTCAGGCAGATGGTTTTCAGATATAAAGTTGTCATTCAACATAATATGATAAGCAAAACATGATGAATTAGGATATGGTCAACCACACATTAATGCGAGTCCCTTTATCCATAAAATTCTCTGGATTTCCCAGGTCTTTCTTTGCCTTAATCATTTCAATATGGCCACATTCTTCTGAGACCTCAGATGGCTTTCACGTCTGCAACTGGGAATATTACCCCAAAGTTAAAAGTTATACTAACATATACAGATGGGGCCGGGCTCATCCTTTGCCGGCGCCCGCCAGATCCCCTTCTCTGGCTTGCGCCGGCGATAGGGACTGGGACACACGTGCTTCTCACGCGCATGCACATCCCAGTATCACGGTGGCTGGGCAGCGTCTGCCTGCCCATCTCTGCTTCAGGGAGACACTGCCCAGTTGGGGGGGGGGGGGGGGGTTTCGGGGCGGCGAGGGGGACCGGCGGCGATGGCGGGGAGGCGGTGGGGACCCATCGGCAGACTCTGTTGCCATGGGGAGCGCAAGCGTCTCGTGCGCACACGCCACTGGTGGTAGCCGGCTGCTGGCAGGGGCTAGAGATAGAATCGCCAGCCCCTGCAAAGATGTAGCCGGCTACATCTGTATAGGGGGGATATTCAGAACTAATCGCTGCGATCGGCGAATAGCTGCAAATCTATTCGTAACTCACTCACCATCAAACTAATTTCCCAGTGTGTGCAGTCTGTGCCTAACCCAGAATTACCTACTTTGTCTGTGCGATACAAACAGGCTGAGCAAGGCCTTAGATGAAGCCACACACCCTCCCTGAATACGCTTGGGCACGTCTGCATTATTTTCCTGACACTCCTAGAAAACAATAGGTTACCACCCCCAAGCCCCGGCTTCCTGTCAATCAATTGTGCATTTCTGCCCATATGCGAAGCCATACGCATCTTCAGAGGCTCCCACCTCTGTGTGTGCATTAGGGATGTGCACCGGCCACTTTTAGTGTTTTGTGAAACGTGTTTTGGATCTGTATCTCTGGCAGTACTTTGGATCTGGATCTGTTCCAAAACACCACTCTTTAGTGTTTCATGTTTTGGATCTGTATTTTTTTTTTAAACCATAAAAATCGCTAAAATCTTGTTTTCTTGTTTCCTATCTGGGCGCCCATCGCGGGCATCGCGTGTACATCGCATGCATCCCATTATAATGACATGCGATGCGACCGACGCGATTACCGCGATTTTACATAGGGACCAATGTTAAATGTCCCAATTGACCCGCGATGACCACGATTTACCATAGGAAACAATGTTAAATGGATCAATTTCCCCAAATTATCATAGGGAACAATGGGAAATGGGGCAAAAACACCCCTGAACATAAAAATGTCCCCCCAAAAGTAGTTGACGCCACCCCGCCATCAACGTGAACGTGGCGAGCGCAGCGAGCCCGCGAGGGGCGGCGATACGCGTCCTCCGACCTTTTCATGCCCTACTATCCACTAGGGCGTGGAGTGAGAATAGAATAGTGTGGCGAGCGCAGCGAGCCACCGAGCCCGAAGCGTGGCGAGCGCAGCGAGCCCCGCGAGGGGACGCGGATACCTTCACAGTTATACGCGTCCCCTCGCGGGCTTCCCAGGTGTCCATGGCGACGCGGACACCTGGGAAGCCCGCGAAGGGACGCGTTTACCTGTGAAGGTATCCGCGTCCCCTCGCGGGGCTCGCTGCGCTCGCCACGCTTCGGGCTCGGTGGCTCGCTACGCTCGCCACACTATTCTATTCTCACTCCACGCCCTAGTGGATAGTAGGGCATGAAAAGGTCGGAGGACGCGTACCGGAGGGTACCACACACAGGAGGGTACCACACACACAGCAAAACCTGAAAAAATTAGACGGATTTAAAAATAACCCTGGACTCACTGGACTTATGCTGTGTACACACGGTCCGATTTCCTTTCTGATGTTGACGATATAGTCAACATCGGATCGGCATCGGATGCAGATCGCAAGGGTTTTAACCCTTTCGATCCCGATCCAATCCCGATGCGCGTTCATGTATCGGAAGCCAGAAAGTCTTGGCTGCCTTGTCTATATAGTGCAGATCTGCACTATATAGTCAAGATAGGATGCAAATCGGATGTGCCTTAAGATCCTATCCACGATCCTATCTGATCAGATCGTGGATAGGATCTTAAGGCACATCTAACGTGTGTACACACCATAAGTCTTATATGGCTGTACCACTGGACTTAACGGCAGTACCACTGGACTTATACGGCTGTCCCACTGAACTTAACAGCAGTACTGGACTTAACGGCAGTACCACTGGACTTATACGGCTGTCCCACTGAACTTAACAGCAGTACTGGACTTAACGGCAGTACCGCTGGACTTATACGGCTGTCCCACTGGACTTATACAGCAGTACTGGACTTAACGTCAGAACCACTGGACTTATACGGCTGTCCCACTGGACTTATACAGCAGTAGTGGACTTAACGTCAGAACCACTGGACTTATACGGCTGTCCCACTGGACTTAACGGCAGTACCAATGGACTCATACGGCTGTCCCACTGAACTTAACAGCAGTACTGGACTTAATGGCAGCACCACTGGACTTAACAGCAGAATCACTGGACTTAACGACTGTACCACTGGACTTATATGGCTTTCCCACTGGACTTAACGGCAGTACCACTGGACTTATATGTCTGTTCCACTTTACTTATACAGCAGTACTAGACTTAATGGCAGAACCACTGGACTTAAACGGCTGTCCCAACGGACTTAACGGCAGTACCAATGGACTCATACTGCTGTCCCACTGAACCTAATGGCAGTACTGGACTTAATGGCAGCACCACTAGACTTAACAGCAGAATCACTGGAATTAACAACTGTACCACTAGACTTATATGGCTGTCCCACTGGACTTAACGGCAGTACCACTGGACTTATACGGCTGTCTCACTGGACTTAACGGCTGTCTCACTGGACTTAACAGCTGTCCCACTGGAATTAATGACAGTACTGGACTTAACGGCAGTACCACTGGACTTATTTGGCTGTCCCACTGGACTTATACGACTGTCCCACTGGACTTAATAGCAGTACTGGACTTAATGGCAGTACTGGACTTAACAGCAGTGCCCATGGACTTATACGGCTGTCTCACTAGACTTAATGGCAGTACCACTGGACTTAACGGCAGTATCACTGTACTTAGGTCCTTATTCTGTTTCACTCGCAAAGGCGAATTCCTTCTCAAATGGACAAAACCATGTGCACTGCAGGTGGGGCAGATGTAACTTGTGCAGAGAGAATTAGATTTGGGTGAGTTATTTTGTTTCTGTGCAGGGAAAATACTGACAGCTTTATTTTTACACTGCAATATAGATCTCACTTTGACCTAAAACCCCGCCCAAATCGAATTCTCTCTGCACATGGTTTTGTCCATTTGAGAAGGAATTTGCCTTTGCAAGTGAACCAGAATAAGGGTCCCACTGGACTTATCGGCAGTACTGGACTTATACGGCTGTTCCACTGGACTTATAAGGCTGTCTCACTGGACTTATACGGCTGTCCCACTGGACTTATAAGGCTGTCTCACTGGGCTTATACGGCTTTCTCACTGGGCTTATATGGCTGTCCCACTGGACTTAACGGCATTACTGGACTAAGCAGCAGTACCACTGGACTTAACAGCAGCACTAGACAGAAGCACAGTACCAATGCCTGGACTGTACAGCAGCACAGGACACCAGCCCCAGGACACCAGCAGCAGACAGCACAGTACCACGGGACTGGACTGCACAGGCCACCACAGGAGGATACCACCGCTGTGAACAGGTCACCACCCCACGCTGGTTTCCCAGAGACAAAGCCACCCACAACCTCCCTCAGCCCTCTCCAATGCTGGAGTGAAGATGGCGGCCATAGCAGGGGACTTACAGTATATAAAGTTTGGATCTCGCAAGAATCTGATGCCGGGATGGTGACCCTTGCCTCATTTTGCGTTCCGAGGGCTGACAGGAAAACCCGAAACGGGCACATCTCTAGTGTGCAGCATATGCTTTTAGTTTAGTATCATTTATCATTATCAGTGTATTCTTGCACGCTGATAAAGATAAATTGAAGTAAACCAAACGGGTATGATAGTACATATGTATATATTCTTACATGCTTGTCTGCATGGGCTGCTAGTGTGTGAACTTAAGTTTTCCTTTTTGGCAATGCCCCTTCCTTTCCATCTCCATGGGAGAGTACATGACTACAGAATGCTTTTCTAATGCTCATGTATGTGGCTGCTCATTTTCAGAGCATGTGCAATATTAATTCACAATGGCCATACAGATGTGTCCTTATACATCTGAACTCGATATTCCATGCAGTGTGAGATGTTTGGCATGAGTGAGCAGAGTCAGAAACTCAGTTCTGCACATATATACAAGTGTTGCGTATTAAATTGATAAG
The DNA here is from genome assembly GCF_055691185.1 of Crinia signifera. Lineage (NCBI taxonomy): Eukaryota > Metazoa > Chordata > Amphibia > Anura > Myobatrachidae > Crinia > Crinia signifera. Next base: position 54,970,496 of record NC_139221.1, on the reverse strand, counting down.
CACAGTTCTCTGTTGCGCCCTAGTTGCATTGCGTTGCAACAAAGAAACATATTCATCCAAAATAAATACCTCCAACACTAGCAGAGCATGACCTGGGGTGCCAAAAGGCCTAGGTGATACAAGATAAACAGCAGTTAATTTCATAAGGTATCAATCCCTGTTGAGCTACGTACTGTGCATCTGTACAACACTGTGACACTCCAATAACACAGTGATGAGCTTGAACATACTGTATTCAGACCCATTTAGAAAGCCAAGTAAACATCATTCACCTGCAGACAAATTAGCCTGACTTTAAGTCTGGTCATTCAGATATGTGATGTTAGTTAACTTTTAGCATTTATTAATTTCAAGTCAACATCTTAATGGCAGGACCTTGATGTCATATTTTCAAAAGAGCCATTTGTGAACAGAATCCTGGCACTTGTCAGACCAGATCTGGTTTGGTTTACAAACAAAATTATTTAAAGATGTATATTTATAAAATAATTAGTATTGGATTAAGAAATGGGCATGTTAACTTTCAAGATAGTCCATATTTGAAACTATTCCTATGAATAGTTGCCATCTAAATGTACTGCATCCCCAGCGCATGGCTCGCTGAACTTGCCATAATTCTGGCACTATCATATTTCCCCTCCAGGTCCACTGGGATGGCAAAGTATGAACAAATCTGTTTTTCAGCTAAAATTGCTTGAAACACATGTTGACATGTCGGCATGTTAAATGTCGCATTTTGACTATGTCAGTCAATTAAACATGTAGGCATAATGCCGGTATATTGACTGCATCGGTATTTTGACTGTCGGTCAATGGGCATTGGTATAAAGGCCATCGGCAAAATGTCCATCGGTAAATTGACTGGTACTCATGACTCCTTCATTCTTTCTGAGCACATTTGGGTCTCACATAGTTTTTTCTGCTTCATACACTGGCTGCGCACTAATGGGGTTATCGTGGGCCATTTTTTAGTAAAGTGAATTACGTACTAAAGCCAAATGTAATATGTTTTTATTTACTGGTCCATGTGTTGATTTTGGCTATATAGCTGTTATACTGTATTTAAAGCAGCATTTGTTTTAAGGTAAAAAAACAACAACCCAGGTCTTCCTTAAAATGAATTGACTCTATGCATCTGCCAGCTATATCACCAGCATTGTGGTGGGATAAGCAAATTGAATCCTATTCCATTTAAGCCTAAGTGGAGTCTAAACACATTCTGTTGAGTCACCATAAATTACTACAAGCCTGACCCCAACTCCATTAGCAACAGAAAGTGCTCCCATCCCAGCGCAAACTATTATGCTGGCACTGTGATCACCCCCCCAGGACCCAGCTCCTCAGGCTGCGGCCTAATAAGCCTATTAATTATCCAGGCCCTGTATGTGCCTGTCCACATACCACCCAAAATTCTCACTTCAGAAATCGGAATGCTCGCACGTCCAGAAAAGGGGTGTTTTCTATCGCTTACTCATCGCTAGCCATGCCCCCAGCCCCTCTGCCTCTCTGACTAGCAGGGATGGCTCAAGGCCTACTAGCATCCTCTGTGAGGTTTTTTTAAGTCCCCTCCCAAAGATCGCGACCATGCTCCATTATTCATATGTCACACACCATGATGCCTATTATATACTGTATATGCCACACACCATGATGCCCATTATACATATGCCACACAACATGATGCCCATTATACATATACCACGCACATGATTCCCATTATACATATGCCACGCACTAAGATGCCCATTATACATATGCCAGCACGGTCTCACTTCAGCTCTATGGGATGCCATAAACAACAATTAATTTTATATGCCCTCTCTTAGGCTGTTCTGGGGCCCTTATGCTTGTGGGGCCCCTGGGCAGTAGCTCACCCAGACCGTATAAGAGAAGTCATTTTTAAATAAAAATTTAAAAAAAGTTTGTTTGTTTTTTTTACCTGCAAGGGGTGTTAAGTGTGCCATATCTGTCCAGCTGCTCTGTCCAGTATCCCGTATCAGTCCAGGGGAGCTGCCCCGCATTTTTTTAATTAAAAGGTTTTATTTTCTTTAAACTGCAAGGGCCAGGGGTCAGCCAAGTGTGCTGTACAATTATTGGGGTCAGCCAAGTGTGGCATATAATTTCTCAGGTGAGCGAAGCGTGTAATATAATTTCTGGGGTGCTGATAAATCAAATGTACAGCTCCCAGGGAGCTGCCCATTTTAATAAAAGAATGAAAACTTTTTAACCTTTTGCCCTAAAAACAAAATTGTTAGGTGTGAGGTGTTCAGAATAGACTGGAAATGAGTGGAAATTAATGATATTGAGATTAATAATAGCGTAGGACAGGGGTTCCCAATCTTTTTCTAATCACAGCACCCTAGAGTATCAGAATTTTTCCAAGGCACCCCTAGGCCCCAAAAAATATATATCAAATTAAGTAGATTGTGTTTATATGTGCTTATTAGGTTCAGTTATGTGGTAAAGGGCAGGATTTGGTTCTGATTGTACACATTTTATGATTGGCAGCCACCAGCACTGGTTTTGTCCAGAAATAATTTATCATAAATAATTTGAATTGGTCCTGGACGACCAACCCGAGGCACCCCTGCAAGTGTCACGAGGCACCCCAGGGAGCCTAGGCGCACAGTTTGAGAACCACTACGATTTTAGCAGTTTGTATGCTTTTTAAAAAAACAATCAGAACCCAAAACACGAAACACAAAACACGAAACACGATAATGCTGGTGTTTTGGAACATATCCAGATCCAAAACACTGTGAGATACGGGGCCTTATTCTAGTTCACTCTTAGAGACAAATTCCTTCTCAAATGGACAAAACCATGTGCACTGCGGGTGGGGCAGATGTTACTTGTGCAGAGAGAGTTAGATTTGGGTGGGGTTTTTCTTCAAAGTGAGATCTATATTGCAGTGTAGAAAAATAGCTGTCAGTTAGTATGCCTGCACCAAAACAAAATAACTCACCCAAATCTAATTCTATCTGCACCTGTTACATCTGCCTCCCTGCAGTGCACATGGTTTTGTCCATCTGAAAATGAATTTGCCTCTAAGAGTGAACTAGAATAATGCCCACAGACCCAAAACGCATTTCACGAAACACGAAGAGTGCCCGGTGCACTAATCAGATGCAAATTGCTCTTTTATGCTTTTCTCCCAATTTAGAAACAGGCCCTAAATAACTTCTAATCAGGGCAGCACAGCTACCAAAAGGTATCTTAAGCATTAAACAATCGTTAAGTAATGAATTAGCATTATCCCAGTTAAATGTCATTGATGTTGGCCTCTAGTTTACCTAAGGATTAGGACAAAAGGGAAAGCCTGTAACTTTAGAAGCAAAGTTATTGTTATCAAATCACTGTTATTGCTAAAGTTCATCAATACCTTTTAGACTAATTAACTATAGCTGAGTCTTGAATTCTAATGAATACATGTTCTGTACTTAAAGGGAAATATAGTCAATTTATCAACAGAATATTGTTTTGACTTTTGAAAAAAATAAAATAAAGAGGAAATATTTATATTATTTTACTTTGGTCACATATACAGTGGTTGATTAATCAATGCTATAAAATGAATGTTTAATCACCTCCCCCTCCATATATATCAGTTACACCAGAACTTTCTTCTGGCGCCAGGAGGTATTTTGTAAAAGGTTGTTAAGGTGGTCTGCAGGGAATAAAAGATGTGAAGTCAAGGACACAAGACCTGGGCAAAATAAGCTCATTTATTAAGTCACTAATTACATGGTAACGGCATTTCACTAACAAAGAACAAATTCCCAAAGATTTTAGTGTTCCAGTATCTAATCAGTCATAACACAGCGTAATGTTACAGCATCATGAAGATGGAGAATACATTGTACTTTACAACACACAGTAAAATTGGTGTCATATTTAGGATAGCTGTAAAACTAGGGACAAGACTATAGTGCAAGGTATAGTAAATGTATTTATTTATTACCGGTTGTTTATATATCGCACATACTGTAGAATACCGAGAATATTTGAACACTCACATCAGGCCCCAGTGGAGCTTACAATCTCACATGTACACACACATATTCATTCTTTAGTTAATTTTTGTTGGGAGCCAATTAACCTACCAGTATATTTTTGGATTGTGGGAGAAAACCGGAGTGCCAGGAGGAAACCCACTCAAGCACAGGGACTTCCGGTGGGGCCAGGGATGGTCGCATCACGTGGAGCTCCGATCTCCCATCCACGGAGCTCCACCATCCCCGGCCTCCGGAGCAGCGTGGCGATGGAAGCGGCGGCGGTGGGCAGAGGAGGCGGTCGGAGGGAGCAGAGCGGAGAAGGCGATCTGAGGGAGGAGACGGTGAGGAAGCGAGCGATGTGTCCCTGGCGCAGGATGCGGCAACACCCGACCAGAGGCGGACGGTGCTGTGCTCCCCCCCTCAGCACCATCGGGCAGCACTGCGGGGCCCCCCGGCAGCACCATCGGGCAGCACTGCGGGCCCCCCCGGCAGCACCATCAGGCAGCACTGTGGCTCCCCCCCGGCAGCACCATCGGGCAGCACTGCAGGCCCCCCCGGCAACACCATCGGGCAGCACTGCGCCCCCCCGGCAGCACTGCGCCCCCCCCCGGCAGCACCATCGGGCAGAACTGTGGCCTCCCCCCCCTGGCAGCACCATCAGGCAGCACTGTGGCCTCCCTCCCCTGGCAGCACCATCAGACGATCACCCTGCACACTGCATTTGGAGAAATGCCAGAAAAATGCAGGTGGGGGAAGGGCAGGACCTGCATCACACCAGCTATCATCCGGCCAGGACAGGGGGCACACTGACCATGGGGGCCACGGCATGACACCCAGAGGCCAGCAGGATCACCCCCCCCCCTCAGTGACTCTCAGCCCAGGGAGGGCCAAACTACAGCCCCAGGCCTCACTGTCTCTCCCCAGTGACTCAGTGACTCTCTCTGCCCCCACCGCCAATTCCCACCACCACACCAGCTTTCCACGCTAGTTTCTCCTACAGGAAGATGGCCCGTTGAGGCCTACAAGGTGGCGCCGCAAATGGCTGCCAAGGAACTGTGCACTCAGCTACTGTATGTAACCCTGTGTCTTTGCTCCAATATTACCTGCCTGGCTGGTGCAGCGACCAGTGGCGCCGCTGATGGCTGCCTAGGCGCTGTGCAGCTCAGCGGGTATGGGTCCCCTGTGTGATAACTGTAACTGTCCCTGCTTATACTGTTACCTACCGACTGCTGCAACGACCAGTGGCGCCGCTGATGGCTGCCTAGGCGCTGGGCAGCTCGGCGGGCATGTGTTCCCTACATGTAATGTCCTCAATGTAATGTATGCAATGTCCACTCCCCCCCCTATCCCTGCTTGATGCTGCACTGTAAATCCGCAGAAAATTCCTAGTGTGCGCAAGCACACATGACCAATAAAGTTGATTCTATTCTATTCTATTCTATTCTATTCTATAAACACCACACAGTTAGGGCCATGGTGGGAATTAGGTCTACTGTACTCTAAGGGTTTTCTCACCTTTGTGCTAAGCCCATTTTGAACACGCAGAGCCAACAGATAGTGGGGGGGGCACCAAACTTGAACTTGCCTCTGGGATACTGGGATGAACTTATGCACCTGCATTTTCCAATGTTGTCACAATTCCAACACCAATATCACTGATTTTTCTTCACGTAGTAACGTTTTCTCACAAAATACCATTAGACTATTTGCTCATTATAAAGGATGCAGTCGGCAGGTCTACAATAGCAAGGTCAACAGTCAAAAGGTCGACCCCTATTGGTCAACAGTCAAAAGGTCGACCCCTATTGGTCAACAGGCCATAGGTCGGTACATAAAAAGGTCAACATGGTCATAGGGTTGATACAAGCAAGAGGGCGACATGGAAAAGTGTTCTTACAGGGTTTTTTTATGTAAGGAATGTGTTTTTGCATTACTGTACTTTACCATCCAAGTGTATAATTGAGTATTATATGCGGCTGGTATAATGATTCATAACTTGGGTGGAAAATGATCAGACCCCTAAAAAAGAGAATTCTGGAGCATGTGGCTAGTATCAAAAATGCCCCCAGAGATAAACAAGCCATGAAGACCTTGACACCAGTGGCCCGCCACTTCCATAGACACCACCAGAGCAATCCAATGGGCCTCAAGGCCTATGGAATGCTGAAAGTGGACATGGGGATTAGAAGAGGAGACCTGGATAAGGAACTCTTTAGACAAGAAACAAGACTGATATTTCTGCTAGACACCTTGTACCCCAAAGGATTGAATGAAGAGAACAAATACACTGCATTTTTATGAATAAACTCTTTCTCAAATAGAAGCAGGTTCACTACTATTCTTTTTATCAGATATGACAGAGAGGTTCTTTCCCAAACCTCTTACTCCTTGGTGAGACCAATCTAATATATAAGATTGGAGACACACACTTATGAGAAACTATTTTTGAATAATATCTTCAAATCATAACACGCAAAATACCATCTATTTAAATTTTTATTACTATGATATATCCAGAATATGAATATACATACATCAAGGATTAAATATGTACACATTTTACATATTAATGGTCAAATATCTACACATTTTACATATGTATTGCCAATATATACTCACCAGTCAATCACATAGTAATGTCACTTACTGTTTCACCCCGCACTGTTCACATTTTTGAGTGTTCACCACACAATAGTTAGATGTTTTTTCACCAGAGTGGCATTATATATATGCTGACTCTCTTATGACAGAATATCCATATATTCACTTTCAATAATTCACATTACCAATAGTTCCATCAAACATTTATTTTTTCATTTTTCTTTTCTCTTCCCACCCTACTCAGGCACACTCATCATTCTTGATGGACAGATATTTTCTATATTCTATATCCCCACATAGCTTTCAGCAACATGCACATCACAAAACAATTTCCCCCCTCTCTGTATACACTTGTATAGTTTTTAACACCCATATACTACTTAGGAGTTTACCATGATCACACACATATATGTATACACATTAAATATATTTCCCCCTTTTTATATATATCTTTAAATATAAATATACTTCTCTACATCATAATTTTCATATGAGATCCTTACCCATTTGGGATTATGGGATCTACAGAGCTCGCATGATTATCGTAAATTATTTAGCACAACGGATTTAGTGTATTCTAAAATAAGTGGTACCCCATATAAATAGTAATGGGTACCAATGAGGAGGTTTAGGAAGTCACACTGGGGGCGATTCTCTAACACAGAAATGTGGTAAAAAAAAACCCGTTATCAGGGTTTTTACCGCATTTCTGTATGCTCTAACCCCCCTCCGCAGTGGCAGCGCTGCGGAGGGAATCGCCAGCAAAAGCTGGCGATTCCCAGCAGAAGCCCATGGCCTTCTTACCGCAGAGCTGTTTGAGGGATCCGTCACGGATCCCTCCCAGCATGCCCTGTGGCCGGCGTGCCGGCACTACATCGCAAGGGACAGCTCTTATCGCAAGAGCTGTCCCTTGCATTAATAACCGCATATGTTAGAACATATGCCGTTATTAAAAATGCGGTGGCTGGTGAAGGGGGGCGATGGAGGGCTGCGGATGTTACAACATCCCGCCCACTATCTGATAGTTGCAGCGAAAATAAGGAAATACCTTAATATCATTACCTAACTGACATAACCAGTGTCAGCATTATTAAAAATTCAATCGACACACTCACAACAGCTGGTGTACAGCAACCATGCCTAACACATAGAACATAGTCTGCCCATCGTGACGCTCCGGGATATTACGGTCAATCAAAGCAGCGGACAGACCGCTGCTGGCCACGCCCACTGGCCATAGGGTACTTAAACAGCTTCCGGGCTGACAGTCGGGTTGGCCTTGAAAAAGCTGGAAGCGAAGCGGGCGCCGGCTAGCGGTGCCGCTTACTCGTGCACACTACAATACTAGTACTGCATTTTGATTTGTGTACTTTTCTATACAGGTTATACCACTATTAAGGTGTCACGTATCGGCTGCTGACCCCGTACAATCCCATGGGGGAAACAGCGGTGTTCAGATACAAAGCCTTGTTATGACAAGCTACCATGAGAATGCTACCATGAACTCATAGTTATCTCAGCTATAGTGTGAGACACAGCAGGTTACATCATAGAGCCACAGAGCTGTTATATAAATAAGAGGAACCACTGTGTTTATCATACTCAATATACTATTGCATTAGAGACAACTGGGACCTATGTATTGAATGCCTGATTGTTTCTAGGGATCAGACATCATTTCATAGGAACAAGTGCCTAAAAGTGATATTTACTTAGAGTCTCTGCAAATAAAGTCTACATCTATGCGGTAACACGGGTTAACCGCACCCAAGTTATGAATCATTATACCAACCGCATATAATACTCAATTATACATATCCAGCGTGTGATGTGCGTGGTGTGTTACCAAGTCGACACAATGTCGATCATTGCAATTAAGCATTAATTTATCTACAAGCACTGCTAAAACATTAAAAGACTCATTTTATAGTGAGCTTGTTATAGAGATACACTGTTGCATTAGATTGTTATTCTTAACTTGAAACATTCTTTCCTATACCCGGATACAAGGGATAGTGAATCTCATTGATTAACATTGCAAGCAAGAATAGGAATTAAACTCATATCGAAACACACAAATCCAGAAGGGATTTGAACATATGTACACACCAGAACCCCATGTGTTATTTCAGGCATGATACCTTAATAAACAGATAAATAAAGACACAAATTGATATTCAATTAAAATATGTGTGTCGACAGAAGAAACCTGTAGTACATAACAACATATACAACATTAGTGCGCAACGAATAAGCCACCGTTTTTAATAAACGTATTCACGTTTTGATGTTTCATGTGTGTTTGTCATATTTCACTAGTTTTAATGAGACCATTAAAGGTTATTTTTTAACCAAGGCCATTTAGGTGCACCCGTCAAAGACATACTTTTTTCTCTCTCTTCTTCTTTGTAAGATTATCCAACATCAGGACTAGACAGTCCAACACCCATAAATAGACGAACATGCATACATTACTGCTTTAGGGCTTCATTAGCCAATAGGTCTCCTGTCGGCCGGCGTTTCGGTGCTACCCGCACCTCTTTCAAAAGGGATTAGCTGAATGTCATATATATATATATATATATATATATATATATATATATATATATATATATATATATATAGTGGAAGTCTCAATAGCAGCACTCTGAAGACTTGTAGTAATAAAGCAAAAATAATGCAGACAACTCCAAGGAGTGTAATCAACGTTTCGGGAGGTAAATCCCTTTATTTACCTCCCGAAACGTTGATTACACTCCTTGGAGTTGTCTGCATTATTTTTGCTTTATTACTACAAGTCTTCAGAGTGCCGCTATTGAGACTTCCACTATTTATCCCTGTGAGCAGGGACAGAGGGCAACTGAAGCAGTCGTTTAGACTATACCTGCGAGTGCCGGTTCCTGCACCCCATATATATATATATATATATATATATATATATATATATATATATATAGACGGGGTGTAGCTAAGAACCCCAGTGGGTTAAAGCATCGCATGGCACTCCAGGGTTTTCGTGAAGATAAGTTACTTTTATTGTAGCAACAGTTTCGAGGCTAACAGCCCCTTCGTCAGGCTTACAGCAGGAATTCCTGCTGTAAGCCTGATGAAAGGGCTGTTAGCCTCGAAACTGTTGCTACAATAAAAGTAACTTATCTTCACGAAAACCCTGGAGTGCCGTGCGATGCTTTAACCCACTGGGGTTCTTAGCTACACCATGTCTATCCATACCTGCAAAGGCACCCAGGTATTTGAATCCTGTTATTGGAAGTGCCGGGTCGTCCACAACTTATATATATATATATATATATATATATATATATATATATATATAAAACACACTCACACACAAGTTCCTAACGACATATACAGAAACACAGGAGTATTATATCATTGTAGAGTTCATGGCTTTCCATGTGTAAATGCAGTATTTTACCATTTGATACCGCTAGCCCTTACACTTTTGTTTCCATTTCCCTGAGCTCTTAAGCTTTGCTGTTTTAGCAACATTACATCAAAAGAAGTTAAGTGCATACAGTACCTGCCAAGCTCCCCGTGAGACTTCGGAAATCACACACTATTCCTGCTCTTAGTGATCATACAGCAGCAACCACTAAAACAACGGACATAGGGCCTGATTCAGACCTGATCGCTAGGCTGCATACACTAACAGCCTATCAAACAGGTCAGCGCTGCCCCCTGCCCAGCAAAATGCGTGGCCACTTCCCGTTGGCCGCATCCCCTTGTTGCATGTGATGGGATGTGTACGAGAACCTGCCGGCCATCAAATGATTTCTCTCCCTTTCTGAACTGACTTTTATTTCCTCCGCAGCTTCCTGAAAAGGGGGCGGGCCCTGGTGTCATGTGATGTCTGCTGCCCGTTCCCAGCAGGTATCGACCCGCCTGTGTTCCCAGGGGAACCCGCAGTGTTTATATGGGAAAGATCATAAAATGCTTATACACATTTTGCCATGTAGAGTCGCTTATACACATTATGCCAGGTGGAGCCCCTTTAACATATTATCCCAGGTAGGGACCCTAATACACATTATGCCAGGTAGAGACCATAATACACATTACTCCCATCAGCGTAATGTATAGATCGATACTTTATTTTACGGTAGCTTGTGTAGTGATTGCTGTTGGAATATAAATTATATTAACTTTATTATATTCCATGCCATCTTAGCAAGCCATTTTTAACACTTAAGCTGCCCCGCCTCTTAAGGTCAATTTCTTCCTACAGTGATTATCTGTCATTGAGAAACTGCTGACCCTCTTTATACAGTGCTGGAATCCTTACTCATCGTCATCACAATGGACTACGCTGTTACCCCTACAGGTCAGGGCTGGTATAGAGGTTCATGGTGCCTCTGCAGCTTAAGAACTGTAGTCTTCTCCCCCTTTGATGCGTGCATGGTTTCATGCTGCTCAGGGCTCCGGGAATCCTTCAGTAATGATGGACATCAGAAGCCCACCATCAGCACGGCCATGCATGCGCAGAAGCACTGCAGCATGGCTTATTGGGAGGGAGGGGGGGGGGTGTGGCAGGACCATCCAATAACCATCAAATGTTTACTATTCGATTGCAGCAAACATCGGAATGCCTCCATTGCATGATAATAGTACTACAATCAGAACAAAATCATAGATGTTTAAGAAACATCGCAATGCGATACCCTGCAGCAGCATGATGCCTGACAGAGATCTGCGGCCAGCAGGGTGGAGGCACCGCTTTTCACACTGGCGGCACCGTTGCCAGACAGAGTAGCATATTGGCAGCCAGCAGTATTAATAATGGGTGCAGTGCACACAGGCCCCCGAGTCCCAGGGAACCCACACCGCACCCATTTGTTTTAATGCTTACCCCTTTGGAGTCTTGCGACAAAGGCAGGAAAAATGTCCTCCTCACCCTTTTTCGGAAGATCTACATATGCACATTAGCGTCTGCGCATGGGCCTCCTTCTCTCTTGTAATGCCCCTGGCTGGCTGGTGTACGTGTGCACTGATAAAGAAGGTGTCTTTGAAATTACCAGTATAGTTAGGTGCTTGCGGATAATTGTGAATATTCATATTTTGGTCCAAGGGATAAATGTCATGAAATAGTGATTACAAATGTAGGAGGCCCCGGGGCGGGGCCAGACACGCACCACTCGCTGCGCGTACTCACCTCGCTGCGCTCCGCCTCCTACCTTCGGGCCTGTGACGGTCCCGGTACCTTCCTCTTGCTGCACTGATCTCCAGGAGCGACTGCACCTGTAGGGGGAACCAGGGGGAAAACCCCCTAAGGGGGGGAGGGGATGCTCATCACAGGCACTATTGGCCTCAGAGTGGTTACGCCCGCTTGTGGAACACGGCAGGCGTAACTGAGGTGGGGGAACGCTCCGGGGAGGGGAAGGAGCACAAACAACAAGACAACAGATTCAATACAATTTCTACTCACCAGTCGTTCACTGGTCCACCGTCACACTTCCAGTGCGGATACCGCCACCTGAAAAGGAACTCACGTAACCTCCTGCTCCCTAAGGCAGGGCAAAACACCAACGCGCCTGCGACTTACCTCCTGCGCACCCTGCGGCCTGGAGCCGGCTTACGTAACTCGCGACCTAGCGCTGGATCCTTAGATGCCCCAGCCTAGCGTCGCGCGACCCAGGACCTAACGCCGGATCTTCCGATGCCACGGCCTAGCGTCCTGCAACCTGGCGCCTAACGCCCGCGCAACCTGTGACCTAGCGCCGGATCTTCCGATGCCACGGCCTAGCGTCACGCAACCTGGCGCCTAACGCCCGCGCAACCTGTGACCTAGCGCCGGATCTTCCGATGCCACGGCCTAGCGTCACGCAACCTGAAAAGAACACAATCTGCACAGGGCCACGATTGGTGAACCCCAGTACAGCATACAGTACACGGTGTCAAGTAAAACAGTACAATGTAAAGAGACCACACTGCACCAACACCTAGCGAGGGCCTACCTCCCTCTGGCTGTTCCTAGCCTTGCCGCGATACCCCTTGCGGCGATAACTGCACCCGAGGCCTGTCGATACAGGCCTGTTCCTCCTACTGAGAGGCCTCAGCCCTCGCGGGGTCTGGGCCTCGTACACGGACAGGGCCTTGCGCCCCACAACCAGCTGGACCTGGTGCCCAGCGACTCAATAACACAATGGGGCCGAGGGGCCTGCTATGTAAGGGCCTAAAGCCCAGAGCACCACTGGGCCTAATGCCCACCAACACACAAAGGGCTGATGCCCAATAACCCAAAAGGGGCCTAATGCCCAACAACATGAAAGGGGCCTAATGCCCAACAGTACACAAGGGGCCTAAGGCCCAACAATACAAAAGGGGCCTAAGGCCCAACGATGCTAAACCTTAGGTCCCCACGGGCCTAGAGCCCGACTACAATGCACACAGGCCTGGTGCCTGAATTGGGCCCACGGACCTATTGCCCGCACACCTGGTGGTCTAGGGAGGGGACCCACATGATGGACTTACCCGTCCTAGGGCCTTCCGCTGGACCAAGCCTGGTCCAGCCACGAGGGTGGTCCGTCTTCACCGGAGGTGGGATGCTTCCCACCACCTCCGGGCTTCCTGCGGTCTTCACCGGGGTAGCGGGGGCCGGGGCAAGCTCTTTTGCGTTGCACCCCGCAGCACCCGGGCTTCTTCCGTCTTCGCCGGCTGTCCCCGGCACTCTGTCCTTCGCCCGGCGGGCGGCAGCGTGTAGCCGTACTCCGCACACAGCTGCCGCCTCCCGGGGCTTCCGGCGGCAGACCTCTCTTCGTCCACCAGCCTCCGCTCTGCTTCTCCTCCGTCGCCGACTTCTTCTTCCCGCCCCCGGCGCTGGTTAGTTCAAACCCGCACCCGGGGGCGGGGCTCGTGACGTGGCGAGCCAGGATTGGCTCGCCGCCGCCACTTCCCATTGGGCGCCAGAGCGAGAGCCATGATTGGCTCTCCTTTGGCGCCGTATTCGAATCCCCTTTGTTCGTGGGGATCAGCGGCGAAGGCTCGCCGCTGCCCCCACGCCTGGCGTCACTGGAGGGTCTGCTTCCGGCTCCCCGGGGTGGCGCCAGGCCACCCCAGGCCAGGAAGCAGGCGCCAGCCAGCAGCAGGGCCAGTGACCGCACTAGTACACTGGCCCTGGCTGCAGGGGGCGGCACCACCCGGCGGCGGCACTGCCCCTTTCGTCCCGGTGCAATAGCACCGGGGCGTATTTCTACACTTGCCCCCCCCTTTTCCTTTGTGGTCCCCACAAAGTGAGCCATTACCTGCGTTCCGGCGTCAGGGTCACCCTGGCCCTCTCGGGAGGTCGGTCCTGGTCCGGGTGTCCCATCTGGGGTGCCTGGGCCAGCATCTGCAGAAGGAAAACTCACCTCCACCTTCTCGTCTGGGGGTGTGGCTTCTGGGTATAGGTCTCCTGTGTCACGGGTGGTTGTCTCCAGGGACTGGTCCTGGTCCTCGGTGGGCAGTGGACTCCTGCGTTTGGCTTCCGCCCTCCTTCGCCGACTCCTCCGAGGGAGGGGTCGTTTGCCGGGGTCACCCGCCATAGGCCAACAGGGAGATTCCCCTTCCAAGGGCATCACCTCTACCCATTCTTCCCCCATCCGGCAGGGGGCCTCCATCTGGCTTTCCTGTTGAGGGGTTGCCCTCTGGCCACCGGCTGTTCCCTCTGGGGCACTTCCTACCTCTCGGGCAGCCGCCCTTGAGGGAGGGGGGTCGTCCTCCTCTTCCATAGTCTCCCAACCGTCGTCCTCAGATCCTCCAGGGTCAGTTTCTTCCCGCGAATCGTAGTCCATAGGCCAGGGGCATTCAGGGCGCATGTGGTCGAGGTCGCCGCAGCCCGTGCACCTCTCAGATTCCTCTTCGCTCCAGTCGTCCTCTGAGGACCAGTTGGTGGGGGCAGGGTGGTCGACATACCCTTGGCACCAATTCTTAATCGTTTGGGCTGAGACGTAGGGGCAATCCGGCGGTTCGTGGTCCACCTCGTTGCAGAGTTCGCACCAGGGTTCGTCCCATTCGGTATCCTCTCTTGCTGTGTAGCCTTCGTCTCTCTCGCTGGTATCGGCTAGCCACTGTGCCATCGGCGAGACGTCTCGTTCTAGTACGTCCTCTGCCGACTTCCTTCCTCCTATCGGCACGTCCCTACCTTCCGGAGCTTCTGGTCCCAACCGTTCGAGTTGGAGACTGGTCCGGCAGGGGGAGTGGCGAGAGTTCCCTGTTGTGCCTTCTTGCCCCGCCCAACATGGGGACCTTTCCGCGATCCAGAAGGGAGATATCACGGCCTCCTCCGTCGTCAGGGAGTCTGGATGCCTTGGCCCCTTCCACTCCGTCGATCTGATGGTTTCCATTGCAGCATGGCTCTGGGGGCAGTCGCTGGTAAAGTGTCCCACCTGCTGACACGTCCGACAAGGGGTCACCAGAGCCTTCGCGAGCCTCTCCTCCCGTCGCTGGTCCTTGTCGCGCTGGATCGACCTCTGTACAATCCTCATCAGGTCCGCTCCTGTCACCGTCACCCAACCGTCTTCATCAACACAGGGGTAAGGTGCTTCCGGAAGGTCCCTCCGGCGGGTCTCCCTGGGGGTGCCCCACATCGCAACTGTGGATTCAGATCCTGCCGACTACGCCAAAATGTAGGAGGCCCCGGGGCGGGGCCAGACACGCACCACTCGCTGCGCGTACTCACCTCGCTGCGCTCCGCCTCCTACCTTCGGGCCTGTGACGGTCCCGGTACCTTCCTCTTGCTGCACTGATCTCCAGGAGCGACTGCACCTGTAGGGGGAACCAGGGGGAAAACCCCCTAAGGGGGGGAGGGGATGCTCATCACAGGCACTATTGGCCTCAGAGTGGTTACGCCCGCTTGTGGAACACGGCAGGCGTAACTGAGGTGGGGGAACGCTCCGGGGAGGGGAAGGAGCACAAACAACAAGACAACAGATTCAATACAATTTCTACTCACCAGTCGTTCACTGGTCCACCGTCACACTTCCAGTGCGGATACCGCCACCTGAAAAGGAACTCACGTAACCTCCTGCTCCCTAAGGCAGGGCAAAACACCAACGCGCCTGCGACTTACCTCCTGCGCACCCTGCGGCCTGGAGCCGGCTTACGTAACTCGCGACCTAGCGCTGGATCCTTAGATGCCCCAGCCTAGCGTCGCGCGACCCAGGACCTAACGCCGGATCTTCCGATGCCACGGCCTAGCGTCCTGCAACCTGGCGCCTAACGCCCGCGCAACCTGTGACCTAGCGCCGGATCTTCCGATGCCACGGCCTAGCGTCACGCAACCTGGCGCCTAACGCCCGCGCAACCTGTGACCTAGCGCCGGATCTTCCGATGCCACGGCCTAGCGTCACGCAACCTGAAAAGAACACAATCTGCACAGGGCCACGATTGGTGAACCCCAGTACAGCATACAGTACACGGTGTCAAGTAAAACAGTACAATGTAAAGAGACCACACTGCACCAACACCTAGCGAGGGCCTACCTCCCTCTGGCTGTTCCTAGCCTTGCCGCGATACCCCTTGCGGCGATAACTGCACCCGAGGCCTGTCGATACAGGCCTGTTCCTCCTACTGAGAGGCCTCAGCCCTCGCGGGGTCTGGGCCTCGTACACGGACAGGGCCTTGCGCCCCACAACCAGCTGGACCTGGTGCCCAGCGACTCAATAACACAATGGGGCCGAGGGGCCTGCTATGTAAGGGCCTAAAGCCCAGAGCACCACTGGGCCTAATGCCCACCAACACACAAAGGGCTGATGCCCAATAACCCAAAAGGGGCCTAATGCCCAACAGTACACAAGGGGCCTAAGGCCCAACAATACAAAAGGGGCCTAAGGCCCAACGATGCTAAACCTTAGGTCCCCACGGGCCTAGAGCCCGACTACAATGCACACAGGCCTGGTGCCTGAATTGGGCCCACGGACCTATTGCCCGCACACCTGGTGGTCTAGGGAGGGGACCCACATGATGGACTTACCCGTCCTAGGGCCTTCCGCTGGACCAAGCCTGGTCCAGCCACGAGGGTGGTCCGTCTTCACCGGAGGTGGGATGCTTCCCACCACCTCCGGGCTTCCTGCGGTCTTCACCGGGGTAGCGGGGGCCGGGGCAAGCTCTTTTGCGTTGCACCCCGCCGCACCCGGGCTTCTTCCGTCTTCGCCGGCTGTCCCGGGCACTCTGTCCTTCGCCCGGCGGGCGGCAGCGTGTAGCCGTACTCCGCACACAGCTGCCGCCTCCCGGGGCTTCCGGCGGCAGACCTCTCTTCGTCCACCAGCCTCCGCTCTGCTTCTCCTCCGTCGCCGACTTCTTCTTCCCGCCCCCGGCGCTGGTTAGTTCAAACCCGCACCCGGGGGCGGGGCTCGTGACGTGGCGAGCCAGGATTGGCTCGCCGCCGCCACTTCCCATTGGGCGCCAGAGCGAGAGCCATGATTGGCTCTCCTTTGGCGCCGTATTCGAATCCCCTTTGTTCGTGGGGATCAGCGGCGAAGGCTCGCCGCTGCCCCCACGCCTGGCGTCACTGGAGGGTCTGCTTCCGGCTCCCCGGGGTGGCGCCAGGCCACCCCAGGCCAGGAAGCAGGCGCCAGCCAGCAGCAGGGCCAGTGACCGCACTAGTACACTGGCCCTGGCTGCAGGGGGCGGCACCACCCGGCGGCGGCACTGCCCCTTTCGTCCCGGTGCAATAGCACCGGGGCGTATTTCTACAGTACACTCTCGAGTCTAAAGTATTGTACATGAGATCCTTCTCTATACATCTTCTCCATTGCCAGTTTAGCAGAATATATATTCTCATAAACTGAAATATTGTTTTTATAGATTGTATCACCATTTTATTGTCTGTGATTAATTCAATGAGTGAATTCACTTTTTAGAGTATTAAGGACAGATCCTCGGGATGCAGTTTAAATCCCGGCGGTCGGGATCCCGGCGTTCAGAATCCCGACGCCGGAATCCCGACCGCCGAAATCCCGACACATTCTCCCTCCGTGGGTGTCCACGACACCCCTGGAGGGAGAATAAATAAGTGTGCCGAGCGTAGCGAGGCACCGGGCCCGCTGCGCGGCGAGCGCAGCGAGCCCGCAAGGGGGGGCGATCCCCGTCCCCCCCTTGTCGGGATTTCGGCGGTCGGGATTCTGAACGCCGGGATCCCGACCGCCGGGATTCAGTACTGAATCCCTCTCATCTGACCTGCAGTGAAAATGAAATGCACCAGTGAGGTTGGTGATAACATTATAAAATCTCAAATCCACAGGTCTGACGCTGTAGTAGCTCACGAATGCCAGTTTACCCATTGCTTGATATAAAGTTAAATAAGCGTGGTAAAAAATGAATATTTCCAGTGAAACCATATCTGCGTACAATTACTTTACTATTTTATCTGATCTCTGCAACAGGTGCAAGGAAGTTGGAGCTTGGGAATCGGTTCCCACTGTTTGCCTGAAAATGACCTCAGACACAGCTAAAACACTTGAGGCATGCTGCTGCTGCTCTGTGTTATAATCTGTTCTCTGCTCTTGTGTGATCATTCTAGAGGCTTGCAATCCAATTAATGGCAACCTCCCCTTGTAGCAACTTGAAACAGGTGGTTAATGGGTATAGATGAATTTCCAATATGAACTATTGGAGCTTAAACCTACCTGAGGTAGAGTGCTGAAATATACCAATGTAGCTGTCCTGCAACTGGATAGCTTGAACTTACATTGACTTTTGTAACATTCAGGAAAGGAGACCTGCTAGAGTTGACACTTGTAGTATAGTATAGTGGTACAGTATAATGCATAACAAAGCTTGTTTTCATTGATGAACACTGGTAGGCACATTCAGTGGGACACGGTCACTAGGTCTACAAGCATTAGGTCAACATGCATTAAGGTCGACATGACGGAAGGTTGACATGCAGGTAGGTTGACATAGGTTAGGTTGACAGGTCATTAGGTCAACACAAACATTAGGTCGAGCTGGGAAAGGTCGACAATCAAAAGGTTGACATGGAAGGGTACAAGGTGCTACGTTTCAGTGTCCATGTCGGCTGTGTCGAAATTCGGGACAAAGAAAAGTGAAAAACCCCATGTCGACCTTTTGACTGTCCTTTCCTTCCCCATGTTGACCTAATGCTTGTTTAGACCTAGTGACCTGTCGACCTAACCATGTTGACCTTTAGCCATGTGACCTTCAGTCATGTCGACCTAATGCTTGTTGACCTTGTTGCTGTCTATCCAATGATCCATACCCCATTTAACATCTTATAGTGGGATTTGAGGATCTGGATTCAGTACTGAATCCCGGCGGTCGGGATCCCGGCGGTCGGGATCCCGGCGTTCGGAATCCCGACCGCCGAAATCCCGACAAGGGGGGGACGGGGATCGCCCCCCCTTGCAGGCTCGCTGCGCTCGCCACGCAGCGGGCCCAGTGCCTCGCTACGCTCGGCACACTAATTTATTCTCCCTCCAGGGGTGTCGTGGACACCCACGGAGGGAGAATGTGTCGGGATTTCGGCGGTCGGGATTCCGGCGTCGGGATTCTGAACGCCGGGATCCCGACCGCTGGGATCTTAACTGCATCCCGATGACAGAAGTGAGGTCTGGGCACATGAAGGTGAGCATGTTGTGAGCACATTGGTATGCGTGGTACATGGAATGGGAGATTGGAAAAGTGTTCTGGAGATACTGCTGGGACTTTAGCCATTACTACCAGTCAGTGCCGGCTCATCTGCAGGTCACACAGGCAGCGGTGCAAAACCAGTTTCTCATCAAAACGCTGTAAATACTGAAGTTTTGCATTCAACTGTATTATCTCTCCACTGCTACCAATGTGAACAACAGGTATCCAGTGTCTAATATAGTATAGTCTAACGGAGTACGGATCATATGGTCGACCTAAAAATGGTCGGCAGTCATTAGTTCGACAACACGAGGTCGACATACTGCAAGGTCGACACAAGCATTAGGTCAACATGGTCTAGGTCGACAGTCAAAAGGACGACATTGGGTTTTTCACTGTATTTTTACCCGAATGTCGACACAGTCGACATGGATTAAGTGCTCGGCACACTATTTTTTTCTGCCACCACGCCCTAGTGGATGGTAGGGCATTGTCGGCACATGTCAGCTCAAAAAAACAGTGAAAAACCCCATGTCGACCTTTTGACTCTCGACCTAATGACCTGTCGACCTATAACCCATGTCGACATAGTGGTGTCGACCTAATGACTCTTTACCATCTTTAGGTCGACCAACTGACCGTATTACGTCTAACATCCAGGAATATAGTAATAAAGGGGCAGAGAACTTGGGTCTTACCTTAGTAATAACCTACTCTAAGCACTTTTCCCTAACCTCAAAACCGCTGCTTCCATTATCCTAGTGTATTATCCTAGTGTATTATCCTAGTGTATTATCCTAGTGTATTATCCTAGTGTAACCCCTTTATATGTGTAAGCCATTATTTATATAAAATCTTCACCTACAAATACTGTACATGTTAAAAAATGTAAATTCCTTTTCATTACATTTCCATAATAAACTAATCCCGTCTGTTCCATAGGTTTGCCTTACGACTTCCATCCTCATAAAATCACTCATTTGCAGAACTCTATAATTCCTTCAGCAACAAAGCCTAAATACTACTTACTAATCATGTAACCCATTTAAAGCTTGTTCCCTAAACAGAATGCAAAAAAAAGTGTTTTACAATTTTTTCCATATTATTTAACCCATTCATGTCCTTTGTCCCACCTACCTCCTAACTTTAATAACTTTACTAAACCCATTTATAGCCTAAATCCTGTTATTTATGTATTTTCCTATTGCTTTCTTGACTTTACATGATAGGAATATGTCAACTTTGTTACACTTCTTTAAAGAAGTAACGTTTAAAACATGCCCCATTATATCTATTATTCCAGCAGTCCTTATTTAATTGTCTCAATGGAACTGCAAGTGAGACACAGGAGCAAAGTATGTGCTGCAATAGATACAAAGAAGAAAAAAAGATACAGTACTACTACAAAAAGACCCAAAAGCATGCACCATTGATAGTTTGTACAGCAACAATATATGGAAACACCTACAATATAATAATGACTGTACTGCACACTGTACCAGCAGCTGAATGGGTTAATAACAAGCAGTCATAGGAAGTTTATGCAAATACATAGTTCTCTATCCTATTTTAGGAGAGGGCACATTTCAGAATTGACTTGGAAGTACTGTTATGATATAATGCTGATTTGCATAATTGCATATATTATCTTGTGCATATTTCCTTTCCCTATGTCTGATAATAAGTGTGCATGCACCAACCAGCGTGCAAGATGCAGAAGTGACCCCCACCACCTCCTGCTGCTCCTGTCACCCCCCACCCACAGATAGACCCCACTCCCCCCTGATACAGTATATAGGTTCTCTGCAGAAATGCCTCCAGATTCCGTGTGGAATTGGTGTGAATGGGCACATGCCAGGACAAGCCATGCGCACGTGAGGGCACCACCACCGCGCGTGGATCCGTGTGCCCGACCACCGTGGGGCGTCATGTCCACGGGCTCTGTGAGTGACGCGGAGGAGCTGCTGGAGCTGAGGGTGCTGGAACTGCAGTATCCCAAGCCCACGGGCTGCGGGGAGCTGCTGCTGGAGTCGCACTCCGCCGGCACCTCCGAGGAGGAAGAGGAGGAGGAGGAGGGGGACGGGGCTGCGGAGGGCGGCAGGAGGAAGCGGGGCAGCCAGCAGCACCCGGACAGGAAGCAGGGGGCGCCCCGCTCCTCCAAGGAGAGCAAGCAGTCCCAGAGGAACGCGGCCAACGCCCGGGAGAGAGCCCGCATGCGGGTGCTGAGCAAGGCGTTCTCCCGGCTGAAGACCAGCCTGCCCTGGGTGCCCCCCGACACCAAGCTCTCCAAGCTGGACACGCTGCGCCTGGCTTCCAGCTACATCGCGCACCTGCGCCAGCTGCTGCAGGAGGACCGCTACGAGGCGGGCGGCGGATACAGCGCGCACCCTGTCAGCCTGGTAAGGATGCGGCTGCCCTACAGCCAGCACCGGCCAGCGGCGTCCCGGGCCGCAGCCTCATGGTAATGATCACACTGTGCTGTGCCTCCATACACTGCGCCCTGCCTATGCTATGCCTCCATACACTGCAGCCTGCCTATGCTATGCCTCCATACACTGACTGCACCCTGTCTGTGCCCTGCCTGTGCTGTGCCTCCATACACTGCGCCCTGTCTGTGCTCTCCCTCCATACACTGCGATCTGCCTGTGCCTCCTCCATACACTGACTGCGCGCTGTCTGTGCTGTGCTATGCCTACATACATACTGTACACTGCGCTGTGCTATGCCTCCATACACTGCGCTCTGAATGTGCTGTGCCACCATACACTGCGCCCTGTCCGTGCTCTCCCTCCATACACTGCAATCTGCCTGTGCCTTCTCCATACACTGACTGCGCGCTGTCTGTGCTATGCCTCCATACATACTGTACACTGCGCTCTGCTGTGCCTCCATACACTGCGCTCTGCCTGTGCTGTGCTTTGCCTTCATACACTGCACTCTGCCTGTGTTGTGCCTCAATACACTGCTTTCTGCCTGTGCTGTGCTTTGCCTCCATACATTGCGCTTTAACTAGGCTGTGCCTAAATACATACACTGTGCTGTGCCTGTGCTGTGCTGTCTCTATACACTGTGCTGTGCCTCTATACACAACTCTGTTTGTACTCAACTCTCAATACACTGTGTTGTGCCCCCATACACTACTTTGTATGCGCTATGCTGTGTCTCCATATACAAGTCTTTATTGTACTATTTGGTGTGTATTTACACTATGCTGAGTCTCTATACACAGCTCTTTATGCACAATACTGCATGAGTGTGTACACTGTACACGTATGCACAATGCTGTGTCTATTTGCACTA
The DNA here is from genome assembly GCF_055691185.1 of Crinia signifera. NCBI lineage: Eukaryota > Metazoa > Chordata > Amphibia > Anura > Myobatrachidae > Crinia > Crinia signifera. Next base: position 54,948,015 of record NC_139221.1, on the reverse strand, counting down.
TGCTGTACCGTATATACACTACTGTGTGTTCCCCTTGTATACACAATGCTGTGTGAGTGTGTGCACTATGCTGTACAAGAATGCACAGTGCTGTGTCTTTGCACTATGCTGTATGTACACGACTGCGTGTGTCCTCTGTATGCACAGTGCTGTGTCTATTTGCACTATGCTGTATGTACACTACTGCGTGTGTCGTCTGTGTGTGTGCACTATGCTGTACAAGGATGCACAGTGCTGTGTCTATTTGCACTATGCTGTATGTACACTATTGCATGTGTCGTCTGTGTGTGTGCACTATGCTGTACAAGGATGCACAGTGCTGTGTCTATTTGCACTATGCTGTATGTACACTACTGCGTGTGTCGTCTGTGTGTGTGCACTATGCTGTACAAGGATGCACAGTGCTGTGTCTATTTGCACTATGCTGTATGTACACTACTGCGTGTGTCGTCTGTGTGTGTGCACTATGCTGTACAAGGATGCACAGTGCTGTGTCTATTTGCACTATGCTGTATGTACACTACTGCGTGTGTCGTCTGTGTGTGTGCACTATGCTGTACAAGGATGCACAGTGCTGTGTCTATTTGCACTATGCTGTATGTACACTACTGCGTGTGTCGTCTGTGTGTGTGCACTATGCTGTACAAGGATGCACAGTGCTGTGTCTATTTGCACTATGCTGTATGTACACTACTGCGTGTGTCGTCTGTGTGTGTGCACTATGCTGTACAAGGATGCACAGTGCTGTGTCTATTTGCACTATGCTGTATGTACACTACTGCGTGTGTCGTCTGTGTGTGTGCACTATGCTGTACAAGGATGCACAGTGCTGTGTCTATTTGCACTATGCTGTATGAGTACTTCCTATGCCGTTTGTCTAATGCTGAATATGCACTGGGAGATTCCAATGGCTCTTGCAGGGGTGCTTCGGGTTGGTGGTACAAGAAGATGCGGTCACTAGTTCTACAGTCATTAGGTCGACCACTATAGGTCAACACTCACTAGTTCGACACATGAAATAGGTCGACATGGTCATTAAGTCGACATGAAAAATGGCAATATGGGAGAGGTCGATATGGGAAAGGTCGACATGGATTTTTCATACTTTATTATCCAAGTGGGCATAGAGTGAGAATATAATAGTGTGCCGACAAGGGTGCACTTATACGCTGTCCATGTCGACCTAAGTCAGCATAGACACCCAAAACCATGAAAAACACATGTCGACCTATTTAGGTCAATATTTTACAAGTCGACCTAATGCATGTTGACCTAGAGACTGTCGACCTATAGTTGTCGACCTAGTTCTGTCGATCCTATGACCCATAACCGGTCCAGGAGTACAGAAATAATTTATGGTCAAAGGAATAGTAAAAACCAGTCCTGGCGGCTGCCAGTCATAGCACGTGCCGTACACCGCCACATCACTGTCCGCCCGTAAGGATGGCAGATGGGCACAGTTTCATTTTTTTTTCCAAGTGTGTCAATTAAAACTTTCATCCTACTGTAGGGGTTTGATGAAAATGATGCTGATACTCTGGTGCACCCTGATTCAAGACAGTTTGAAAACCACTGTACAAGCACAATGCTGTATGTTCCTCTACAGTACCCATAATGATGTGCGCTGTGCTATGTGTGTCACGTTGCACTATGCCATATGCACAATGTTGTCTATGCATTGTGCTGGGAACCTGCTGTATCCCTACAGCCCAGCAGCAGCTGCTCTCACTGGTCTAGTGTCATACAATATCCAGTCATAGCTCAGAACAGATTATAATACATTTAGTGGCCTTTTTTTTTTTTTAAATAAACTTTAACACATCAGAAGCATAGAATTATAATATATATTACATCATGTAAACTGAACTATGTTTTATAAAATGATACAGAACCTATAAGTGAGTTAATGTATAATAATAATAATAGAAATAACAATAACAATGGAAAAAGAACCGAAACATAGCTTGTGTGTGTGTGTGTGTGTGTGTGTGTGTGTGTGTGTGTGTGGAAAAATGAAATCTTTATTGGCTGAATTACACTTTCCTCCCTCTGTGTGCATGCCTATTCATTTCCTCCGGTGTGCCAAGGGTTCTTTGCTGAGTTCTAACATACTTACCTTGCAATAAAGATTTTTCCTTATTGTTGACCTAGCTATTTGTCCATCCTCAGTCTTGCCACGATGCGTTCGCATGTGCACACACTTCGGGGCAGTAATCATTTGCACCATTCATGAATAATAAGGGGTTTGTATGCACCAATAAATTTCCAAAGGAAGCCGGTGCATACACCCATGTTTGCGCACAACCATGTGCAAAATGGTCCCAGCAAACAAGCTGCAATTGCGAATAATAATGGCTCAGATGAATGTGGCCACATCTGTACTCAGGTGCTGCTAAATATTACAGGTGGAGTATCCCTTATCCAAAATACTCGGGACCAGAAGAATTTTGGATAAGGGATTATTCCGTATTTTGGAATATTTTTATACTTGAATGAGGTATCATGCATTTATGTTGTAAAAACACATCAAACACATGAAATGCACAGAAATATATTATGTGTGCATGAAACAAGGTTTTAAACCATGAAACTAAGTTTGTGTTCTATCTTGTGTCCTATCCTAGCCAAGCGATCATTTTCTTGCACATATATAGTGCCACTTACATATCATGTCCCCAGTAGTGATGTTACAGATGTACCCAGTAGTGCCAGTTACATATCATGTCCTCGGTAGTGCTGTTACAGATGTACCCAGTAGTGCCACTTCCATATCATGTCCTCGGTAGTGCTGTTACAGATGTACCCAGTAGTGCCAGTTACATATCATGTCCCCAGTAGTGATGTTACAGATGTATCCAGTAGTGCCAGTTAAATATCATGTCCTCGGTAGTGCTGTTACAGATGTACCCAGTAGTGCCACTTCCATATCATGTCCTCGGTAGTGCTGTTACAGATGTACCCAGTAGTGCCAGTTACATATCATGTCCCCAGTAGTGATGTTACAGATGTACCCAGTAGTGCCAGTTACAAATCTTGTCCTCAGTAGTGCCAGTTACATATCATGTCCTCAGTAGTGCTGTTACAGATGTACCCAGTAGTGCCAGTTATAAATCATGTCCTCGGTAGTGCTGTTACAGATGTACCCAGTAGTGCCAGTTACAAATCTTGTCCTCAGTAGAGCCAGTTACATATCATGTCCTCGGTAGTGCTGTTACAGATGTACCCAGTAGTGCCAGTTACAAATCTTGTCCTCAGTAGTGCCAGTTACATATCATGTCCTCGGTAGTGCTGTTACAGATGTACCCAGTAGTGCCAGTTACATATCATGTCCTCGGTAGTGCTGTTACAGATGTACCCAGTAGGTTTTTATAAAAAAAAACAGTACATTCTGGAAATTATGGTTTCGGAATAATTTGGATAACGTATATTTCGATACTCAACCTGTATTAATGTTAACTTTCGCTGCGCCCTGCTTTAATATACCCTTATTTTGTTTCTAAGATTGCACAGTAAGATTGAATGTACTATAACATGTTGGGACAACCATCACATTGTTTGCACCATGTCTAATATGTTCCCAGCTTTAGAGTTGGAGCTCCTGAGATTGTGTTGTTGTTCCAGGCTTGTAACAATAGTATCACATGTATCCTGGATATTGCTGTTGTGACTCCCAATGTCACATTGCAAGATTATATAAGGTTTAGTATCCCTTATCCAAATACCTGTTATCCACATTATTCCGAAAACCATACATTCCAGAAAGTGAAGTAAAAGCACTACTGGGGACATCTGTACCAGCACTACTGAGGACATGATATGTAACTGGCACTACTGGGGACATCTGTACCAGCACTACTGAGGACATGATACTGGGGACATCTGTACCAGCACTACTGAGGACATGATACTGGGGACATCTGTACCAGCACTACTGAGGACATGATACTGGGGACATCTGTAACAGCACTACTGAGGACATGATATGTAACTGGCACTACTGGGGACATCTGTACCAGCACTACTGAGGACATGATACTGGGGACATCTGTACCAGCACTACTGAGGACATGATACTGGGGACATCTGTAACAGCACTACTGAGGACATGATATGTAACTGGCACTACTGGGGACATCTGTACCAGCACTACTGAGGACATGATATGTAACTGGCACTAAATATGCGTAAGAAAATGATTGCTTGGCATTCAAGGTCAGTATCGGAGATAGGACACAAACTTAGTTTCATGTTTTGAAACCTTGTTTTATGCACAAATAAAATATATTTGTGTGTACAGTATTTCATGTATTAAGTTTGATAATACTGATTGACTGTACAATACTTATATAGTTATATTACTATTATTTGCTCTGTACTAATTTGAAGTTCAGTTATATAACTATGTACTTTCAACAGTGGGTTTGTCCATCAACGTACTAGCAGCATTACCCTTAATTAAAAGGCACACATATGTAGGAGAAACCTCTGTTTTACTTTACACGAACATCTTGATTTACAGTAATATCATCTATCTATCTATCTATCTATCTATCTATCTATCTATCTATCTATCTATCTATCTATCTATCTATCTATCTACACATATTTAACTTAATAGTTGCAACTGTTACCTGATACTGTCATATTCTTTTTTACAGACGTGGCCATTTGTGGTCTCAGGAAGACTGGAATGTGACCCTTAAGAAAGTTAATGTATCCTCTACGTTGTAAGGGGCCAAAAAGCATCGGAGACCATCTCTGACTGCAGCATCCGATAAAAGATTTTTTATTCAAGATGTAGCAGATTTACAGACACTGACGAATGATGTCATGGACTATACACATCATGTGACAGTTTCATTTTGAGTATTCCATAAAAGTGCACTTAGGTTTGAATTTGGGAAATCTAAACATACAGGTGTTTTGTTTTTATACCAGAGTGAATTTACATTTTGAAAAGCACTCCAGGACAGGAAGGTATATCATGTATACACTCTTTACTCACTGCCATTTACTAAACATAAGTGTTATATATAGTTGTTCAAAGCCGTATTATAGTCATGGAACAGATTATAGATTTATAATATATTTTTATAGCTGTTGTATTAATATGTTGTTAACATGAAGTCTGTTAACATTTAAATCTCTGGAATGTGTCTTTCATTTGTGAAATAATTCAGAAATATTTGTGTACATTAGAATAGAGATTTTAGTAAATTGAAATAATTGTGGAATTGTCATTAACACAAGGGTCAACTTTATAAAGGAAACTACAGCAATTTCAGCATATTATTAATTATTTTAGAGAATTTACATACACTTTTAAACTTTTTTTTTATAGTATGGTTTTTAGGGGACATTAATAATCACGGAACTGATGCATATTTTATTTTTTTATGAAAATATCCATACTATGTACTGTGCACACGGAAACCTGCAACAATAACCGCTGTCCCTGTGTATCTGACATGCGAATGCGTATAGTATTGGTTACTGGGATAGGGGGCGGTGGCACCAGGAGGAGGCTGCGGTAGGCAGATAGAAAGATCTCTTATTACTACAGGTAGGCTAAATTGAGTTTACACCATTTACACTTGACCGCTCCCGAGGCCCCCCCCAGCGGCCCTGAACGTCCCCAGGATGCCGCAAACAAGCTCCAATTTTTACGGATTATTATATACATCGTAGATCATAGTTCCCATTGATTATAATATTTCTTATTAGCATTCAGCAAGAGATTTCTGTGAAATCATCTGCAATATGCTTTTAGCACATATCTTCAAACTATACAATTATGCAATTTTTTAAGATTATGGAAAAATTATGCAATTTCACCTTTTGTTTCTACAGAATTATGGGAAAAATACCTATTCCTTTCTGTTACAGAATTATCATTCTGCTAAGTAAGAATATCATGTGCACACATCTACATTATTTAACAATTCTTTACCAAAGAAGTCTGATTAAGCTTGTTATAGTTTAATCTTTAAACCAAAAATAGTAATTTAGACTGTTAGAAAAAAGTGTAATCTCATTCTTTTTTATTGTATTTTTATTTTAAACTTCAGAGAAGGTTGTATTTGCATACTGTGTGTAAAATATGCTTTTATATTTGGTAAACCATTTTTTTGTGTGTGTGTGTATTGTACACAGTTGAAATATCTGTTTTTTTTTATGATATTACTTTTTATTTGCCTGTCAGCAAATAATATACAGCATTTGAAATAAATACTTTATTTTTATATAAACTATTGAACAATAAATAATGTATTTATATATTTTATTGTTAAGGGACAATGTCTTATTTGATTTAAAAAAAATATCAGATTCATGGAAAAACAAAATGGTGCTTATACACTGTATAAACTCTTTGAGATATGTTCAAAATATCCACTAAAAATAGATTATATTTCCTATATAACTTTAACATTATAGGTCACTAGTCTTAAGGCATGCTGGGGGAGGATCGAGTCACTCGGGGAGGTTTTGGCCGTGATCAGCCGTTCGGGCGTCCAACAATCACAGGAATACCTGAACGGCTGAGCACCCAAGCGCTCCTGTGCCCCCCCAGCCCTTCCAAACTGCTTCAAGTGGCCAAAATCAGCTAAAGCCAGCGGCCGCAGCACCAGGGGAGCAGGGGCTGCGGCAGAAGGCAGCGGTTCCCATTCTGTGGTGAGTATTTCTGGGGCAGGACAAACCTACCCTGGTAGGTTTACCCTTGTCCCAGGAAAACCCACCACTCAAGGAGTTAAGGGTTCACTTAAGGGAATCTGTTTATTGTGTTGTATTCAGGTCTGTCAAGATGGGGTGGGTGGGTACTTTTTACCAGGGCCTGAATCCAGCACCCCCCTCCCAGTTAAAGTAGAGAGCAGAGGCCGCTGCAGCAGCACAGCCTCTCTCCCTGCTCAGCACACACAGTGCTATGCCTGCTTCCATTTTTTTACCGAGGCCCAACGGCGCTTTCAGAAGCCCTGGTTGTATTCAGAAAGTCATAAGCTTTCCAACGACATATCACAATGCATGAAAACAACAGAAATCGCATGGACCCTTATGACAGCGCCTTTAAGGGGTCGTCCGATTAAACCCATCTTCGAACTTAGATTGTCCCTTTAAAATAGTAAGCTAGTGTGCAAAGTTTGAAGGCGATTAGTTAAAGTGTTCGAGAGTTATTCTGGAACACACACACACACACACAAACATTCAATTATACTTATGTAGATTATGATGAATAAAAATGTTTGCCTGCCAATTTTCACACTTATTTTGACAAATGAATTTGGCACTCAAAAGTTAAGACTAGAACAAGTGGAAGATCTTGATATGAAAGTATTGTTTGGAAGAGATAGCTACGATCAGTGCTGAAATCCCACAAAAAAAATGTGATTGTTAGAAACAGTGATGTAATGGCAGATTCTTGTGGATGTTTTGTTAGTGATAATTTTGCATATTTGTCTTCCAGCCTTTATGTTGCTTTCCTTAGAAAAGATAATAGAACGAGTCTTCACAATTCAGCAGATTTTTCCTGTTCCCCACTTAAAGATTAACAGTTTCCACTTTTAAAGTGTTGCGTGGTGCACACTTCGTCTACACACGCATAGTGGGCCTGATTCTGGTTCACTTACAAAAGCAAATTCTCTAATGTACAAAACCTTGTGCACTGCAGGTGGGGCAGATGTAACATGTGCAGAGCAAGTTTTGGGTGAGGTTTTGTACTTCAAACTGATATCTATATTGCAATGTAAAAATAAAGCAGCCAGTATTTACTCTGCACAGAAACAAAATAACACCCAAATCTAACTCTCTGCACATGTTACATCTGCCCCACCTGCAGTGCACATGGTTTTCTCCATTAGAGAGTGAATTTGCTTTTGCAAGTGAATCACAATCAGGCCGAGTATTCAGCAGTTTCAGGATATTGTCAGACTATGAGCGAGATGCAGCAATCATCGCAAAAAACTTGCGATGCTTGCCGCCAGCCTCCTTTACTAACATCGTATTCATGAAGAATTCTGCAAAGGAACCCGGAGTCCTATATGCGCATGTGTCGAGTGACGCACGTGACACCAGGAATTCTGGGAGGGATCTGGTTGGATCCCTCATAGCAGGGAAATGCGAAAGAAGCCCATAGGCTTCTATGGGCAATGCTCGTTTTAAAATAACGTTGCCCACCGCATCCAAGCCCTGGAATGTACCGCATTCTGGGTTTGGTGCATATGGGGGCTGCGGACAGACCTCCGAAAAGGAGGTTTGGCTGCATTTTTTAGTTTTCTGCACTTCGCCCTATATATTAATGCTGCAAACATTATTAAGCTTTTTTTTTTTTAAACCTTCTTTAAAAGGCTGCTTGTATGTTTCGTATATGTTTTTTTTATAAGTGACAGTACTCTCTCTCTCTCCCTCTCTATACATTTTGGGTTAGAAAGCAGTTATAGGATTCTTTATATATATATATATATATATATATAGGGGGATAGACCGGCACTCCAGCAGGTAATAGCAGTCTAGGACCGGGGTGCAGACACCAAAGAACAGGTACAGGGGGGGCAGACGGGCGGCACTCTCACGGATTTGCAATAAGACGACACCAACAAGCAGGTGGGATAGTCGACGTTTCTGAAGTCACCCCTTTATCAAGACAAGAACAAATAAACAACAAAATATACATACCTATATACCTCATGTAAGCGTCCATCTGCCAATCCAGGCTCCACCTGAGATTGGTGTCCGCATCCCTCACTCTTCCGGGTTACCCCGTACTTCCGGCTTCAGCGTGCTGCGTGGTGACGCACCACCGCGTCTCCAGTGTGTATCAGGGTTGCTAGGAAACCATCCCCGGGGCGCTCTGTGAAAGACAAACACACACTTAAAGCAGGCATCCAGAACATAATAACAAATGTGAAAAAAACAAGCAACAATTATACAAATCGCAATCATTAGGGGAGCCAAGCGGGACTGAATACTGGATTAAATCGCGGTCTCATAGTGTCCAGTTTATAGATCCAGTACATTTCCAGTTGCAGCAACTTCTTTGCTCGATCACCACCTCTCGGATCCAGGGGGACATGGTCAATAATGACATATCGTAAGCTAGCCAGGCTGTGTTTTTCTTGAACAAAATGCCTGGCTACAGGCTGGTCATTATCTTTTTTATTGATCGCAGCTCTGATAGCCGAGCGATGGAGTGCGATTCTCTCGCGAAAAGTTCTTATAGTCTTGCCTATGTAGCATTTGCCACAGGGACATTTAATCATATACACCACATGGGTGCTGGTACAGGTGACGGGATGCCTGATCTTGAATTTCGTGCCAGAGAGGGGGTGAAAAAAGAATTTTGTATTTGTCATACCACTACAGGTAGTACACCCTGTGCAGGTATAACAACCACCTTCCTTTACACGAGTATGAGCAGGGATTCTCATGGCGATATCTGTGCGGACCACCCAATCTTGTAAATTGCGGCCTCGTTTGTAACATGACATAATAGTAGTGTTTCTCAATTTCACCAGGTCACGATCTTGTTGAATCACAGGCCACAATTTTTTTGATGCAGATGATATCATACTGTCAGCATCATTGTAGTCCCTTACCCATCCGATCCGATCTTTCAAATGGTCGGGGTCCTTGCTTTTCCTTTTCAAGAGGTCATCTCTAGAAAGCAGATCTACTTATTTGCGTGCATTCACCAGTGTGGTATCATTGTAGCCACGTTGTTTAAATTTGTCCATCATGTTAGACAATTGTGTTGGTAAAGTCACGTCGTTATTGGTGATGCGTTTCACACGGATGAGTTGTGACAGTGGCAATCCCCTAATTAGGGCTGGAGGGTGGTGACTCTGGGCACACAACAGAGTGTTTCTATCTGTAGGTTTAGAAAAGATAGATGTCATGATCTGTTGATTTTCAATGGATATCTGAACATCCAGATATTGAATGGAGGTTTGACTCATACTGAAGGTGAATTTGATAGGACAATCTTGATTGTTAATGTCACCCATCAACTCTCTGAATTCTGTTTCGGTTCCCAGCCAAAACAGTAAGACGTCATCTATATACCTCGTATATAGAGCAATCTTCGGGGCAACCTGTTGATTAAAGAACAACATTTGCTCAACCACAGACATATAGGCATTCGCGAACGAGGGTGCCACGGGAGACCCCATGGCACACCCCGTCCGCTGTAGAAAGAATTCCTTGTTAAACCAGAAGAAATTCCTAGTCAAGGTGAGTTCAAGAAGATGAATGAATAGTTCAACGGGTGGACCCACATATTCTGGATCAGACTCTAAGACTTGTTTGGTGGCTAGCAGCCCCCCTGTGTGGGGTATACTCGTGTAGAGGCTGCTAATGTCAAGAGAGCATAGCCACATCTCAGGAGTAATCTGTTTGAACTCTCGAAGTTTAGTAAGTAGGGCCGTTGTATCCTGCAAATAGGTAGGCAGTCTTTGTATGCAGGGTTGTAAATAAAAGTCCAGCAGTTTAGAAACTGAGGAATAGAGAGACTCTCTGGCGGCAATAATGGGCCTGCCAGGTGGCGACTCAAGGCATTTGTGCACTTTGGGAAGACGGTACAACAGTGGCGTCTTAGGACAATCGGTGGTAAGGAATTTTTTGGTGTCCCCCTGGATCCGAGAGGTGGTGATCGAGCAAAGAAGTTGCTGCAACTGGAAATGTACTGGATCTATAAACTGGACACTATGAGACCGCGAGGTCTCAATGAACAATTTTCATTAAATATTTTTCTTTAATCCAGTATTCAGTCCCGCTTGGCTCCCCTAATGATTGCGATTTGTATAATTGTTGCTTGTTTTTTCACATTTGTTATTATGTTCTGGATGCCTGCTTTAAGTGTGTGTTTGTCTTTCACAGAGCGCCCCGGGGATGGTTTCCTAGCAACCCTGATACACACTGGAGACGCGGTGGTGCGTCACCACGCAGCACGCTGAAGCCGGAAGTACGGGGTAACCCGGAAGAGTGAGGGATGCGGACACCAATCTCCGGTGGAGCCTGGATTGGCAGATGGACGCTTACATGAGGTATATAGGTATGTATATTTTGTTGTTTATTTGTTCTTGTCTTGATAAAGGAGTGACTTCCGAAACGTCGACTATCCCACCTGCTTGTTGGTGTCGTCTTATTGCAAATCCGTGAGAGTGCCGCCCGTCTGCCCCCCCTGTATATATATATATATATATATATTTACAGAAGAAAAAGGTACCCAAAAATCCGCGCCCCAGTATAGAACAGCAGCAACTCTGAGAGTCCCCCGTTAGCTGAGACCCAGAACAATAGAAATACAGAACAGGAAAAGAGTGCGCTAGAAGTGAAGGTACACAACTTATTTCACAATATAAAAATTTAATAAAAAGCCTACAAAACGGCTTACAACAGATACAATGTTTATACAGTCATATATTGGAATCAATTAACAGAAACTGTGGTGGTTCAGTACAACAGCAGGCCCAACGCGTTTCGTCAACCACGTGACTTCATCAGGGGCATTAGATGACTTGATTAACAAAGCTGCAGTTGCTCTTCTTGCAGTGTCTCAAATTGACTGAACACTAATAATTAATGTAGACCGTGATATTCCACCAAAAGACAGAGCTCTTGTCAGTTTTTGTGGTATAATTCTCAAATGTCCCACTTAATTATAGATGTCAGCAGAACATTACGATCACAAATCCAATAATGCTGGGTAACAGGGAACAAGCTACAATGTATCCTAGCAGCCGAGTCGTGGTTGACGAAACGCGTTGGGCCTGCTGTTGAACTGAACCACCACAGTTTCTGTTAATTGATTCCAATATATGACTGTATAAACACTGTATCTGTTGTAAGCCGTTTTGTAGGCTTTTTATTAAATTTTTATATTGTGAAATAAGTTGTGTACCTTCACTTCTAGCGCACTCTGTTCCTGTTCTGTATATATATATATATACATTTAATTTTCTAGGGGGAAAATATAGACACAATTATGCTGTATAGACTATAACCACTGAGAAATACAGTACACTACTCTGTAGTTGCATGCAATTATACATTGTCTAAGCATTTTGTGAAAAAGTGTAATACCATTTTACCAGGGTTGCCAAGCAACAAAACGCTAAGCAACATTTACTGATATTACATTTATTGACAGTAAAATAGAAATAGGGTTTTCATTAATACAAAGTAGAGATCGGTAAAACAGAAAAAGTTTCTTCCTTGAACTTCAATAGCTAGAAGTGTCACAACAAATATTCTGAAACTGTGAACCAATATTTACTATCCTTTAACTCCATTTCATTTATGGACACATTTAATATATTATGAAAATGTATCATTAAAAGGTGTAGGTATCATTTTCTAAATTGGGAATTGCAATTTCAATGTAAATATTTAAATAAAGGTTGAGTTTCCCATATCAAACATTCTAAAAGATACAGATTATTCCGAAATATGGAATTTTTGAGCATGATTGAGATATTGGCAGCTTTGCTTGTTGATGATTCAATGTACACAAACTTTGTTTAGGTCCAATCAATATCTCATTATGGTATGCAAATATTCCAAAATACAGAGAAATCTGAGAAAATACTTGTTTACTGTATATAAGTGAAGTGCAATATCTGCATATTTATATGCATAATGAACCATCTCATGCGCTGGAGAACCATAGCATATGCTACAGCTTCCATTCACTTATGTGAGCCAAAGACTTTCTGATTATTTAGAAAAAAATAAAAACAACCAAGTGAGAAAAAGCATTGATTCTTATTTAGGTCAATTTACTGCTGCATCTATTGCAGCAAAGTACTGATTTTCATTACTATCCACAACTTCAGGACTCATTCTGCACGTGTGCCAAGGGGTCCTGCAACAGAATACACAGGATGGCAGCAGACTGTCGCTGATTGACAGTTTACTGCCATCTGCAGGCCGGGAGGAATAAGCGGGAATAAACTATATCCACGTCTGAATAACCCCATTGAGTATCTTTTGCCTGGGAAATGCAAAACTATGTATTTTTGCAGAAAGCATTTTTTAAGCAACAGTATTAACAGTGTATTGAATGTAGTGCACTTAAACATAAGGAATAATTGTTTTTAAAATTAATCAATCAAAATAGTGTATACAAAGGCAAACAAATGTGTTAATTTAATGGTCCATTGATGTAAGGGTTGTGTGAGCATCCACAGTCCCGAAGACAAATCAATAAATGAAAATAGCATATACAGATGCAAATGAACATGTTAAAGCAATGATCCATTGACATTAGGGTTGTGTGAACAAGTCAATACAGCATAAGCAAAACCAATGGGAAGGGATCACTGCTTACATTATGTATACACATGAGCTTGTGTTGCTATCACCAAGTGTACCGCTACATTAATAAGGCTGGTATGTAATTAGATTTGTGACTACCTGTACAACCTGCAGCTCTCCCCTTAAGAGTTGTCCTTTGGTCAGAGTATGTGCGAGTTGTGGGCAGGGGCTTCGGATTGGGTGGGACAAGGGAGCAGCTTGCCCCCCCCCCCCCCCCCAAATTTGGGAGATGCTGCAAATGGGCGTTAAGGAGGGGCAGGGAACAGGCAGCTGTAGCAGTGGGCAGGCTTGGGACTGACAGTGGCGCTGTCACAGCTGTTAGCCAATCAGCAGGTCCCCATTGACTTTAATTGGACAACATCGCCCGTGGTGTCTGCACTTCAGGTGCTGGCGATATCCACGTGCTGCCAACACCCCACACTGACAACACAGTCATCCCCATGCTGACAACACAGCCAAGCACCCCAACACTAAGGACACGGCCAGTACTCCTGCACTGACGCCACCCTGCTCTGAGGACACTGCCAGCACCCTCTCACTGCTGACATTACCAAAGCCCCCATTATAGTAATTGTATTGGTCTATATTAGACGCACACTGTATTCAACCTGCTCTGTATACCACACAGTATCAAACCCACACTGTATCTGACCTATTCTTTATCCATCTCACATTGTATCAGGCCTGCACTGTATCTGAACAACACTTTATCCAACCTGCACTGTATACTGTACTATATCCAACCCACACTCTGTATCCCGCATTGTATTCAATCCACACAGTATCTGATTCATACTTCATCCAACCTGCAAAGTACCCCACACTGTATCCTGCACTATATCAAATCTACACTGTATCCAACCCTCACTGTATACCGCACTGTATCCAACAAACTCTGTATGCGCACTGCATCCAACCCTCAGTGTATGCCGCACTGTATGCCGCACTACAAACTGTATCCAAACCGCTAGTGATCCCACAGTATATCCAACCTGCTCTCTCTCGCATTGTATCCAACCCACAGTGTATCCAACCTGCTCTCTATCCTGCATTATATCCAACCTGCACAGTTATTATAAACAATTGTAAGAAGGGGCCTAATACTGTGTAAGGCCTTATGATAAAGGCTATGTAAAGGGTCTCCAAAAGCACCACTCATAATAGCCTCTCTGATGGTCAAAACACAGGTCCAGTCCACCGGTATTATGTTCCACATGTATCCACCCAGAGAGAGTTGACAGGAGTGACAGGGAGAAGGCAGAGATAAAGGCACGATAGGATAGAGGGGTCAGAGGACAGGAGCGACTTTGTGTTGTACTAGAGATTTTAAATTAAAAAGACAAGTTTAACCACTTTAGTACTACCAGTACAGTTACATGGAAGAACAGGTATGCAGGTCTGAATTCATATTCAGCACTGTACATACATGTGCTAATGATGTAGGAGATGTGGGCTCCGCTGGTGCTATAATCCTCCAGCAGGTCATCCTGCAGGCTGGCAGTGAGTTATAGAACATCCACTGCCCCATGCGATCACCAAGGCACTCTGTAGGGATGGTCATCGACTATCAATGTTCCCAAAACATTGTTGGTTGGGACCTAGTGGTTGATGTTTTTGCCATCAATAGCAGAAGGTCAGTTGGTGCTTTTAAAAAAAAAATGAATTGCACAAAGCTGGAGAGGAGACTGGAGACGGAGGAGTGCCAGGCTGCCAGCGCAGCTGCGGTGGATGGAGACCAGGTGGGGTGGGCGGAGAGAGGGAATGACTCCATCCCTTTAACACTGTCACAAGAGACCTGCATACTGATTGGCTAACCGCGGTGTGCACATGGGGCAGAAAAGCCTCCCGATTAGCCCAGCTGTCTTTCAGGGAATCTGTGAGGGACACTGTTGGACCTGGGCACCACCACAACACCTTATCTCAGCCTGAGAAACTGCTCAGAGTCGCCGGTGCTGCCTACTGCAGCTCTCCCCGCAACTGCTGTGGCTCATGCACCAGCGGTCAGCATCAGCATGGCTACCAAGCAACGCCGCTGCGGCGGTAATGAATGAACATACACAGTAGCAAGCTGCCGGGGAGGGGGGCGCGCAAACTTTGCACAACTCTTAGGGGCCGTACACACCAGGACGATTTGGCATAAAAACCTCCGATTTCGATGGGTCGTACGAGCGTTTGCTATAGATTGGTGCAAAATCTTTTGTTTTAAGCCCACAATTCCGATCCGATGCGCGTACCCGCCGGTCGTAGGTCGGATTGAAGATCCTACCTACTGCAGTAAAGATCTGTCAATCCGACCTCAGATTGGGGGCTGATTGTATGCAGATTGCGAGATGATCGTGTGCACTTGCCTCGTCAGACCGTCGTCAGATCCTGCTTGTTTATACTCATTTCCTGGTCACTCCCTCCGCAGCCATTTTGTGAGACTCGTGGATGGTACAGGATAGCAGTGACGGAGGATCCTGGAGCACAGCCAAATTGAAGACAGGTATTTGGACCTTCCCTACCCACCAATGCATTAGCTGCCCACCAATGCATTAGCTGCCCACCGCTGCCCACCAATGCATTAGCTGCCCACCGCTGGCCACCAATGCATTAGCTGCCCACCGCTGCCCACCAATGCATTAGCTGCCCACCGCTGCCCACCAATGCATTAGCTGCCCACCGCTGCCCACCAATGCATTAGCTGCCCACCGCTGCCCACCAATGCATTAGCTGCCCACCGCTGGCCACCAATGCATTAGCTGCCCACCGCTGCCCACCAATGCATTAGCTGCCCACCAATGCATTAGCTGCCCACCGCTGGCCACCAATGCATTAGCTGCCCACCGCTGGCCACCAATGCATTAGCTGCCCACCAATGCCCACCAATTCATTAGCTGCCCACCAATGCATTAGCTGCGCACCAATTACCCCCCAGTGCATTTGATGCCCACCAATGCAGTGCAGTGATATATCTGTGTGTGTCACTCCCTCCGCAGGCATTTTGTGAGACTCGTCGATGGTACAGGATAGCAGTGACGGAGGATCCTGGAGCACAGCCAAATTGAAGACAGGTATTTGGACCTTCCCTACCCACCAATGCATTAGCTGCCCACCAATGCATTAGCTGCCCACCAATGCATTAGCTGCCCACCACTGCCCACCAATGCATTAGCTGCCCACCAATGCATTAGCTGCCCGCCAGTGCCCACCAATTCATTAGCTGCCCACCAATGCATTAGCTGCGCACCAATTCCCCCCCAGTGCATTTGATGCCCACCAATGCAGTGCAGTGATATATCTGTGTGTGTAAATGGTAAATAGCAAAACCACAGCAGGTCATGCTGGAATGTGTAGCTCAACTAAAGCAGGAGTGTCAAGGTTGGCCAACACTGGAATAGATGAAGCTGTGTACACTATCACCTTGTTTACAATAAAAAGGAAACTGGTTGGTGAAACTTAAAACTTTATTGTGATATTAACAAAAGTGAACCTGAAATAAAAGAAGTGTCTTAACAATATATAAACTATAATCATTTAATAATTTTTTTTATCTATTTTCTTATAGACATGTCTCAGGCTCTGGCAAAGGAGCGTGACTTCGTCGAAGCATTTATCGACAAATACAGGGAGTACGAATGTCTTTGGAAGACGAAGTCCAAAGACTACAGTAACAAAATTAAAAGAGCAAATGCCCTGGATGAGTTGGCCAATTTCAGCCGTTCATATCACCCTGAAGCCAATGCGGAGTGGGTGCGGAAAAAAATCCAAAATCTCCGCACTGTGTTCCTAAAAGAGCATAAGAAAATGCAGACCACCAAGAGATCTGGTGCCGGAGCCGGCGACGTGTATGAGACCTCCTTGTGGTACTACAATCTCTTAACCTTCACCCTGAGTCAGGAGGCACAGAGGACCGGACTGTACCTCATGGTGGAGAGTGAGGGGGATGAGGTGTTGCAGACTGTGGATGAAAGTTCCCAACCATTGTCGGTAAGTACAGACCCGGTATTGACACATGTCCTTCCTCATTATTTTTTTGGGCCCGGAGAATAGGTTCAGTCCACACATGTCTTAAATGTGGTTCTCCTGCCAATGGACAGCACCCACTCCATTAAAATAGTCCTTGTACTGGTCTCTAACCTGCATGGCGCGTGTAGTCCCCCTATACTGTTGCGCCGGCGTTTCCACAGAGGATATCTGCACTACCTCCTTTGGCTCCTCTGGGACCTCTGGTGGTGCTGGTCCTGTAGGCCTTTGTGGTCTTTCCTTGCGGCGCAGTAAATTGTGCAGGACACAGCACGCCATGACGACCCAGTCTATTTTGTCCACCCTCAGGTTGATGGCAGTATGGAAAATGCGGAAACGGCTTGCCAGGATACCAAACGCACTCTCCACAAGCCGCCGTGCCCTGGAAAGCCTGTAGTTGAAAATTATTTTGTCGTGGTCCAGGCCCCTTTTGGCATATGGCTTCATGATGTGCTCATGAAGGGCAAATGCCTCGTCTGCCACGAACACAAAATTGAGCCCATGTTTGGTTTCCTGGACCGACGGCAATTGAAGAGTGTTGGAGGTGAGCCTCTGGTAGAACTTGGTATCCTTCAAAGTTCCACCATCCGAAGCACGCCCATTCCTGCCAACATCCAGGAAGATGAACTCGTAGTTCGCATTAACCACAGCCATTAGAACGATACTAAAGTATCCCTTGTAATTGAAGTAGTAGGAACCACTCTGTGCAGGCTGGTTGATGCGGACGTGTTTGCCATCAATGGCTCCTCCACAATTTGGGAAATTCCATGTCTCTTCAAACTCTGCAGCGATGTTTTGCCAATCCTTCACGCTGGTAGGGAACTGTAGAAATAATAAATAAACTTGATTAATAAATTGAACTTTGTATTTGTTTCCACAGCAACACAGTGCAGAGACAGAACATTCACTGACCCTGGACCTGTCTGGATTGTCGGAGTCTCCAGGAACATCGCAAGGAATATCCACTACACCCACACCGCCACAACAGGCCTGTAAAAATCGCGCCGCAAGGAAAAGAAAATAGACAACCCAGAGGAGGAATTACTGATACGGGCCGAACAGGTTCTACGTAGGCCTCCCGACCGATTTGATGCTTTAGGGAAATATTTGTCTGACGGCTTACGCCAGCTGAGTCCAACCCAGCAAATGGCCTTTGAACGCATAAGCAGCGAGCTATTGTTTTTTGGCCGTTTAGACCGCCTTACATTTGAATGCAACATAGCTGGCCTTCTTCCTTGCCAACAACCACCAGGGCCTACTCCCCCAGCACCCTTACCAGTCCCTTCCACTTTGCCAAATCAATCTCCACCTGTCCAAGCATCCTCCGCACAACCTTCAACTCCAGCCCGCTATACCCACCTGTACACCTCATTATTGCCTGAGTTCACAGGAGAGCAGGACCCTCCGGTTTTACGCGAATTGTAAAACCAATTCTTGCCCTGTTGGTATGGAGCAGTATGACACATGATGCATGAGGCGCAGATAAAGCCCATGCACACGTGGCGCATGGTGCGGAGCAATGGGGCCGGGACCACTGCTTCTGCACTATGCACCGCGTGTGCATGAAGGTACTTTGATTATCAGCGCCACAAGCACTGTGTGTTCTACTGCTCCGTACCTCTAGTGAGTGCGGCAGTAGGTTTTAAAGCTCAGTTTGTTACAAAATTTTTGACTTGTTATAGCACTTTGGTCTATTTTTATATTATGCGTACCTAATGTTTCTAAAATGACACTTTTGCCATTTGCACATGCATGGAGCAGTATGACACATGATGCATGAGGCGCAGATAAAGCCCATGCACACGTGGCGCATGGTGCGGAGCAATGGGGCCGGGACCACTGCTTCTGCACTATGCACCGTGTGTGCATGAAGGTACTTTGATTATCTGCGCCACAAGCACTGTGTGTTCTACTGCTCCGTACCTCTAGTGAGTGCGGCAGTAGGTTTTAAAGCTCAGTTTGTTACAAAATTTTTGACTTGTTATAGCACTTTGGTCTATTTTTATATTATGCGTACCTAATGTTTCTAAAATGACACTTTTGCCATTTGCACATGCATGGAGCAGTATGACACATGATGCATGAGGCGCAGATAAAGCCCATGCACACGTGGCGCATGGTGCGGAGCAATGGGGCCGGGACCACTGCTTCTGCACTATGCACCGCGTGTGCATGAAGGTACTTTGATTATCTGCGCCACAAGCACTGTGTGTTCTACTGCTCCGTACCTCTAGTGAGTGCGGCAGTAGGTTTTAAAGCTCAGTTTGTTACAAAATTTTTGACTTGTTATAGCACTTTGGTCTATTTTTATATTATGCGTACCTAATGTTTCTAAAATGACACTTTTGCCATTTGCACATGCATGGAGCAGTATGACACATGATGCTTGTGGCGCAGATAAAGCCCATGCTCACGTGGCGCATGGTGCGGAGCAATGGGGCCGGGACCACTGCTTCTGCACTATGCACCGCGTGTGCATGAAGGTACTTTGATTATCTGCGCCACAAGCACTGTGTGTTCTACTGCTCCGTACCTCTAGTGAGTGCGGCAGTTGGTTTTAAAGCTCAGTTTGTTACAAAATTTTTGACTTGTTATAGCACTTTGGTCTATTTTTATATTATGCGTACCTAATGTTTCTAAAATGACACTTTTGCCATTTGCACATGCATGGAGCAGTATGACACATGATGCTTGTGGCGCAGATAAAGCCCATGCTCACGTGGCGCATGGTGCGGAGCAATGGGGCCGGGACCACTGCTTCTGCACTATGCACCGCGTGTGCATGAAGGTACTTTGATTATCTGCGCCACAAGCACTGTGTGTTCTACTGCTCCGTACCTCAAGGCAGAAAAGTGAAATGTTTTATATATTTTTGGACATGTTATTGCACTTTGGAACAGTTTGCAGTTATGCGTATCAATGGGTTCTATTTTTGTACCATTTGTATTTAATCCAAAAAAAAGGAAAACTAAAAATGTGTGGATGTCAAAGTTTGATTTATTTTAATAAAACATTATATGTTTCCACTACAAGTGTGTGGTGTATTTTTCCTTACCTTGCAATACTCGTGCTGCAGTACCTTCACGATTGCTTTGCAGGTCTCGGGGATGATGAGGCCCAAAGCTTGCGGGGAGATGAGGGATCCAAACTTCAGGTCAGCCAGAGACCGTCCTGTAGCCAGAAACCTCAGGGTCACCACCAGCCGCTCCTCAGCAGGTATAGCCATGCGATACTTGGTATCTTGCTTCTGGATGTGGGAGGTGACGAGACGCAGCAACTCATGGAAGGTGGCATCATCCAAACGTAAGAAATTCCTATAATCATTGGGATTATTCTCACGAATTTCCAGGAGCAGTGGCATGTGAGAACGAGCCTGACGGCTCAGCAGCCACTGCTTGGTCCAGCATGACCTAGCTCTTCTACGCTGGGCCCTCAGCTGCCTCACCCTGAGCACAGCATAGGAAAGCAGAAAATCTTGCTGGTAAGAATCCATCACTGCAGACTGCATAATGGACACAGGAAAAGCACACTTTGTAATGCCAGGCAAAAACAAAGCAGAGCAAACAGCTATGTACAGCTTCAGCAGGTATACACCAAGCCTCACTAGTCACAAAGCACAAATGCACAGATCTAAAATGGCTGCTGTTATTTGTACCCCACAACTAGTCCTGCCCATTATTTAAATTTCAAAAACGACAGTCACTGTGCACACACGATGCACCAAAACGACAGTCGGACGACCATCGCAAACGACTCGCGATCGTTTGACGATCGTAAGTAAAAAAATACACCATCTTATGCAAATCGTGAGTCTGGGCCCGGGGGAGCGCTCCCGAGAAGTTCACAGCAAATCGGTTCACGATCGACGCACGATCGTGATCGTTCTGGTGTGTACGAGGCCTTAGTAGAATCCTCAAAGTTTCTTCTGTGCATGCGCGGCAATTCGATGTTGAACCATCAATGGTTTATGGTAGAATGTTTTATAACCATTAATGGTTCCTGATAAAATAGCCATTGATGGCAACCAATGATGAGTGATATGTAGATGGTCATCCCTAGCACTCTGCATTCCGCACTTGATAGAGCCAGACTGTGGCAGACATCATAATCGATATGCAAATTATTTGATTCCGGCAAAGCCTAATGAAATACGCCACACACAGTGGCGACTGATTACGATTGTCCAGCTCCCCCCCCCCCCCTCCGGAACGCAGCACACTATTAATTTTTTTAAAAGTAAGGCGGTGCAGTTTAATTGTTTTCTGCTGTGGACCAGCCTATCAAGTTTTCTTTTATTGCCAAATCTCAGCAAGTCATGAATAAACATACTATCAAGCAAGTGTTATTCCATGCTACCGTTTCCAAATCTGTCCTCACCCAAGTATCACAGCCGGATCCACAAATAGCCTGGTCCGTGGCACTAGAGATTGACACATTGCTGTTAGTTCGCACAGAAAAGGGGAACCCAACTGGACACTGGCAAGTGTAATTTTTTACACATGTAATGTGCGTTTTTGGTCATAATTTAAAAAAAATGGCAACCCCATTCATGAGCCAAACCAACCAAGTATAGTGGCTTATCAGCACTGGATGGGGCCCGTGGGAGAGTCAGAAACCCCCCCCCCATTAAAGGGGGTCCCCCGTCAAGGGCTGAAGTACAGTGCTGTTCCTGGCATCCTGGGGCGGTGGACGCCAGGTTGATCTGTGTATAAAATAGAAAATAAAACATTGCTTCATACAGGAGAACTACAAGACCCAGGATGCAGGGCATTAATATACCCACTGGGTCTCGTAGTTCTCCTGTAAAAATATTGGATGACATTTAATAGGATGCGCCAGTTCAATTTGTGTGATATTTAGGCAACAAAATGTTGTTTTCGCACATTTTGGTGAAACTGCTTACTTAATAGGGTGCGCTAATTCATGTAAATTGCATATTTTGTGCGATAAATCACACTTTTTCACTTTTTTCACGGTTTAATTCACATTGTTTCGCATCAAGATGTTTTCCCATTGAAAAGTATACAAATCACTTATTGAATGGAATGCGCTAATGGAAATCGCATTTTAAAAGTTTCTAAAAATCGACACTGATGCAGACCAGATCCTGATGGGCGAATTGACCCAAAGCAACTTTGTACAAATGCAGAAATGGTTAATTTTCACACAGGTGTCCACAATTTTATTCATAATCTCCCCTACATACAGTATATCCAAACATCATTAAGGACACCTGTGAGGGTTTGAGAGATGGAGATTGTGCAGAGTGGAATAGCAGATCATATTAATAATTATTTCTGCTCAGTATTCACTGCTGAAAGAGAAGGGAAGGGGCCACAGATAAGTTGCAAGTAGAGTCAGAAAACTGAGGGAGAAACAAGTACATTTACAGAGGAGAAAGTCCTCACAGAACTCTCAAAACTGAAAGTGGATAAATCAGTGGGGCCATATGGGATACATCTAAGGATACTAAAAGAGCTTAAAGGGGAGCTGGTAAAACCATTAACAGAATTATTCAACCAGTCACTAGCTACTGGAGTAATCCCAGAGGACTGGAAAACAGCGGATGTAGTCCCACTGCACAAAAGTGGAAGAAAGGTAAGCAACTATCGACCAGTGAGCCTTACATCAGTAGTAGGGAAATGATAGAAACTTTCAAATATATCAAGGGCTTTAACAAGGTACAGGTGGGAGACATTCTTCACAGGAAGAGGAGCAGCAGAACAAGATGACATGCACTGAAACTAGAGGGAGGAAGATTCAGGGGAAATTTGAGGAAGAATTACTTCTCAGAAAGAGTAGTAGATAAGTCGAATTGCCACCCATCAGAGGTGGTAGAGGCAAATACAGTAGTACAATTTAAACATGCTTGGGATAGGCATATTGATATCCTTACAAAAAATAAGGATCAAATATGGTTTGAGGTAACATGTTTAAAGGGGTAGACTAGATGGGCCAAGTGGTTCTTATCTGCCGTCAAATTCTATGTTTCTAAGTTTCTCAAATTCTAGAGTGGTGTTGAGTTGGCTGTTTGTGACTTTGGTCGGTTGGAGGAGCTGCGCAGGAGGAGGGAGGTTGCTGCGTGCCAGATCCAGTTACCCCGACTACTGCGTGCTTCACGTAGGTATCGTGCTAGGCTGTACCTGGACTCCCTTTCTGATCAACAGGTTATGGGGATGTTTCGGCTGAACCGCACTAACCTTTTGAACTTATATGAGCAGGTGAGAGATGATTTGGACCCTTATGGGGGTGCCAACTATGCAGTGTCTGGGCTGCAGAAATTATTATTTGCCCTCTACTTCTTGGCCACAGGCTCCACTCAGGCTGTGACCTCATGGTCGTTGGGGGTTTCACAAGCCACTTTCTCTAAGCATTTATCTCAAGTGTTACTTGCTTTCATGAAGTTGTGGTGCACATATATCAGATTCCCACGTTGTGAGTCTGAGTGGCAGGACCTTAAGTTGGCTTTCTATCGGCTCTCAGCATTCCCAAATGTGCTGGGAGCCATAGATTGCAGCCACATTGGTCTTCGGGCACCGCACGTAAGGGGATACGTCTATGTCAATCGGCGTGGGCGTCACTCTCTTAATGTGCAGGTGGTAAGTAATGCCAACCTCAAAATAGACTACCCAGGGAACTGCCATGATGCCTATATCCTGCAGCGCTCAGCCCTCTGGGACCAATTCCAGGACCACCAAATGCCGGAGGGCTGGCTACTTTTTAAGTACATTTTAATTTATGTAAATGATCGTGCACTATGTATAGTGCTATTATGTGTTCATTTACATACTATACTTTTATTGCACTCCTGTGTAGTGTGAGAATAGTGTGTAAAGTTTAGCCAAAAATGTATCTAACCCTCAATCACTTTTAAAGGTGATGTCAGTCTGGATAAGTTATGGGTATGCTTGTTTATAAAACCACTAATTACCAACAGTAAGTGTACCCTTTATTATAGTGCATGTTTTTTTTTTTAACTCAGAACTGACACTTTAGTGTGTTGTGTCTTTTGATATGTCCAATATATGGTGTAATCAGTCCCTCTCTTTTACCATACTTCTTTAAATATTTGTGTTTTTACCCTTGCTCATTTAAAACAAATGGACATATGTTACCATATACTGTACTGAGCTCATTTTTTCTTTCAAGGTGACTCAGGATATGGGTGTCTCCCTCCCATGACACTTCTGCATTCCCCGCAAGGCCCTGCACAGCACTGCTATAACGAAGCACACATTGCCACCCGCAATGTCGTGGAACGCACCTTCGGGGTGCTATAAAAAGTTGTTTCAGGTGTTTGGACAGATCATCAGGTATACTGCTTTACCACCCAGCAAAAGTAGTGATGATTGTCCAAGCTTGCTGCATGTTACATAACATTGCCCTTTCCCAACCACGTTATGTGGAGGATGGCAATGCAGCAGTCGTGCTGGAAGCTGAAACTACACAACCTACGGTAGTTAGGAGTACGCGGAGGGGGGATCTGATGATGAGGGAGATCATAATCAGGGCCAGCTCTATCATTAGGTAGCTTTAGGCAGCTGCCTCGGGCGCCGGTGGCGGGGGGAGCCGGTGCCACGGGGGCCCAGGGCCCTGGTGCAGGGACCTGTGGGAGGCAGGATGATTGTGGGGGCTGTCAGGGGCAAACGCAGGATTTTCAGAAGGGGGTTTCCAGAGGGGCGGAGCAAAGCCGGGTCAGTTAAAGTATTATAGATAGACCAAATGTATATAAATAATAATAATAATAAATATATATAGTGGAGTGGGCTTATTATTCATAATTTTCTGATGGGAGGACAGCTTGCTTGACTGCAGATATCCAGTTCCCAGAAATAGATTTCTTAGATACCAAATGGTATTGGGGACTAGGGGATCAGAGTTCAGGAGGCAGAGCAATCCGCCAACGAGTATATAAAACTACATACCAAGTGTGTGGAGCTGCAGCAGTAACCAGCTGCTGGAGGGCTGACATCTCTGGTTCTGGGCACAGTAGAGACAAGTTACTAGTGTCCTTCAAAGAAGGAGAGTCCCAGCTTTTGGAATATACCCTCAGAAAAACTCTAGGTCAGACAGAACCTGAAATATCTGACTGGGAAAAGCAATTAACAGGCTTGGATGGGGACCACTGCTTTGAAGTCAGATATCTCCGGTTCCCAAGGGCCGATTTTTAAAAATTTTGCACCCATGGAAAGGGGGGACCCTCAGCTTTCAGCCTAGGGCACTTAGACTCCTGGGGGGGTTTCTGGGTACTCAGAAACCCCCCCCTGCGTGCGCTACTGGTGGCTGTGACTGCTCTCCGGCTGCTGCTATGCCTGCTGTCAGTGTAGAGCAGCGGAGCCGGAGGCAGAGGAGAGAGAGCTTCCGTTGGTACTACTGAGAGCAGCAGGGGAAGTCCCCTTCCTCTCTCTCTGTGGTGCCGAGCTCCTCCCTCCTCATGAACTCTGCACAGGGCCAGGAGGACAGCAAGAGCAAGTGCCTAGCTGTGATTGGAGGTGGTCGGCAGGCACATGCTGAATAGAAGTGCCCCTGATTGGAGAAGCTCATCTGATCCCTGGAACACGGAGAATCTCACAGCCTGGACCTGCCTGTGAGTATGCACCCTGCCTCCACTGTAGCTCCTGACTTTCCCTGCAGCTTCTCTCTCTCTCTTTGTACCAAACCCTCCATGCCCAGCATCTGCCTCCCCTCTCCCTGCCCAGTATCTGCCCCTCCTCTCCCTGCCCACCGTCTGTCCCCACTCTCCCTGCCCACCATCTTCCCCCCTTTCTCTGCCCAGCATTCTCTCCTCTCCCTGCCCAGTATCTGCCCCACCTCTCCCTGCCCAGTATCTGCCCCTCCTCTCCCTGCCCACTATCTGTCCCCACACTCCCTGCCCACCATCTTCCCCCCTGTTTCTCTGCCCAACATATCTCTCCTCTCCCTGCCCAGTATCTGCTCCACCTCTCCCTGCCCAGTATCTGCCCCCCCTCTCCATGCCCACCATCTGTCCCCACACTCCTTGCACACCATCTGTCCCCCCTTTGTCTTCCCAGCATATCTCCTCCTCTTCTGCCCAGCATCTGTCCCCGTTTCTCAGCCCATCACCCCCCTTTCTCTGCCATTCATCTCTTCCCCCTTTCTCTGCCATTCATCTCTTCCCCCTTTCTCTGCCCATCATCTCTCCCCCTTTCTCTGCCCAGCATATCTCCTCCTCTCCCTGCCCAGCATCTGTCATCCCCCTCTCGCTGCCCATTATCTGTCCCCCATCCTTCTCTGCCCAGGATCTGTCCCCCTCTCCCTGCCCATTATCTGTCCCCCGATCCCTCTCTGTCCAGCTCCTGTCCCCACCTCCCCAGCATCTGTCTCCTCCCCACCCTCTGCCCCCTCTCCCCACATTTGCACCACTCTCATTCCCCACATATGTACCACCCTCTCCCTGCCCACCATCTGTTCCCCTCTCCTTGCCCTTCATCTCTCCCCCCTCTCCTTGCCCTTCATCTCTCCCCCCTCTTCTTGCCCTTCATCTCTCCCCCCTCTCTTTGTCCAGCATATTTCCCCCTCTCTCTGACCATATTTCCCCCTCTCTCTGTTAGGGGAGCTCAGTGCTTACAGTGCCCACAACCCATGGCAACAAGCAGTGGCGTAGCTACCTTTTGGGCGCCCCCCCCCCCATCGCCGCCCCGCCAAGCACCCCTACCCCGCCGCCCATGCAAACCCCCCTCAATCCCCCACAGCCTTACCTATCGCGCTGGTCCCGGCGGCTCCGTTCTTCTTCTGCTGAGGACCACCAGAAAATGGCCACCCCCATACAGCAGACAGTTTCAGAGAACTGTGTGCTATATGGGGGCGGCCATTTTGTAGTGGTCCTCAGCAGAAGAACGGAGCTGCTGGGACCAGCGCGATAGGTAAGTCTTCGGGGTGCTATAAAAAGTTGTTTCAGGTGTTTGGACAGATCATCAGGTATACTGCTTTACCACCCAGCAAAAGTAGTGATGATTGTCCAAGCTTGCTGCATGTTACATAACATTGCCCTTTCCCAACCACGTTATGTGGAGGATGGCAATGCAGCAGTCGTGCTGGAAGCTGAAACTACACAACCTACGGTAGTTAGGAGTACGCGGAGGGGGGATCTGATGATGAGGGAGATCATAATCAGGGCCAGCTCTATCATTAGGTAGCTTTAGGCAGCTGCCTCGGGCGCCGGTGGCGGGGGGAGCCGGTGCCACGGGGGCCCAGGGCCCTGGTGCAGGGACCTGTGGGAGGCAGGATGATTGTGGGGGCTGTCAGGGGCAAACGCAGGATTTTCAGAAGGGGGTTTCCAGAGGGGCGGAGCAAAGCCGGGTCAGTTAAAGTATTATAGATAGACCAAATGTATATAAATAATAATAATAATAAATATATATAGTGGAGTGGGCTTATTATTCATAATTTTCTGATGGGAGGACAGCTTGCTTGACTGCAGATATCCAGTTCCCAGAAATAGATTTCTTAGATACCAAATGGTATTGGGGACTAGGGGATCAGAGTTCAGGAGGCAGAGCAATCCGCCAACGAGTATATAAAACTACATACCAAGTGTGTGGAGCTGCAGCAGTAACCAGCTGCTGGAGGGCTGACATCTCTGGTTCTGGGCACAGTAGAGACAAGTTACTAGTGTCCTTCAAAGAAGGAGAGTCCCAGCTTTTGGAATATACCCTCAGAAAAACTCTAGGTCAGACAGAACCTGAAATATCTGACTGGGAAAAGCAATTAACAGGCTTGGATGGGGACCACTGCTTTGAAGTCAGATATCTCCGGTTCCCAAGGGCCGATTTTTAAAAATTTTGCACCCATGGAAAGGGGGGACCCTCAGCTTTCAGCCTAGGGCACTTAGACTCCTGGGGGGGTTTCTGGGTACTCAGAAACCCCCCCCTGCGTGCGCTACTGGTGGCTGTGACTGCTCTCCGGCTGCTGCTATGCCTGCTGTCAGTGTAGAGCAGCGGAGCCGGAGGCAGAGGAGAGAGAGCTTCCGTTGGTACTACTGAGAGCAGCAGGGGAAGTCCCCTTCCTCTCTCTCTGTGGTGCCGAGCTCCTCCCTCCTCATGAACTCTGCACAGGGCCAGGAGGACAGCAAGAGCAAGTGCCTAGCTGTGATTGGAGGTGGTCGGCAGGCACATGCTGAATAGAAGTGCCCCTGATTGGAGAAGCTCATCTGATCCCTGGAACACGGAGAATCTCACAGCCTGGACCTGCCTGTGAGTATGCACCCTGCCTCCACTGTAGCTCCTGACTTTCCCTGCAGCTTCTCTCTCTCTCTTTGTACCAAACCCTCCATGCCCAGCATCTGCCTCCCCTCTCCCTGCCCAGTATCTGCCCCTCCTCTCCCTGCCCACCGTCTGTCCCCACTCTCCCTGCCCACCATCTTCCCCCCTTTCTCTGCCCAGCATTCTCTCCTCTCCCTGCCCAGTATCTGCCCCACCTCTCCCTGCCCAGTATCTGCCCCTCCTCTCCCTGCCCACTATCTGTCCCCACACTCCCTGCCCACCATCTTCCCCCCTGTTTCTCTGCCCAACATATCTCTCCTCTCCCTGCCCAGTATCTGCTCCACCTCTCCCTGCCCAGTATCTGCCCCCCCTCTCCATGCCCACCATCTGTCCCCACACTCCTTGCACACCATCTGTCCCCCCTTTGTCTTCCCAGCATATCTCCTCCTCTTCTGCCCAGCATCTGTCCCCGTTTCTCAGCCCATCACCCCCCTTTCTCTGCCATTCATCTCTTCCCCCTTTCTCTGCCATTCATCTCTTCCCCCTTTCTCTGCCCATCATCTCTCCCCCTTTCTCTGCCCAGCATATCTCCTCCTCTCCCTGCCCAGCATCTGTCATCCCCCTCTCGCTGCCCATTATCTGTCCCCCATCCTTCTCTGCCCAGGATCTGTTCCCCTCTCCCTGCCCATTATCTGTCCCCCGATCCCTCTCTGTCCAGCTCCTGTCCCCACCTCCCCAGCATCTGTCTCCTCCCCACCCTCTGCCCCCTCTCCCCACATTTGCACCACTCTCATTCCCCACATATGTACCACCCTCTCCCTGCCCACCATCTGTTCCCCTCTCCTTGCCCTTCATCTCTCCCCCCTCTCCTTGCCCTTCATCTCTCCCCCCTCTTCTTGCCCTTCATCTCTCCCCCCTCTCTTTGTCCAGCATATTTCCCCCTCTCTCTGACCATATTTCCCCCTCTCTCTGTTAGGGGAGCTCAGTGCTTACAGTGCCCACAACCCATGGCAACAAGCAGTGGCGTAGCTACCTTTTGGGCGCCCCCCCCCCCCATCGCCGCCCCGCCAAGCACCCCTACCCCGCCGCCCATGCAAACCCCCCTCAATCCCCCACAGCCTTACCTATCGCGCTGGTCCCGGCGGCTCCGTTCTTCTTCTGCTGAGGACCACCAGAAAATGGCCACCCCCATACAGCAGACAGTTTCAGAGAACTGTGTGCTATATGGGGGCGGCCATTTTGTAGTGGTCCTCAGCAGAAGAACGGAGCTGCTGGGACCAGCGCGATAGGTAAGTCTGCGGGGGATTGAGGGGGGGTTTAACTATAGCACCGCAGCCCCCGGCGCCCCCACATGCACAGCGCCCCCCGCGGTGGCGGGGGCTGCGGTGCTATAGTTATGCCGCTGGCAACAAGCATGTAACCCCCTGACAACGAGCATGGAAACCCCCGACAACGAGCATGTAGGTAAAAAAATAATTAATATATTGGGGGTAGGGGGGTTTGTTTGACACTTGATGTGACAGCAACACGTTTATTTAGTCTAAAACATGGGTGTGGTATACAGATGGAGCTGGCCTCATGCTCGTGCGCCCAATTCCGACTGAGCTTCACATTGGTCACCACTGCCTCACCGGTCTTTGTCAGTCGCCACCGCACCCCCCAACCCCCCCTAACCCTGCCCCTCTCCCTAAAACAGAGACGGGCAGGGTCCTGCCGCCCAGCCGACGAGTGACTGGGATGCGCGTGCGAGACGCTTGCACGTCCCAGTCTAATGGAGTCCCTCTCAGCCAGCGCTCGCCAGCGGGGACATTCTGGCGAGCGCCAGCAGTGAATGAGAGGGGCTCCATCTGTAGATCACAGACAATGTTTAGGTCAACAGCAAAAGGTCAACACAAACAAAAAACTCAACATGGAAAAGGTTGGCACATGAAAAGGTCAATATTAGTTTTTCATGTTTATTTGGTGTCAGTGTGGACACCTGAGCACATGAACCCCCAATTAGTGTACCACATCCGCTAGCGGCTTTGGGCCAGGTTCTTTGCTGCGCTTGGCATACTTCTGTTTTTGGCTGTTATGACAGAGATGATGACAAAAATATCTGTGTTTCATAATTCCTGTGTTTTCTTTATGTTTATTATTGTCTAAATTTATTATATTCTGATGCTTGCAATAAACTGATAAATGTAAATATGAAAGTGTATAACGGATAGTGAATAGCCTACTGGAATCTCTATTCTGGCTAGTGAATAGTTACTCCAGTACTTTAAGGACTGCAGTGACATCTTGTGGTTAAAGTTACTAATGGCATGTTGTTTCCAGCCCGATAATCTTGCAAACCCACCAGTTTCAAATAAAAACATATATCAAATGCAAGAGTGACCTCTAGTGGAACTTTCAATATTACAACTACAATGATCTAGTTCTTGCTATAAATATAGGTCATCATTGCTAATTGGAGTATAAGACATTTTCAGTTATATAAACAGCCAAAGATATAGTTCCCAAATTCGAAGCCAAACTAATTTTTTTTTTAAATAAACCTTTAATATACTGTTCATTTTTGTAAAACATGTAACATGAATAATCATCATCAGCAGCAGCATGTCAGTTCATTATATATTACCTACTTGTACACTAATGACAAAGAGATATTGAGCCCAATTCAGACCTGTTCGCACTCCTGAGAATCCACAGCACAAGCGATTATTGGACAACCACGCTGTGTGCGTGAGCCATCCGTATAAAGACGGCCAGTGAAGGCTATTCTTTGCTGGCTGCTCGCCGGGTGATTTACACCCTGCGGCCGTCTGGGGGCAGTAACCATGTGTTTTCTGGGAGTGCCCAAGAAAAAGCAGCCGTTCATCAGCCGTTGGGATGGAGGGACGCTGACATCATCAAACTCGGTCCTCAGGACCCCACACAGTTCATGTTTTCCAGGTCCTTACTGACTGACACATTTTAAAGATCCACAGGTGGTGCTAATTATTTCACCTGATTCTGTGAGGAGACCTGGAAAGCATGCACTGTGTGGGGTCCGGCGGAACGAGTTTGAGAACCTGAGCCCTAAACAGTTCATGTATTTGAGATCACCTGTGGAACTTTAAATTGTGACAGTTGATAATACACCCACATACTGTATTCAGTAGTGTTGTTGTTCTTAAACTTGGTCCTTCACAATTTAAAGATCCACAGGTAACCTGAAAACATTAACTGTTTGGGGTCATGAGGTCACAATTTGAGAACCACTGCCCTAGAGAAAACAACTCCATGCAAACTGAACTAGCCATAGTTGGACACTAGGACACTAAGGGGGAAATTTACTAAGGTGTGTATTCTACTTCACATGTGATGTTTCTATGGGCAACCAATCAGATCCTGTCTACTATCTTCTAGAGGGTGCTACATAAATAAGAAGTAGATTCTGATTGGTTGCCCATAGCAACATCACATGTGAAGTAGAATACACATCTTAGTGAATTTCCCTGTAAGTTTCCTTGCTATCAGGGAGACACTTTTTAAATCACTTGATGATGAATGATTCCCTCACAGAACCTTTCTGGTATTGTAAAGAAATAATCTGTCTGGCATCACCAGATCACCACAAGAATCAGCCACAGTCAGTGGCATAGCTAAGTTTTGCCCCCCCCCCCCCCCCGCCACCACCCCGCCAAGCACCTGCCGCCCATGCAAACCCCCCCAATCCCCCGCAGCCTTACCTATCGCTCTAGTCCCGGCGGCTCAGTTCTTCTGCTGAGGACCACCACAAAATGGCCGCCCCCATACAGCAGACAGTTTCAGAGAACAGTGTGCTATATGGGGCCGGCCATTTTGTGGTGGTCCTCAGCAGAAGAACGGAGACGCCGGGACCAGCGAGATAGGTAAGTAAGTCTGCGGGGGATTGGGGGGGTGTAACTATAGCACCGCAGCCCCCGGAGCCCCCACATGCACAGCGCCCTGGCCACAGTCTACTCATGAGATTTAATACAAATGGGGCCAACCTGGTAGTACTAGTAGTATAGGGTATGTTGTATGTTCCTAGGTTTGAGGATGGAATCTTGTAAGTCAAGAACATGACGGCTAAATGACCACCGATTACCAAGATGACAAGCAGGGGAGTAACAAGAACCTTGTGGGCTCTGTTGCAAATTTTTGAAAGTGCCCACATGGTTCCAAGCATGATACCTCTCTCCACAGCACTATACTAAAGTGTGCATACCTAGGACCTTATTCAGGTATGTTCGCAAGGGCTTATGTGTTTGCACGGGCACGCAGTGTTTTGATTGTGCATGTGCATTTCTGCGAATGTGCATGCACTGGGTGCATGCGCCAACGGCAAACAAACTGTTCGCTGGGTGCAATCTCCCATCCTTGCGGGTGGAGGGCGAGGGGCGTGGGGAGGTGTGCTGGCTCATTAACATATGGGAACGCCCAGCGTTTCATGGGGGTTCCCATGAGAATGCTTGGCGTTCTCATGCTAATGCGGCCGAAACGGACATCCGTAGGTTGGTCAGCTGACATCACCGGATGTCAGCTGCCCGCCCACTTCCTCCTGAACATGCACGCATATGTAAGGTTCCTCAGAGCAACCTTACATATACGTGCACCTTCCACATCTTTCAATGGTTGGGGACCATTGAAAGATGTGGGAGGTTCCCACTGACATGCGAATGGTTGTTTATGTGAAACATCCATTCGCATGCCGGGCAAATGTACGCGCCCTGCGAATGGTGGGCCGGCATACCACCATTTGCAAGGTGGGATTGCAAGGTGGGATCTGGTTGACTCGCAAGGATGCGAATTTGCATCTGAGCGAATCAATCAGAATAATCCCCCTAGTGCCCAGGGCATGTTTAATGCCATCTATCAATTTAATGGAAGCATTAAGTCGGACCTACTTGAAGCTGGACAACCCCATTATTAGCTTTATATAGCTGATTACACCCCAAATGATTTCCCAAACACTTAGCAACTCTAAATGTACTATTATAGATATTATCATTCACTCATATAGGGCATTGCAATCAACTGAGATTTCTCTCCTAGGCTACACCCTAGGGTAGGATTTGTGTATGTCGTGTTTGGTACCCATTCTACTGAGTCAGTGCCTGAATGCAACAATTCATTCTGCAGTACCTCGTCTCCCGCTGACAATGTCTGAGCACTGGTGGTTTCCTACCATTTCTACTGAATACCACAAATACATAAGGAGGAGATGCTGTGGGCAGGTTTGTGCTTACGAAAAACAGGGCCCTTGAATTGCTCCTAAGTCAGTTGGCCAACCGCTTGTTTTGTGCTTCTTCTTATGTGGGTACCACTGTACTCTCGTACTCTATGTTTGCAGCTACTGTGTTCGTAAAACTGCCATAGCATTACATTCTCAATGTTTCTTACAGGCTGATGGAATACACAGAGCCGTCAAGACTAGAGATGAGCGCGTTCGGATTGGGGGAATCCGAGCACCCCCGAACACCCCCCATCTAAGCCCACTTCTGAGCCTGTTCTGGTTTTCCTGCCCTGGCTTGGAGCGCGCGTTTCCGGGTCTCGCGAGATCCCGCTGTCGGATCTCGCAGATCCAAACCCTATAAAGGGAAGCCTGGGTGGGCGCCATCTTCACTCCAGCCTTGGAGATTGAGGAGGGAGCACGTCCTGGCCCTCTGCCCGCTTCCCGCTGCCTGTGTGCCTGTGCCTCATAGATAGCTGCTTAGATGTAGTAGTTTTAACTACTACAGCTCTTTCCTTCTATTCTGTAGACCAGTCCAGTGGCACTGACAGTCTGTGCCTGTGCCTCATAGATTATATATACCTGTCATGTAGTAGATTTAACTACTAAGTACAGTTCTGTAGTCCAGTCCAGTGGCACTGACAGTCCATTTGGGTAGTACTGCACTGCTGCTGCATAAGTGCGTACTGCCATTAAGTACACTGATATTGATATATATTGCTGATTGAGTCCAGTGGCACTGATGTTAAAGTCCATAAAATACCGTTCATCTTGAATGTGCACCAGTGGTTTGATGCATGGCAGTAGAGAGTCTGGCTAGACCCAGGTACTTATCAGGGGGTGTGGCCTAATCACAGGAGGTGTGGCAATGCAACCTTAGAATAAAATACAGAAAACAATGGTACTTTAAGCACCTCCCTAGCCCCACTGCAGTGCCGACACTAGCCACCCAGCAGAGGATGCGATGTAGAAAGGCGCCGGGTAGGAGAAGCTCTCCCAGCCCTGCATCCCCGCTGCTGTCCTGTCTGTGGCTACAGCTGCGACTGTCACACCATGACAGGCAGTGGCGCCGGCAGCACTAAGCTCCCTCCCAGCTCCCAACCTCCTTTGACTTCATCAGCGGCAGCAGAACCTGGAAGGAGGAGAAGAGGAACTGCCAGCCAGCCAGATGTTAAGGTAAATAAAATGTTAGAGAGAGTGGGTGTTATGCAGCATTACTACTGTTGGCCACTGGTGTGGGTGTTACGTATAGGCATTGCTACTACTACCACCAACTGGTGTGGGCATTACATATAGGCATTGCTACTACTGTCAGCAGCTGGTGTGGGCGTTACATATAGGCATTGCTACTACTATCACCAACTGGTGTCGGCGTTACGTATAGGCATTTCTACTACTGTCAGCAACTGGTTTGGCCGTTAAGTAGGCTACTACTGTCGGCAGCTGGTGTGGGTGTTACGTATAGGCATTGCTACTACTGTCGGCAACTGGTGTGGGCATTACATATAGGCATTGCTACTACTATCGCCAACTGGTGTGGGCGTTACGTATAGGCATTGTTACTACTATTGCCAACTGGTGTGGGCGTTACATATAGGCATTGCTAATACTGTCGGCAACTAGATGAAGGTCTAAATTATTCTTTACAGCAGTATGACTGGCGAGTACTTGAGCGCCCATACACGTGTGTTTAACAGCATTACAATAAGAGCTACATGTGTATTAGCCTAGGGCACCTGGAACCTTTAATAAGGCCTTGGTGTCGATGAAACTAGATGACCCAAATCTACTGATAATATGATAGGTTTTATTCATTTTCTTCTGTTCTGTAATATAATTGTTAAAATGCCATTTGTAGTCTTAACAGGCTTTTGTTTTGTTCTTGATAAAAAAAAATCAATACATACGTATATAAATTAATTAATTAATAAAGGATGCACAAATCCACTTAATAGCCTTATCAGCTGAAAAGGGATATTTGAATCTACAGGAACAAAACTATTGTGACTATTTACCTATATACTGTATAGTAAATATAGTTATATATGTAAAAATATAAATATAATTCTGCAAGTTACTTTCATCAGGTTAAATGTCGCCTAAGAAAAAGATTATTGGCAGGCCGAAAAGGTTGCTCTGAATTCTGTATTTTCCAAGGTCGGGGTGTTCTGCAATTCTGAGGGATAAAGGCAGATGCTGTACAAAGATTAATATGGAATCTAAAAATAACAGAAAAGGTCGTTGTGTGCTGTTTACATGGACACTAAAGCCCTGAAAGGTTTTCTACAAATGAAGATCTGTTAGCCGCTTAATAATGAGACAAATCGACAATAAAATAAACTTTAATGACGTGAGTCCAAGATGCTAAAACTGATAACAAATATCTAAAATGGGCTTGAAAACAAAGCATTCAGCGCTGGGTCATGTTGCAGTCTTCACATCTGGGAAGTATTTACATATAATTTAGTTGCAGTACCTACATGCTCTCTTGTGTCTTGAAATGCACCCTACTTTTTGTATTTATCTTCTATTACACTGAAAACCACCTTTTCATAAAAACCCACCAACCCAAGACTTACGCTGCCTCCATCTAGCTTACCTCACCCTCTTTTATCCTCCATCTCTACCACTCTGGCTTCCTGCCCTCAGATACCCTATCCATTTGTCTCCCCTGTCCCTTTTGTATGTAAGCTCCTATGAGCAGGGTCCCCTTCCTCTGTTCTCATCATCTATTGCTCTTGCTCACTGTTTACACTTGTCTACCTCCTCCTTGGGCTCTTTGCCTGAGACTCCACCCCATCTTTGTCTTTCCTTTGCTCCTTTTGTAGTGACTCTAAACCTATTAGTTGTACCCTGGCCTATATGGATACAGGTTTCAGATTGTACCACCTTGCACCACTTGCAGCATTATTGAGAGTTGCAGTGTTCGCTATATTGAGAGTTGTAGTGTTAACTATATTGAGAGTTTTAGTACTATTTGTTTATGTCCTGTTTACTGTTTTGTATTATGATAGGGGTTCATACAATATATCAAGCAGTGAAAACTTTGGTAGATTGAGGAAGCTGATCATATCAACAATCAGCTTCGAAGTTTCATTTTATAGAATTTACTAGAAAAATTATCAAAGCTTATTGGTCGGGCAACTACTGTACTCTGCTAGTCCACTGATACAGAAACCTCCATGTACTCTCTTGTCATTTGCCCTCTATACAGCGTTGCAGTCCAGTTGTGGAATCCTATAAATAGTGTTTCTTATAATGATGATGATGATGAGGATGACTATTATTATTATTTATTAATAATCATGATGATATTTCAAATCCACAGAACATTAAATACAGTGAAATTAAATATAATCAACAGTTTTTGTAATGTTTCTGATTCTAATCTTCAGCTACGCTATGCTCTTTTGTCCAGTTATTGATAGTTCTCTACTATGATCGATAATGCAATTAAACTTGTACTTACACTAAAAAAGAAGAATGACCAATAGTTAAAGTTTAAACCAAACGTCTATGGGCAGTATTTAATCTGGGATTCCGACTGTGGAAACATCCCAACAGTCAGAGCCCTGGCCCGTTTTCGCTCAGCTCAACAGAATCTCAGCAGCCAGAATTCAATTATCCGGCTGTCAAGTGTCGGAAAGTGGGCATCGGCAAAAATGGACGTGGATTGTCAAAACCGGCTGTGAATTTGACAATCCCCGGCTGTTTCCAACAAAACAGATCCGACTTGTTTTAAAGTCGGATCTGTTTTGTCGGAATCCGCTTTCAATGCTGTCGAAATGGCAGCATTGATTAGGCGGTGGGCACTATTTCCCCCGTCGAAAACCGCCCTATATATCGTATGTATCAATATCTACTTGCCTAATTTGTGCTCCTAACCCATCCCATGCCTCAATATGGCAGGACAGCTTTAGTATCCAAGATAGATCCTATTATGTCTCATAGTTGTCTTGCTATTCCGTGCTGAGATGTTGAATGAGGCTTGGGGGTTCCCTTGCCCCGGGTGTTGGATGTGTTACCCATACATGCACGTAGGGGAGGGGTGAGATGTCTTGCCTCGGGTGAAGAAAAACCTAGTTTCGGTACTGATGAGGGCATTTTCAAATTTTGCTCCGGGAGAATAAAATACGCCAGGTACATTAAATTACATTGAAGTGTATGTGTCCTCTTCTCACCTTGTGATATATTGGACAACTGAACAATATTTGTTGTGTCTACTACATATAAAATGATTACTTTCCTGTCTATGCCCACTCAGAGTCTGCTTTACTATTTACTTAAATCTGCCAAAAATGTTGAATGTTTCCTGTTATAAGCACCACTTTCACCTGTCCCATGGCCAGCAGCTATTTAAGAACCAGCCACTTTAGTAGCTAACATAACCCATTACCATTACATTTTGTGGAGAGCTGCATTATTTTGATAATGTCGTTTGCATTGATTTGGGAAGTAATTGTGTGTTTGTGTTTGATGTCTGTCTTAGCTAAAAAATGTTACTTTTATAGGCAAAGCTGCAGTATATTTACTGGCAATAGAACGCCTTCCTGAGTCTAGCTCTACAATAATATTTCCACTGAGCTTAAAATAGGTGAAAGGCTCAAATGCATGTCTTCGTATTGACAATTTTGTATAAATATACTTAAATGACATTACTTGGTTATTATACAGTAACTATACATATATCACACTAAAAAATGTTTATATAATCTATTGTCTTTATATTGGCTATGGGAAGAGCTGCAGAGGGTGTTAGGTAGAATACTGTATTCAATTTTGAGGGAAATGGTGGCCAAATCTGGAACAGGAAAAGCCAGGTTGCGGCACCTGTGTATTCATTGACTTTTGCTGATCCATGCACAATTTAATCCTGATGAACTTCCATCAAAATCTTAGTTGTTCCTTCTGTACTGTGCCCCAATGGATTAACTGAGAAGTGCCCTCCCTCTATTGATTATATACTGTGTGAGCGCTTTCACAATGATTGATTATACCAGCCGATGTGTCCTTCATCTGTTACACACCCGACACTGTATTCCTGACTGAGAGAAAAATCTTTAACAACTAATCAGGGAATTATTGAAATCTGTGTGTGTGTGTGTGTCCAGTTTACTGAGTTCTGTTGATTAAAGCCCATCATTTATATACAATGCTGGGCAAGTTATAGGCAGGTGTGCAAAAAATGCTAAAATTAAGAATGCTTTTGAAAATAGAGGTGTGAATAATTAAAAATGCCAAGTGAATGAACAGAATAGACATCTAAATCAAACCCTTATTTGGTGTGACCACCCTTTGCCTTCAAAACAGCATAATTTGTTCTAGATACACTTGCACAAAGTAGGGGTTATTGTATGTTTATAGTAAAGCAGCCCATACACGGTCCGTTTAACGGATCCGTTTGGGACTTAAATAGTACACATTGGATCGGATCGCAGTGCATGCACTAGGGATGCGATCCGATGTGTACCTAGTACAAAAAGTATGTGCAGCACATACTTTTTGTACCGTACTATGTGATGCGCGGGAGAACTGTTTAGCTAAAATATGAAATATTTGGCTAAAACAGAAGGCACTACAACAATGAGTATCTGCAGGCAACAATGAAGCATGGTGAAAGTTCCTTGCAAGTTTGGGGCTGCATTTCAGAAAAAGGAGATTGGGATTACTGGTGTCCTCAATGCTGAGAAATATAGGCAGGCAATTTTCCATCATGCAATGCCATCAGGAAGGCATCTGATTGGCTTCAAATTTACTGTGCAGCTGGACAATGAGCTGGACAATGACCCCAAACATACAACCCATGTAATTAAGATTTATCATCAGCATAAGGTAAAAGAACAAGGCATCCTGGAAGTTATGATATCACCCCCACAGATCTCGGATCTGTGAGCAAGTCTACATCACCTGAATACCTGTGGTTAGTTCTCCATGATGTTTGGAACAACCTATCTGCTGAGTTTCCTCAAAAAAATGTATGCAGTTCTGAAGGCAAAGGGGGGTCATGCCAAATATTGATTTGATTTCGATATCTCTTCTGTTCATCCGATCGGCCAAAAAATTGCTGTACAGTAGTTTGTGGACAGCTTAAGTGTGTCACGCTGGTGCTGTACTGTGACTCTGAAGACTGTACGCCACTGCCCCTTTGATGACATAATACATAACCACCCAACATAATATATCAAAGCATTTGGACATGCTGCTTTTGTTGTCATTTTTTATACAAGCTGTTCTCACTCTACGCCAATGTGCCATTGTCAACCTAATAAATATATATATGTGCCTTTGTTATGATTTTAGTCCTTCAGTTTCATTTACTAGAGACTATGCTCAAGGGCATACAGGGTTTAAGTCATGGCATCTGAAAAAACAAACTTAATACACTGTTGAAGAAAAAAAATTAATAAAAGGAAAATTAAATGCAGAAAAACATAAAATTGCCATGATACAATTGGAAAGTATCACACAGTGGCTAGGTAAGGTCCAGACCATGGCTTTTATTTATGAGTGAAGAAGCCTCTTTCACTTTATTCCATGAGTACTGCACTATCTCCACATTATATAGCATGAGCAGTCCAAGTAAAGATAGTGATGAGAAAAAGTAGAAATTGAGGATACTTGTGTGGAAGTTGAACAGGATTCGGGGGATATGTACTGTATGTACTACTACTGTCTGACATTGAGGATGTTGATGGTGATGTTGTTTGTGTAAGTCAGCCACCAGTGGCTGCAGTTCTTGTCCATAATAATAAAAAAAGTTATTGTGATTCCTGGAAATAACATAAAAAATTTACCTTTTGGGTGTGGGATCATTTTTTACCCAAATTCTGACAATTTTTGTCAAGACATTTGCTCTGTGAGGCTAAAGTTAGAAGAGGTAGGAAAGTTAACTATCTATTTTATTTATTTATTTATTAACAGTTTCTTATATAGCGCACACATATTACGCAGCGCTTTACAGAGAATATTTGAACATTCACATCAGTCCCTGCCCCAGTGGAGCTTACAATCTATATTCCCTACCACATGTACACGCACACACAGACATTCTAGGGTTTTTTTATTTTTGTTGGAAGCCAATTAACCTATCTGTATATTTTTGGATTGTGGGAGGAAACCGGAGTACCCGGAGTAAACCCACGCAAGCACAGGGAGAATATACAAACTCCGCACAGTTAGAGCCATGGTGGGGATTGAACCCATGACCTCAGCGCTGTGAGGCAGTAATGCTAACCATTACACCATCCGTACTAGGCAACTTCTTTAAGTTATGTTTTGTTACTGAAATGCTTGGTTAGGTAACTATGCATGTCCTTTTTAATGTCCAAAATGAAAATTGGTTCAAAGGCAATTACAGTACACCACTTTTCTTTTCATAATGCTCTATGTTTTTGAGAGGCAATAAATACAGTACCGCCCCTCCAAACATATGTTTAAACAGATATTGTATACATGTGTATCACAATATACTGTAGTGGAAATAATTTAAATTTTATGTTATTAAGGTTATTGATACTTTAGGTGGTTTTGGCAAAACCAAAACATGAAGTTAATATAGATCCAAAACCAATACATATTGGAATGTTAACTATTGAGATCATTACAATCCTGCATACTCAGATACAAAGCAGTATTGTGGGTGGAGAAAAAAACCCTTTGCTCTGCATTTTAGGTGCATTGTATGGGTTTTGTGTAATTTGACAGTTTCTGAGAGGCAGCAACTTTACATGGTCCACTGGTGCTTATACTATAAGCAGGGAGACATGTGGGCTTATTCATTAACACATGGGATAGACCTGTGCATATTAAGAATGGAACCGATTGCACAGAGGCACTTCTAGAGAGGAGGAGGCCCATGTGGAGACTCTGTCTGGGACCCCTCCTCTCTAGACAGCGCTGTAGAGACTTGCGGTACTAGGGTCAATAATACCCCTTTCACACCAGAAAATGCGGGCAGGAGGTGGGATGGCGGCAGAGGCAGTGGACAGTACTCACCCCGGGTTGCTGGTCCTCGGTGCAGGCCAGTGATTCACACAGGCGGTGGGTGCAGATGACATATCCTGATGACACAGGCTGCAGTAAGGTCGCCGGAGAGCTGCGTCATCTTCATGTGCCGCCTGTCCTGTCATCTGCGCCCTCTGCCTGTGTAGATCCCCGGCCTGACCACCCACACTGAGGAGCAGGCTACCCGGGTTATTACCCCTAACCCTTTCACACCAGCCAGGACCAAGGGTTAAACCCTAACTAGCAGGGTTGAAATCCCGGCAAATTTTCCAGGGATTTTGGCACGGGAACCACCAGTGCTAGTCGCGGGCAGAGCCAGATTAAGGTCTAAATGGGCCTGGAGCTGAAAATGATCAAGGGCCTATTATGCGCAATAATAGAGGATGTGGCCTAATAATGTGGGGGGCGTGATCAGTGTTCTGTTTGGGTGGTCTGCTCATGGGTGTGTCTCTATTTGTGTAAATACTTTCAGTTAATTATATATGCCTGGAAAAGGTAGGTGGGTGCACTTCAAAGGTGTACCCGCAGTACCCCAATGTCCTAAGATACTTGCGGGGTCAGGCAGCACTTGGTAGACAACATTTCAGCGCCTTTTATGTGGTCACCTAAGTTTACCACACTACAGTATATACCCCTTATACAAATCATGTAACACAATAGTAACCCCCTTATACTGTACTTGCCTCTTACACATTATGCCACATGGAATGAGCCAAAATTCACACCGATTGAGTCAAAATCCACGTTATGCCACACAGATTAAGGCAAAATTCACATTTTGCCACATGGATTGAGCCATAATACACTCTACACCAGGCATGTCCAAACAGTGGCCCTCCAGCTGTTGTGAAACTACACATCCCAGCATTCCTTGACATAGTTTTAGCATTCCCTAATAGCAAAACTGTGGCAATGCATGATGGGACTTGTAGTTTCACAACAGCTGGAGGGCCATAGTTTGGACATGCCTGCACTATACCAAACAGGTATTAATAATAATGCACAATATGCTTCATAAATAGGGGTAAAGGCGCACATTAAAAATTTACACCATAATGCTCATTACATGTTAAGCCACACACCATAATCTCCATTACGTATTATGCCAAACACCATAATGCCTATTAAAATGTATGCTACATAAGTGTTGCTTACCTACATGTTCATTGCCAGGGGTTCCATGTTTATTGCCAGGGGTTCCATGCTCGTTGACATGTGGGATTACATGCTCATTGCCAAGGGGGAATACATGTTTAAGGTAACTGGGGGACAGCCGCCGCCGGGCAGAAATTACTCCAATTGACAGCCGGGCAGAGAGCAGGGGGCTTCCCGGCTGTATTCAGTTCACTGCATGTCCTGGCTGTTTGAAATAATACCCCTTTCACACCAGAAAATGCAGGAACTTACCTGGGAAAATGGTCCCAGGATCATGCAGGGAGATTCCCGGACTGGCCCCTTTTATACCAGCCTAGTCCCTGCATTTTCTGGTGTGAGGGGGAGAGAAAACCACCCCTGTCCCCCTTTAAACAACCAGCTATATCTTTGAAACCAACTGACCCATTTACATGTAGGCTTCGAATGATTTCCATCCCGTGAAACTGGGCCGTTCGGTTCCAGAATAATCTGTCCTCAAACAACATGAAAGTTGGTTTACCCGCAATATCTCTAGAACCAATGTACCCATATAGAACAGGTATCAGATTGAAGGCCCAGCGATTTGAGTTCGACTGAGATCAACCTCAAGCTTCTGTGATGTCGGAGGGGGAACTGGCAGCCGTTGGAACCGGGTGGAGGTTAGAATTAGCGGGTCCCATGTTATCCTATAGGGAAAACGTTCCAGCTTTGCCTGGCTGTATCTCCGGTTCCCGGGGGGCTACCGACCCGGGGCTGGGCTCGTTGGAAAGCCCTGACCCTCAGCTACAAAATGGGCCTATTTGGAGAGTGGGCCTGGAGCTGTAGCTCCATCAGGCCCATTGTTAATCCGGCCCTGGTCGC
Source organism: Crinia signifera (assembly GCF_055691185.1). Taxonomy (NCBI): domain Eukaryota; kingdom Metazoa; phylum Chordata; class Amphibia; order Anura; family Myobatrachidae; genus Crinia; species Crinia signifera. The sequence goes on along the minus strand of NC_139221.1, from coordinate 54,904,263 downwards.
GGGTTGTTCCCGGGCCCAACCTGGGAATTTAGACTGGTGTGAAAGGAGTATAAGGAATCCAAATGCTGTCCCAGAGTCTACTACACATGTGCAGGCCTTAGGGAAAATGGCGCCGTGGACATTGTCCTGATGCTGCTGACACAGGATTTCTAAGGGTAAGCATTTATAAAATGGGTGACGGCTGTGAGGAGTCAACACCCCCCCCCCCCCCTTGACCCCAGGGGCTCCTGTGCACCACACTCTTTACATTCCTTATAAATACGCCAGTGGATTTGCAGTAACAGACCTAAATCTACTGGGGCAGTTCATCATTGCTCCAGTGCTGGGATAGCTGCTGTGAAAAGCAGCTTTTCCATTGAAGCCTGACACCTACACTTTTGTATATACCATTAATTTATTGCACTGGTGGTTTCAAAAATGTAACTTTTCTTTATCTTTATTTGTTCATTTTCCTCTTCTGTTTCCAGGAATGATCTTATTTTCTTGACTAGCAACACGTGCACTATATTCTTTTCTAAAGATCAATAGAGGTTTGTCCCGGAGGCATTTAATAATTCACTAAATCTGGGCTTTCCATTAGTGGCTAAGTAAGACTGTGCATTTTAAGTATCAATTTCATATCCATATTGAAACTTTGTCATTGTGACAAATTCATTCTTCAGTTATCAAAATGACAGAGAAAATGGTCTGAGCCCAGGAGGAGACAGTACATTTGTCTGGGAGAACTTCCATACTGTTGTTTTCATTTATGCAGTTACTTGTTTTACATTTCTATAAGATGGCCAGCGAAGGCTGGATACAACAATGCAAGCCAGTGTTACATTATCCCCTGCAGAACTGTTCCAAAGTTATTCAGGATGTAATAAAAGTGTCATTGTGTGATTATTTAGTACATGTGAACAGAAATGCAGTGATGATTTTACACACACACAAACACACACACACACACACACACACACACTCATCCGGTTATATTTACTGAAGCTTCAAAAAATTAAAAAAAGATGATGTCGCCCCATAGCAACCAATGAGAATCACTTTATGAAAGTTCTTCTAAATTTTTAGAACCTTTAGTAAATTTACCTCATCAACTTACCATCTTTGCATTGTTACATTGTATCAATACTTTTCTACCACTAGTACCTAGCTCATTTCATGACCCCCTGCTGCTCCCATCTATTGCCTAGAAGTAATAACAAAGACATACTGTAAGCAGGCTTGCCTACCCTCCCGGAATGCAGGTATCAGCATTTCCTGTCATTTAAGCCCCACCCCCTCTCCATGGGCCAGTGAATCACAGCATTTTGTGGCATGGGGGCAGGCCTAGTGATGTCATCCTTGTCCGCTCCCTAATGTGTTGCCTCTCTGGGCTTCTCCCAGAGTGGTGACAAAAACAAATAGGCAAGTGTGACTGTAAGGCCTGATTCGGAGGTGCATGGAAACCCAGGCAGTTTTGCTTGGCCTCGATGCTAGAAGGGGAACTGGCCAATGTGGGGAGGTGTTAGAAATTATAGCTTATGTGCCACCGCGAATCCCCTATGGCTCACAAGTTATAGAGAGTGTACACAGGGGCGTAACTAGATATCAGTAGGCCACATAGCAAAAGATTGTAAGGGCCCCCTATTTAGCAGCTCATGGTGATAAATGTATGTAAAACATATTACTTAGACAGTAAAGATGGCCCCCCTCAGCTCTGGGCCCCATAGAAGCTGCACCCCTTGCACCTATGGTAGTTATGCCCTTGAGTGTACACACAAAAGTGCTGTTGCGATCAGGACAGACGGCATCAGAAAAAAACAGCGGGCACTGTCTGGGAGATGGCCTGACATTAAAGTAGAAAATGTCTGTCTTATGGGAATGTTATGGGAATTTCATGGGCATGTCAGGGAACACAGCTGCAGATTCCTAGTCCCTGCCATAGGACAGGTGAAAGTGACAATAGTGTGTGCATTGGTGTGCCAATGGTGGCTTATAAAGCAGTGTTACTGTGCACAGAGAGGCTGAGACTAGCATTTACATATCATTAGCAGGAAATCTATATGCAAGGCGCTCACCATCAAAGTATTTTTCCACTGTGTGCGGTCTGTGCATATCCCACAACTTACTCGGAGGCTGCGATAGAAACAGGCGTTCAAGGCACAATTTTCTTAAAATAAAGTGCACATACCTGTAGCAGCCATTTTTGTTTTTTACAGAAGACGGCTGGCTCCCTCTCTCCACAATCACTTTTGTTTTCTCCTCCCCTACCTGTTGGGACCTCCAACCTGCCCTTCCTCGTTTCTGTCCCTATGCTACTCATGGGATATTCTTCCTGAGAAAGATAAACTACTGTATCAACCAATCAACTCATGACATTTTTCAACATGTCCTATAAATTGGCATTTAAGAGCGGATTGGCTGGTACTTCATCTTTCTCCATATCACTCCCCAATGCTTAGTACATGTCAACAATGAGCAAAATGCTACCTACAGTATGCATATATGCATGCTGCTTTCCAGTGAGCATACGTAGTAGAGATGTGCAGTTCGGATTCACGTGGTTCTTATCGCCAAAATAACGCAAGTTCAGATTTTTCTGATTGGCAATCGGCTGTCACATGTTTTAGATAACCAATAAGATCCTGCTTTGAGATCTAAGTAAATCTGGGTAAATCCGCACATCTCTAACTCATAGTAGAGAAATGTGTGACATACGCAAGAAAAATAGTACTACAGATAACTCTAAATAAGCCCCCTTCGTGGTATTTGTTACTCTGTAGAAGGTCCTTTGAGTTAAACCTCTTTAAATTTGGATTATCATTATTGAAACAAACAATAAAACATATTTTATAGTAGGTATATGGAAATGTTATACTTATATATTGCTAATATGTTTCTTTAATTTGCTAAGCACATGAAGCAAATACTAACTTTTTTATAGCACCGGTATGAGGAGTGTCAGGTTCCCCATATGGTTAGGCTATTTCTGTAAGCTTCAACCACATCATATAAATTAATCTGTATATTGGATCATATTAAAAATATTATGATATTATGCAAGTCTGCATTAATCTGATAGCCGGTATTGGTCACTAACCACTAATATAAAGCAGAAATCTGGCCCAGCAATGTTCTATAAGGCTGTAGTATTTCTTCATTTGTATAGTCCGTTAGGGTCCATTTCTAATGGAAAACATGCGCATGAAGGTATCCAATCCAAATAATATTTTAAGTAATGATTGCCAAGAAGATAGGTGTGTGGCTATTCTATCGCAAATCTCCAATTCCATAATGAATTGAGGAAAAAAGAAAATGATTGCTTTGTGAAATGTTACATGCCCGGCTCCTAGCATAAGAATAGAGAAATGGCAGCATATGCTGTATAGGCCGAACATTCTATTAAGTATTTTATCTATGTTTACAAATAATGATTCTTGGGCCGACACACATAACGATGTAGGGGCATTTTCTAAACCAGGCATGTCCAAACTATGGCCCTCCAGCTGTTGTGAAACTACACATCCCAGCATGCCTTGCCATAGTTTTAGCATTCCCTTGATATGCTATCAAGACCAGGGTCAGAAAGTATAAGGTGTACCTTGGATGAAGGATTTGTTTGCAAATTGTACCGTCAGCCAGGGTGTAGGTCTCCAGTGGCCCCACAGTTCATGCCACAAGACACCTGCTATTGTTTCTTGGAATTGCACCTTGCAGTAGGGTGACCAACTCATCCCTTTAATCCGGGACACATATTTATTACACAGGTTCTGTGGCAGTTTAAATCCAGGTGAAATGGAGTCTTGAGGTGTGGCAGTTTAAAACCAGGTGAAAGCCAGCCACAGAACCTGTGTAATTAATATGTGTCCCAGATTAAAGGGATGAATTGGTCACCCTACCTTGCAGCGAGTGGAACCTCTGTGGAGCTGCATAAAGCACTGGGAAATGCTCTTCTTCCTGGTCCTGTAGAGCTCTCTTTTCATGGTGACATTGGAAAACAGGCACGGCCAAGGCTAATCATAACTACAGGCTGTATTAATGTATGGGGGACATCATGGGTGGATTCAGGGGGGGGGGGGGGGGGGGGCACCCGGGCATTATGTGAATTTTGACACAATCCATGTGGCATTATGTGAATTTTGGCTCAATCCATTTGGCATTATGTGAATTTTGGCTCTATCCATGTGGCATCATGTGTAAGGGGCAAGTATAATGGGGTCTAGTATTTTGTTGCATAATGTGTAGAAGTTGTATATGGTGTGTTACACTACACTCAAGGACACGCCCCCTGTTGAGTGACCACACCCCCTTTCTGGAGCGCGCCTTCCGCGAGCGCACAGCTACATCCTTCACTTTTGTCGCCATGATGGGTCTGCGTACTTTAAATGCCAGGGCCTATTTTTAATCCCATTCCCACCCTCTCTCTGCCGTTCTCTTAGCATGTACACTGGCACCACTAACACCGCCCCTCCCCCACCCAAACCCTCTTTTATCATGGTGCCCCCCCCTGTCATTTTATCCTGGATTCACCCCTGGGGGACATTATAGCTTTAGAAATAATGGGGACTATTTAATAAACATTATTATCTTATAAAAGCTAGTAAATGTAATACTTTATGAAATGTTTTCTAAAGATGAAGTAGTTTGTTTAAAAACAAAACAAGTTAACGATCTCTACTGCAGTTTACATACCCTCCAACATAAAGTTGGAGGGTATGTTTTTTAGCTCAATCGAACAACTGCAAGGCGACCCTCATCGACCCTGAAATTGTGAAACTTTTGCCAGGAAAGTCATTATTTTCAGATAAAATGTTTTTTTTTTTTTAATCTCTTATGTCATTTCCTCTTAAATTAAAAAAATGTTCAGACTTATTCTTGGCATTAGAAGGATAAGTGACAATAAATATAAAGGGGAAGGCAACTTGCAAAGCTGGGGGCAGAGCACAGGTATAGGGCAAAAACCTATTTTTCGCTTTCATACGCGTTTGTAAATAAAAGTTATTTATGCTTACACGTTCATTTTGCTGTGGCATTATGATATAGATCTCTCTTGTATTCATAGTGTGGGAGAGTTCGTGGAGCTCGCGGAGCTCGTCATGCTTCGGGCTCGGTGGCTCGCTGCACTCGCCACACTTTATAAAATCAACTCCACGCCGACGTGGATAGTGGGGGTATGAACAGGTCGGGGGACGCGTAATGCGAGGCCAGAGTTTCCTGCAGCCAGCGACTCCTCTCTGCGCTGCTGCTCTCTCTCCCCGTGATTCTCTGCTGAGCAATTTCCATCCGATGGAAAGTGCTCAGCAGAGAACCGCGGGGAGCAAGAGCAGCAGCGCAAAGAGGAGTTGCTGGCTGCAGGAAACTCTGGCCTTGTCGGTCGGGTGAGCAGTAGCAGAATTACCGGCCGCCAGAGAGTGGGAGAGTACCTGGAGCTGACGTAAAGAGGATCGGGCGTGGAACAGCTACTACAGCTGCGGCGCAGAGATGGTTTAGAGTATAAAAAGAGCTTTAGTGTGGCCAGTGAGTACACCTTGAAAAAGTCCTCGTTGGAGGAAGAAACGCGTTGGTGGTACAGCACTATTGCCAGGAGAAGGAGAGTGGAACCGGAAGATTCACACCATCCAGCCCAACAGACTTATCCGGCTGTGGAGTGACTTTTATGCTTTCGTGGAACTGCTTAGTTGACAGTTCCATCTGATCTAATAATTGCCAGTCTCTGTCTATTCAGGATTAAAACTCAGAGGAGTTTCAGTGCTTGTATATATGGATTTGTGTTTTTAAGAGAAGTATGTTTATATTTTATTAAATTAGATGTATTTTAAGACGTACTTCACCATGGTATGTTAATTTATTTTCTTGCATATGATTTGCTACATGGGAGGAATCCTGGTACCTTGAAAAAAATCCAAGCGCCCGATAAGTTGATATTCCAAATTTTGTTTATGGACTATGCTGATTCTGACAGGGCCGCTACGCTAACTACGTAATAGGCGCCGTGCTATTACACAAGTACTGGGGGTGAGAGCAGAAAACACATACCGGTGGGTATGTGTTCCCGGTGTGATAACTGTACTGTCCCTGCTTATAGTGTTACCTACCTGGCTGCTGCAATGACCAGTGGCGCCGCTGATGGCTGCCTAGGCGCTGTGCAGCTTGGTGGGTATGTGTTCCCGGTGTGATAACTGTACTGTCCCTGCTTATAGTGTTACCTACCTGGCTGCTGCAATGACCAGTGGCACTGCTGATGGCTGCCTAGGCGCTGTGCAGCTCGGCGGGCATGTGTTCCTCGCATGTAATGTCTTAACAAATGGATGTAATGCTCCCCTCCCCATCGCCCATCCTTGCTCGATGCTGCACTGTAATCCACAAAAAATTCCTAGGCCAATAAAGTTGATTCTGATTCTGATTTTAACCTTCAGAAAATGACCTATTGCTAAGGACCACCCTAATATATATATATATATATATATATATATATATATATATATATCTTCCTCAACACACTCTTTTGGTATTAATATTAATGCATTTGCCTCACACATAGGGGGTTATTCTAGTTCATTCTTTCTGACAAAATCCTTCTTAGATGGACAAAACCATGTGCACTGCGGGTGGGGCAGATGTAACTTGTGCAGAGAGAATTAGATTTGGGTGGGGTTTTTCTTCAAAGTGAGATCTACAGATGGCGCCGGGCTTGTCTTTGCTGGGGATGGCGGAGGACTCGCCACCCGCCATCCCCCGCCCCGCGCCATCTGTATGTCGGAAGGGGACGCGCGTGCACGAGGTGCACGCGCGTCCCGTTCCGACGGTGCTTTTCCCCGGGTCCCCGCCGGCTTCCCCGGGTCCCCGCCGGTCCACACCGCCCCCCCGCAGCCCCCCGCAGCCCTGCCCGTCTCCCTGAAGCTGGAGACGGGCAGGACTGCACCCGCCGCGCCGCCTCGCCGCCCGGCTATTGAGACGCTCGTGCGTGGGAAACGCACGAGCGTCTCATTCAGCCAGAGCGCCAGATTGCTGGCGGATCGCCAGGGACACGGTCCTGGCGCTCCGCCAGCAATAATAAGGCCGGCGCCATCTGTATATTGCAGTGTAAAATAAAGCAGTCAGTATTTTCCCTGCATAGAAACAAAATAACTCACCCAAATCTAATTCTATCTGCACATGTTACGTCTGCCCCCCTGCAGTGCACATGGTTTTGTCCATCTAAGAAGGATTTTGTCAAAAAGAATGAACTAGAATAAACCCCATAGTTGTCTTTCTTACTCCGTAATCCATTCATCCACATTCATACAGCCCTGAGCTAAGGAGTTGTGCAGGTGTACGAGATGCACATGCTTTCAAAGAGAATCACCACAATGAGCTTCATGATTTATAATTTTACTAACAAATTGTATGGCTTATGCTGATAGTACCGTATGCTACCCAGTGCCGTCTTTCCCATTGGGCACGATGGGCAGTTGCCCGGGGGCCCTAGGACCTAGGGGCCCCCGGCCCAGCCCAATGGGAAAGATGGTGGCCGGGGTCCGGGAATCCGCTCACCCTCGCTGGGGGATACGGGCAGGGGGATCAGGGCGGTGGCGGTAGCTAGAAGCCTGATTCGGCGAAGCTCTATTTGCCGGCGGGGCGGGAAGCGCTGTTGCATTTGAATAGACTGGCCGGACGCTGATTGGCTGAATTCAGAAAATCAGCATCCGGCCAGTCTTTGAAAAGGCAACAGCGCTTCCCACCCCGCCGGCAAATAGCGCTTCACCTCCTAGCTAGCAGTGAATTTAATTTCGGGGGTCCGTGTGCCGGGGTTCTGATCACCCTCACTGGGTGATCAGGCAGGGGGATCAGGGCATCGGTGGCGGTAGCTAGGAGCCCGAAGCGGCGAAGCGCTATTTGCCGGCAGGGGGGGGCGAGAAGCGCTGCTGCATTTAAAATGACTGGCTGAATGCTGATTGGCTGAATTCAGCCAATCAGCATCCGGCCAGTCTTTTCAAATTCAACAGCGCTTCCCGCCCCCGCCGACAAATAGTGCTTCGCCGCTTCGGGCTCCTAGCTACCGCCACCGCCGCCCTGATCCCCTTCCCCAGCGAGGATGGTCGGATCCCCGCCACCCGGCCACCATCTTTCCCATTAGCGCTATTTGCCGGTGGGGCGGGAAGCGCTGCTGCATTTGAAAAGACTGGCCGAACGCTGATTGGCTGAATTCAGCCAATCAGCGTCTGGCCAGTCTTTTCAAATGCAACATCTCTTCCCGCCCCGCCAGTTAATAGCGCTTTGCCACTTCAGGGCAGGCTCCTAGCTACCGCCGCTGCCCTGATCCCGCTGCCCGGATCCCCCAGCGAAGATGATTGGATCCCCGGCCGCCGGAAGCTGACTGGCTGCCGCACGGAGCCAGAGAGGTGAGGGTTGGGGAGGTGACTGTGGGCTCCTGGGCAAACTAATTTGGGGGGGTCCAGTGAACTAGGTTGCCCAGGGGCCCTTCCTAATGTTAAGACGGCCCTGATGCTACCCTCCAGCCAGGGCCGGTGCTAGGGTGTCCGGCGCCCTCCTGCAAACCATAAATTTTGCGCCCTTTCACATTGCCATTGCAACAAGCTGCAGCCCGATTGTGGGAGCGTATGCAACATGCGATCCTATGGAGGATCTCGGGTGCATGTACATGTATGCATACACCATCTCAGTGCTGTGTCCGCAAAATGTTGCAGGCACTAAAGGTGCCCATACACACTGCGAGAATTGCATATGTTATGGGCTAGATTGCATCGCAGGGCATGCATGCAATGTGTGTGCGATGCGATCCGAAAGCAGTACAAAAAGTATGTGCAGCACATACCTTTTGTACTGTGCGATGCCGGCAGGAGCGCACATCGCATCGCACGCTGCTATTGCAGTGTGTATGGCCACCTTTAGGCACATAACCCAGGCCATTATTTAAAAAGTGTCTAAATTAATATAAAATCTACAATTATTAAAAAATGTAAACCTGTATAATAAAAGACTCACTGTTCTTTTGCTGTTTAACTCTTGTGCAGTCCCTACTCTTCTATCTGCATAGGCAGGATGCTGAGGACGCCATTACACCCGTCTCGTGACTGAGGGGGAAAGGAGGGGAGAGAAGGAGGAGATGCAAGGGGAGGAATGGGTAGGGGGCAGATCCGGACATGACATGTCATCCAGGCATACACAGACAGCGCTACATGCCTCAGTGCAAGTGTCCGTGAGGAAGAGGGGGCAGGTCACAGGAGGAGGACAGTGTGTGCGCGGTGCAGGGATAGGCGCTGTGAGCGGCGTGCAGGCTGTGTGCACTCACAGTGCAGGGAGCAGCCCTTTATACTGCCGCCTGCCCGCTGTCAGACAGGCGCTGCGGGCGGCGTGCAGGAGGCAGTGACAGTGAGGGCTGAGGCAGCTTTAGCAGAGCAGGGAGGGAGACAGCGCCTTTTCAGCATGGCGCCTCCCTGCTTTGCAGGAGCTGCTGAGTGGGTAGCGCCGGCCCTGCCTCCAGCTATAAGGTCTGTAATGTCATTAGTAACTTTATCAATCATTAGATGTTGTCAGGAATCACGGTGTGCTTTTCCCTCGGCCGCGATCCATGGCACGATGTCCCCTGTGTCCCTCTGGTCCCCGTTCGGCATCCCATTCTGGCCCATTGCTGCATGGGTGCTGCCATGACACTTGCGTCAGCTGAGTTTGGGAAGCTCTGCCCTAGATCCTTACAAATCATGTCTCACCAACTGTATTTGGAAATGCAATTTCATTTTTTTTCTTTTGTAGAAAGCTGATCACATGTGAAATTTCAATTAGCAAAATGTCATACAATTGACTAATTTATCTTAACCCCTTCCTGACAGAGCCAGTTTTTGCGTTCCTGACAGAGCCCTTTTTTTCAAATCTGACATGTATCACTTAAGTGGGGATAACTTTTTTTTGCTTTTACTTATCCCAGTGATTTTGAGATTGTTTTTTCGTGACACATTGTACTTCAAATTAGTGGTAAATTTGGGTCGATACAGTCTGTGTTTTTTTGTGAAAAATACCAAAATGTCGTGAAAAAATGGAAAATTTAGCAATTTGCAAAATGTTAAATTTTCTGCTTGTGAGACAAATAATCATACCACTCAAAATAGTTAATAACTAACATAGACCATATGTCTACTTTATGTTTCCATCATTATTTCAACTTCCTTTTATTTTTTTTGGACACTAGGAGGCTTACAATATGAATAGCAAATTCTCAAATTTTCAAGAAAATTTCAAACACTGATTTTTTTAGGGACCAGTTCAGTTCTGATGTGACTTTGAGGGACTTGTATGTGAGACACCCCCATAAATGATACCATTTCAAAAACTGCACCCCTCACAGTATTCAAAACAGCATTTTGGAAGTTTGTTAACCCTTTAGGTGTTTCACAGGAATTAAAACAAAGTGTAGGTGAAATTTCAAAATTTCATTTTTTTTGCAGATTTGCAATTTTAATACATTTTTCTAAGGAACACAGTACATTTTACTAGAGAAATGTGACTAAAAATTGATTCCCCCAATTCTTTTGTTTTCATAAATATCCTATATGTGGCCCTAGTGTGCACGTTGACCAAACCACAGGCTTCATAATAGAAGGAGCACCTACTTGATTTTGGAGCCTCCTTTTTATGAGATTATTTTTTAGGCACCATGTAGGTTTCTAGGCACCATAAGATGCTAAAATTTAGGAACCCCCCCACAAGTGACCCCATTTTGCAAACTACACCCCTCAGGGAATTCATCTAGGGGTATAGTGTACATTTCAAACCCCCAGGGGTTTCACCAATTGTGGTACAACTGGGCAGTGAAAATGAAAAATTAAATTTTTTACACAAAAATGCAGTTCTGGCTCAAAATTTTTCATTTTCAGAAGGTATGAAGGAGAAAAAGCACCCCAAAATATGTGCCCCAATTTCTCCCGAGTACGGCAATGCCTCACATGTGACCAAAAAATACCATTTGGGTGCATGGCAGGACTCAGAAGGGAAGGAGTGATTTTTGGTGGTGGAATGTTGGTGGGTGCTATGTCGCATTAGCAAGACCCCCAAAGCACCAATACAGTGGAACCCCCCCACAAGTGACCCCATTTTGCAAACTACACCCCTCAGGGAATTCATCTAGGGGTATAGTGTACATTTCAAACCCCCAGGGGTTTCACCAATTTTGATACAACTGGGCAGTGAAAATGAAAAATTACATTTTTTTACACAAAAATGCAGTTCTGGCTCAAAATTTTTCATTTTCAGAAGGTATGAAGGAGAAAAAGCACCCCAAAATCTGTGCCCCAATTTCTCCCGAGTACGGCAATGCCTCACATGTGACCAAAAAATACCATTTGGGTGCATGGCAGGACTCAGAAGGGAAGGAGTGATTTTTGGATTTTGCAGCTCAGATTCTGGTGGAATTTTGGTGGGTGCTATGTCGCATTAGCAAGACCCCCCAAGCACCAATACAGTGGAACCCCCCCACAAGTGACCCCATTTTGCAAACTACACCCCTCAGGGAATTCATCTAGGGGTATAGTGTACATTTCAAACCCCCAGGGGTTTCACCAATTTTGATACAACTGGGCTGTGCAAATGCAAAATTACATTTTTTACACAAAAATGCAGTTCTGGCTCAAAATTTTTCATTTTCACAAGGAATGAAGGAGACAAAGCACCCCAAAATCTGTGCCCCAATTTCTCCCGAGTACGGCAATGCCTCACATGTGACCAAAAAATACCATTTGGGTGCATGGCAGGACTCAGAAAGGAAGGAGTGATTTTTGGATTTTGCAGCTCAGATTCTGGTGGAATGTTGGTGGGTGCTATGTTGCATTAGCAAGACCCCCCAAGCACCAATACAGTGTAACCCCCCCACAAGTGACCCCATTTTGCAAACTACACCCCTCAGGGAATTCATCTAGGGGTATAGTGTACATTTCAAACCCCCAGGGGTTTCACCAATTTTGATACAACTGGGCAGTGAAAATGAAAAATTACATTTTTTTTACACAAAAATGCAGTTCTGGCTCAAAATTTTTCATTTTCATAAGGTATGAAGGAGAAAAAGCACCCCAAAATCTGTGCCCCAATTTCTCCCGAGTATGGCAATGCCTCATATGTGACCAAAAAATACCAGTTGGGTGCATGGCAGGACTCAGAAGGGAAGGAGTGATTTTTGGTGGTGGAATGTTGGTGGGTGCTATGTCGCATTAGCAAGACCCCCAAAGCACCAATACAGTGGAACCCCCCCACAAGTGACCCCATTTTGCAAACTACACCCCTCAGGGAATTCATCTAGGGGTATAGTGTACATTTCAAACCCCCAGGGGTTTCACCAATTTTGATACAACTGGGCAGTGAAAATGAAAAATTACATTTTTTTACACAAAAATGCAGTTCTGGCTCAAAATTTTTCATTTTCAGAAGGTATGAAGGAGAAAAAGCACCCCAAAATCTGTGCCCCAATTTCTCCCGAGTACGGCAATGCCTCACATGTGACCAAAAAATACCATTTGGGTGCATGGCAGGACTCAGAAGGGAAGGAGTGATTTTTGGATTTTGCAGCTCAGATTCTGGTGGAATTTTGGTGGGTGCTATGTCGCATTAGCAAGACCCCCCAAGCACCAATACAGTGGAACCCCCCCACAAGTGACCCCATTTTGCAAACTACACCCCTCAGGGAATTCATCTAGGGATATAGTGTACATTTCAAACCCCCAGGGGTTTCACCAATTTTGATACAACTGGGCTGTGCAAATGCAAAATTACATTTTTTACACAAAAATGCAGTTCTGGCTCAAAATTTTTCATTTTCACAAGGAATGAAGGAGACAAAGCACCCCAAAATCTGTGCCCCAATTTCTACCGAGTACGGCAATGCCTCACATGTGACCAAAAATACCATTTGGGTGCATGGCAGGACTCAGAAAGGAAGGAGTGATTTTTGGATTTTGCAGCTCAGATTCTGGTGGAATGTTGGTGGGTGCTATGTTGCATTAGCAAGACCCCCCAAGCACCAATACAGTGGAACCCCCCCACAAGTGACCCCATTTTGCAAACTACACCCCTCAGGGAATTCATCTAGGGGTATAGTGTACATTTCAAACCCCCAGGGGTTTCACCAATTTTGATACAACTGGGCAGTGAAAATGAAAAATTACATTTTTTTACACAAAAATGCAGTTCTGGCTCAAAATTTTTCATTTTCAGAAGGTATGAAGGAGAAAAAGCACCCCAAAATCTGTGCCCCAATTTCTCCCGAGTATGGCAATGCCTCATATGTGACCAAAAAATACCAGTTGGGTGCATGGCAGGACTCAGAAGGGAAGGAGTGATTTTTGGTGGTGGAATGTTGGTGGGTGCTATGTCGCATTAGCAAGACCCCCAAAGCACCAATACAGTGGAACCCCCCACAAGTGACCCCATTTTGCAAACTACACCCTCAGGGAATTCATCTAGGGGTATAGTGTACATTTCAAACCCCCAGGGGTTTCACCAATTTTGATACAACTGGGCAGTGAAAATGAAAAATTACATTTTTTTACACAAAAATGCAGTTCTGGCTCAAAATTTTTCATTTTCAGAAGGTATGAAGGAGAAAAAGCACCCCAAAATCTGTGCCCCAATTTCTCCCGAGTACGGCAATGCCTCATGTGTGACCAAAAAGTGGCAGGACTCAGAAGGGAAGGAGTGATATTTGGATTTTGCAGCACAAATTCTGGTGGAATGTTGGTGGGTGCTATGTCGCATTAGCAAGACCCCCAAAGCACCAATACAGTGGAACCACCCCACAAGTGACCCCATTTTGCAAACTACACCACTCAGGGAATTCATCTAGGGGTATAGTGTACATTTCAAACCCCCAGGGGTTTCACCAATTTTGATACAACTGGGCAGTGAAAATGAAAAATTACATTTTTTTACACAAAAATGCAGTTCTGGCTCAAAATTTTTCATTTTCATAAGGTATGAAGGAGAAAAAGCACCCCAAAATCTGTGCCCCAATTTCTCCCGAGTATGGCAATGCCTCATATGTGACCAAAAAATACCAGTTGGGTGCATGGCAGGACTCAGAAGGGAAGGAGTGATTTTTGGATTTTGCAGCTCAGATTCTGGTGGAATGTTGGTGGGTGCTATGTGGCATTAGCAAGACCCCCGAAGCACGGTGAAATGATGAACCTAATAATCCATAGATGTGTGGTATATTTTAAAACACTCCTTTATACATAGGCCGGGTTTGTCGGGGCAAGTTTCACAGTGGAAAATAGTTTCCTTTCTTATTCCCTTTTTATAGCAAACTTTGCACCTTTTTTGTGTCCTGCCCTTTCTTGCAGTGGAGGGGATTTCGTTCGGAAAATGCTGCCCTGGTACAATACGGGGGCCAGTACTAGAAGTACTGGGGCCCTCTGCCTGCTGGTTCCCAAATACTAGGCCCTTTATGACTTCCTCTTGAAAGTGCATAAATGTCCCCCTCTGGCCGGTAGAACGGAATAGCACGTAAGCGTTATACAGTGCCATCTGGATGATATACACGGCCAGCTTCTTGTACCAGATTTTTGTTTTCCGCAGGGCACTGTACGGCTTCAGTACCTGATCTGAAAGATCCACTCCGCCCATGTACCTATTGTAATCCAGGATACAATTAGGTTTTGAGGTGTGGGTACTGGTACCTCGTACAGGGACGGAGGTGGTACTGTCTCCGTGAATTGTTGTCAGTATAAGGACATCCCTCTTGTCCTTATATTTGACCAACAACATATTTTCGGTACATATTCCCCTGCTTTCACCCCTTCTCATTACTTGGGCAATGTGCGTTTTTGGGAAGCCTCTTTGGTTCTTGCGCACAGTACCGCAAGCTGCTGTACCTCTTGAACCAAGGGCCTTAAACAGGGGGATGCTAGTGTAAAAGTTATCCACATAGAGGTGATAACCTTTATCCAGGAAGGGGTGCACTAAATCCCAGACAATTTTTCCACTAACACCTACGAGGGAGGGGGGGCATTCTGGCGGTTCAATTCTTGAATCCTTCCCTTCATATACCCTAAACCTGTGAGTGTACCCTGAGGTGCTTTCACACAGCTTATACATTTTTATGCCATACCTTGCCCTCTTACTGGGAAGGTACTGGCGGAATTTAACCCTTCCTTTAAAATGTATAAGGGACTCGTCTATGCAAATGAATTTATCTGGGATGTACATCTCTTCAAATTTGGCACTGAAATGATCAATGACCGGCCTGACTTTGAATAGCCGGTCAAAGGTGGGATCATCTCTGGGTGGGCACTGTGCATTATCGTTGTAATGCAAAAATTTAAGGATCGTCTCAAATCGAGCCCGGGGCATGGCCATACGGTAAAATAGGGTGCTGTACAGAACATCTGTACTCCAATATTGCCTAATTTCTGGCTTTTTTACTATGCCCATATGAAACACCAGACCCCAAAACGTCATCATCTCTACTGCATCTACAGGGGTCCACCTAGCAAATGATGACGTGGGGTTTTGAGCAATAAACTGCTGGGCATATAAATTAGTTTGGTCCACCATTAAATTTATAAAATCATCAGAGAAAAATAATTTGAAAAAGTCAATTTCTCTGAGACCTGTGGAATCAAATTGGATTCCTGGCATGGCCAAAAACTCAGGAACCTGGGGCTCAAAATTGTCTGGTGGTGGGGTCCATACGAGATCAATTATTGGGGGGTGGGTCTCAGCTGCTCTACGGGGGCGTCTTTGAGGGGGTCCCTCATCACCAGAGGAGGAAGAGGAGCTTAAGACGAATCCTTCAAATTCCCCGCTTGCATCACTGGCTGTGTCAGAGTCAGAGGCAAGCATGGCATATGCCTCCTCCGCTGAATACATTCTTCTGGATGACTGGGATGACATTTGGGATGACATTTGGGATGACATTTGGGATGCCATTTTTATTTTTGTGTTACTGGTAGTGAAATGTTTCAACACGTGTATAGTGTAGGGGGGGGTACAAACTTTATTTCAACCCGGGGGGTATGTAGTGTGTAGTGTGTATGTAGTGCAGAAAAAAAAAATACTTTATACAAAAAAAAAAAAATTGAAGGGGTTAAAAAAAAAAAAAAATTGAAGGGGTTAAAAAAAAAAAAAATTGAAGGGGTTAAAAAAAAAAAAAAAGGTCCTGCGCCAAAAATTGAGCACAGATGTTGGTCAGTAACGTCCGTCACTGAACAGCGCTCAAAGGCAACAGGAATTGGATCAAAAAAAAAAAAAAATAGATCAACCCTGTGCCGAAAAAGATGATCAGTGATGTACGTCACTGATCAGCGCACAGTGGCCACAGGACACCCACAAAATCACAGTGTGTGTAAAAAAAAAATTAAAAAAAGACCCCACAGCACACACAAAAAAAAAAAAAGGTGATCAGTGATGCGACACTGATTACCAGTGAGGGGCAGCAGGTGCACAACCTTTGGTGCAACTGACAGTGCAACTGGCAGGTATATATATAAAAAAAAAACCTCTGCACCCCCAAAAAGTTGCTGATCACCTCAGATATAGTGATCAGCACAAAAGGCGGGGGCAGCAGACACAAAATTTAGCACTCTCTATCACTCTCTGTCACTATCTCTCTCTATCTCTCTATCTCTCACTATCTATCACTCTATGACACTGCAGCAGCAGCACTGACAGTTATATATATGAAAAATAACCCCTGCACCCCCAAAAAGTTGCTGGGGGTGCACAAAAGGGGGTCAGCAGACACAAAATATAGCAGTCTCTATCACTCTCTGTCACTATCTCTCTCTATCTCTCTATCTCTCTATCTCTCACTATCTATCACTCTATGACACTGCAGCAGCAGCACTGACAGGTATATATATATATATATATATATATATATATATAAAAATACCCTGCGCCCCCAAAAAGTTGCTGATCAGTTAATTTATACTGATCAGCACAAAAGGGGGGGCAGCAGTCAGTTATATAAAAAATATATAGCACAATCTGTCACTATCTCTCTATCTCTCTCTATCTCTCTCTCTCTATCTCTCTCTATCTCTCTCTATCTCTCTATCTATAACTCTATTACACTGCAGCAGCACAAAATATAGCACTCTCTGTCACTAGGCCTCTCTATCTCTCTCTATCTCTCTCTCTCTATCTCTCTATCTAATAACTCGCAGCAGCACAACACAGCACAACACAGCACAGGATGTCACAAGAAGCAAGATCCAGGCAGTGATCAGGTAAGTATTTAGCAAGGTTCTGGTCAGTAAATGGCGACAGCTGGGCACGGTGACCGCACTGCACGCTATTCCAGACCGGAATGGCGTCTGCAGTGCAGTCACCGTTAGTTTAAACCCCCCTCCATGGCTGTGATTGGTCCGTCGGTCCGACGGACCAATCACGGCCTTTGGGGGCGGGCGGGGTGAGGTGGGGTGACACCAGTGCTGAACTACTCTCTTATTTTTTTTTTATAAATGTAATCGGTACTTATGTAGTATCTGGGCTGCCGATTTCTAAATCGGGTACATCGCATCGCATCGCATGCGACCATCGGATGCGATGCGATGCGATGCGATGACTCGATTTTTCCATAGGAATCAATGTTAAAATGGACTGAGTCCATTTTAACATGGAATTCAATGGGAAAAAGGGGTCCTTTTCATACCCCTACTATCCAAGTGGGCATGGAGTAGGATATAAACCTGTGGCGAGCGTAGCGAGCCACCGAGCCCGAAGCGTGGCGAGCGTAGCGAGCCCCGCGAGGGGACACAGAATACCGTCCCCTCGCGGGGCACGCTTCGCTCGCCACGCTTCGGGCTCGGTGGCTCGCTACGCTCGCCACAGGTTTATATCCAACTCCATGCCCACTTGGATAGTAGGGGTATGAAAAGGACCCCTTTTTCCCATTGAATTCCATGTTAAAATGGACTCAGTCCATTTTAACATTGATTCCTATGGAAAAATCGGGTCATCGCATCCGATGGTCGCATGCGATGCGATATCGCATCGCATCGCATCTGATTGTATGCCTTAACTTAAGGCATACAATCAAAAAATCGGCAGCCCAGATACTACATAAGTACCATGTAATCTTTATAATAATCTGACACCAAGAACTACTGCAATTATCTGTTTTATAAATGAACCCCCAAGATGTCACCAATATTTATAAGAACAGTGAAGCAGTAAGATGGTAAGAAGACAGAAGAGCTGGCATGTTGTAGGACTGTAAGTAAAGGAACCACAAAATCTTCGGCCTGGTCATTAATCTCTATTTAACTTGAAATTTTTACCCTATAAACAGTAATATCTTTTATAGCAGCCAGGCAATCCTATACCTTGCATGCCATAAACCTCTGACATTGCACAGCTTGCAGCTAAATGGAACACTTTGCAACCGAGTTAAGTCATATATACCCACTAATCTAGAATTCATTTAATACCTATCAAAAAACATTGTTACTATTCGCTTATGAAAAGAGAAAGAAAAGAAGGCATGGCAGTTGTCAGTGACTATCTGAACAGTCTGTGCATACAGTACATACAGTAAGTGAACTTCGATCCCCAAACGCAGTGCGACGTTGTGACGAAAAGTGTAGGTCATGGCCTCTGTGCCGTGGTGTGGTGACATCATATATCGTTCTTCCTCTGGAGTTGAGTGTTAGCAGTCTGGAATGACACTATGGGCCTTATTCTGATCGGTGCGGATATTCCCGCATGCGGACGGACCGCCGATGTTGATCGTCTGCGCATGTGCAGAGGTCACTCTGCGCATGTGCAGGCGATTTCGCCGCACGGATTCTTTATACGCCGCACAGGGGGCGTAGAGGGGCGTGAGAGGCTACTTAGCCTCATTACCCTATGCATACGCCCCGCGTTTCATGGGCGTTCCCATGCAAACGCGGGGCGTATGCATGGTAATGAGGCCGTGACGCGTGGGTACGGGGCGGGCATCTGACATCGCCGGATGTCAGCTGCCCGCCCCCATACATGATTTCACACGGACAAGTGTCCGTGTGGTCTTGTGTAGCGGGACCTGGTGGAGCGTGCGGCCCTGCATTCGATGTTCGGCGACCATCGAATGCAGGGGCTGCTCCCAAGACGGAGGAGGCGTATCCCCGTCCAATTTCATGCGGATCGCCATATATCCGCGTACGGACGGCAGGTGGCGATCCGTATGGAAGGCGGGGATTCGCCTGCACGGTCGCGGCCGCATATTCTGATCGGGCCGCACCGATCAGAATAAGGCCCTATGTGGAGAGATTATCTCTGAATACTCCCCTTGATTGAGGACTGCTGTCCAGTTGTCATCTATACACCCTGCATGAGCCCGCAAGCCTCCTTCTCTTCTTTCCATTTCTTTCTTTACCATCTTAGTTTCCCCCACTTCCTTCAATATCTCTACACCAGCTCACAATCTTCATCTCATTTCTATCTCCCTTATATCCCTCTTTCACCAATCTCCATCTCCCCCTCTTCTTCCCATCTCTATTTCCCCTTCTACCTCTTATCTCACTCTCATGATCTTCCCTTCCTTCCAGTTTTCTTTCTCTGTTAATTTATATTAGTATCACCTGTGTTGAAGCAGCTTTCTTATGAATTAACCTGTTTAAAATAGGTGATGGCAATCATACATTACGAGGGAAGTCCTGGCATGGGTCATGTTGGGAGGCATGCAGCTTTGTGCCTAGCCAAAGGTTATAGCACATACCTCCCAACATAACCCTCTCCAGGAGGGACGCAAAGCTCTGCTCCCGGACTTCCCTCTTAATTCAATTGCCATCACCTGTTTTAAACAGGTTCATTGATAAGAAAGGTGTTTCAGCACAGGTGATGGTAATCATGCATTAAGAGGAAAGTCCAGGAATAGAGCATTGTGTCCCTCCTGGAGAGAGTCATGTTGGGAGGTAAGCAACACGGCTGTAAAGCCGTCCATTACCAGGTCTTCTTGTGGACGATCTGAGAATTCCACATGTGCTGTTAGGGCATCTTGGATGTCGATGTTATAGCTATAGAAAAACTGCTTATCCCATGTGCCACATGTGTAGTGCCCGGAATCTTTTGTTTGTGCCCGAAATAGTACATGGTCATACACTTGGATGGCAAACCTCTTCAGGGCATCGGACACATATTAATTACACAGGTTCTGTGGCAGTTTAAAACCAGGTGAAATGGAGTCTTGAGGTGTGGCAGTTTAAAACCAGGTGAAAGACAGCCACAGAACCTGTGTAATTAATATGTGTCCCGGATTAAAGGGATGAGTTGGTCACCCTATCTACACACCTTACAATAATCTTACAATAGACATTGGAAAACACAGCAGGAAACTGTATTACAGAACAAGAAATCAATAGTGTATGAAAAATAGTTTCCCCTTCACTATTTTATTGCAGTGTATACACAGTGTCATAAAGAAGCAGTGAGGTTCAACAGTACATACCACATACCCTCCAACATGACCCATTCCATTAGGTACAAAATGCTCTGTTTCCTGGACTTCCCTGCCAGTGGCAGTTACAGAGGTGGGACTCCAGCACAGTCCAAAATTCAAAGAGAGGAGCCACATCAACTGTCAGTGAGTCCAGGACAGTGATGTTTGGAGTGGCATTAGGTGTGTCTCCTCTTTTTTGTATATTGGACTGTGCTGGAGCCCCAACTCTGCAACTGCCACTGGAGGGAAGTCCAGGAACAGAGCATTTTGTACCTAATGGAATGGGTCATGTTGGAGGGTATGGTATGTATACCTATATATATCATATATACTTTATGTCTCCTGCTGTTATATGTATCCTACTGTTGATATACCTCTGGTGGAGGCCTCAGGAGCAGCGTGGAGGAGGGGATAAGGACAAGGCAGAGGAGGTGGGCTGGCAGTGGAGGCAGAGGAGGAAGCGAGCGCCAAGAGCTGAAAGCCGAGGACGCAGCGGCCGGAGCAAGGAGGAGGCTGCTGAAACCAGGCACCCGCCCAGAGAAAGGAGAGTGCTGCAGCCCCTGGCAGCACCATCGGCCTGGGGGACACCACAGGAAGGCAGATCACCTCCACTTCCTTTCTCTATGGACATGGAGGGCCAGGCACAAGCAGGACGAGCAGACTCAGTGAGAAGGACCTAGCTCACTCGGCGACCCATCCCCCCCTCCCCGGGCCAGGACAGGAGGGGAACAGGAGGCACATTAGCCAGGAGGACCCCCAGCATTGCACCCAGAGGCTGGTAGGATCCCCCCAACAGCCCCCCCCAGCAGGCCACATCAGCCCCGTGTAACTCACGCCCTACTCTCCCCCGGCCTCACTGACTGACTCTTTCTCCCCCCCCCCCCACCACCCACGCTACCCACGGCTCTCCCTACTGGAAGATGGCCTGTTGAGGCCCTCAAGATGGCGCCACAATGGCTGCCTAGGAACTGTGCACTCAGCCATATGTATCCCATGTCTCCTATGTGAGAACTGTACTGTCTCTGCTGTAACTGTGCTGTCTTTGCTCATACTGTTACCTCATACTGTGCTCATACTGTTACCCACCTGGCTGCTGCAAAGACCAGTGGCGCCACGGATGGCTACCTAGGCGCTGTGCAGCTTGGCGGGTATGTGTTCCCTTTATTTGATAACTGTACTGTCCCTGCTTATATT
The DNA here is from genome assembly GCF_055691185.1 of Crinia signifera. Lineage (NCBI taxonomy): Eukaryota > Metazoa > Chordata > Amphibia > Anura > Myobatrachidae > Crinia > Crinia signifera. Next base: position 54,882,692 of record NC_139221.1, on the reverse strand, counting down.
GCTCCCACCTGGCTGCTGCACCGACCAGTGGCAACATGGATGGCTGCCTAGGCGCTGTGCAGCTCAGTGGGTATGTGTTCTCATGTGATAACTGTACTGTTCCTGTTTATATTGTTACCCATCTGGCTACTGCAACTACCAGTGGCGCCGCTGATGGTTGCCTAGGCGCTGTGCAGCTCGGCGGGAATGTGCCCCCCGCATATAATGTCTTAATGTAATGTATGTAAAGTCCCCCCCCCCCCTTCATCCCTGCTTGATGCTGCACTGTAATCCACAAAAAAATCTGAGTGTGCGCAAGCACACATGGCCAATAAAGTTGATTCTATTTTATATTATACTGTATACAGTATTCTATAAGTATAAACATTGGGTGTTTTAAATTCCTTTATCTGCATTTGCTGGATAATTAAAAATGTGAAAATTCTACATTGTTTTATGAACCTTTAAAGAAAAACTATAATAAGGAAACAATACATTTTCTGGAAAGTAATGTTTACGTAATGCTTAAATGTATTTCTTTTGTCTGTAAAAATCTTCCTTGCTCTGTCAATGACATGAGTCATTAGGAATTACCTACAGGAAAAGACAGGCCTCTGACCTTTGAAGGACCACATAGATCAAAGGAGGCCCCCATTGTGTGTTAGATACTATCTCTAGGTGCAGCTCAGGTGGATGCTTTGTGATGAACCCACGTGGAAATAGACGAATGACCTGTGTATTGACAGCTAAGAGAAAAAGCTGATGATGCTTTGAGGTAGGGGTCAGTCTTTTCTCAGACTGGTTTGGCTAGCCTTTCATATTACAGGTCCTCTGTCAGACAGGTGACACTTAGGTAACTTTAAGGTATGGAAAAGATGCAACAGCTTTATATTGGGTCTAACACATCCCATTACATCTGTACAACAAAAAAAAGGTATATACATATTGCTTTGCCTTTTTGCTCATGAATTCTTAATTTGTAGTATTCACTATTTTATTTGCAACCCTACAAAAGCTAAACAAATGTTTTAATAACCCACAATAAAAATAATAATAATAATAATAATAATACAAAAAAAGTTAAATTCTTAATTAAAAAACATCTATCTATCATCTATAGTTAGAGAACTTCAGATAAACCTGCAATTTGTGAGGGTAATAATTTTAGCTATGCAATATAAAAATAAATAATAAATAAGTAAATAGTAAAACATTTGGAAGCATTTAAATAAATGAAGTCTGTAAGTGAAAATTGTTTTATCTACCTGCTCAAGTCTACTTGTGTTTGATTTACAGACCCTATGAGTCTGCTCTCACCACACAGTTGGTCTGAACCAAATATGTACCTGAAGAGTTTCCATAATGTTCACACTTTAAAAAGGGTGCTACATTTTTTACTCTTCTAAAGTTAGTATTAGGAATATTTTGCTAAAACGTTGCCCAGAAGTATAGGGCACTACCAGTAGTCACGTTGCACAAAGCATAGAAAGCAAAGTGGTATCGACAGTGGGACTGGTAGGTACAGAACACCATCACCTTCCAGGACTATAGCAGTATCTACACCTTTTATACAGTTGTGCTCATAAGTTTATATACCCTTGCAGAATTTATGATTTTCTGGCCATTTGTCAGAGAATATGAATGATAACTCACAAACTTTTCTTTCACTCATGGTTAGTGGTTGGGTGAAGCCATTTATTGTCACACAACTGTGTTTACTCTTTTTAAATGATAATGACAACAGAAACTACCCAAATGACCCTGATCAAAAGTTTACATACCCTGGAGATTTTGGCCTGATAACATGCACACAATTTGACACAAACAGGGTTGAATGGCTACTAAAGATAACCATCCACACCTGTGATCTGTTTGCTTGTAATCAGTGTGTTTGTATAAAATGTCAGTGAGTTTCTGGTCTCCTGAAAGACCCTTGCATCTTTCATCCAGTGCTGCACTGACGTGTCTGGATTCTGAGTCATGGGGAAAGCAAAAGAATTGTCAAAGGATCTGCGGGAAAAGGTAATTGAACTGTATAAAACAGGAAATGGATATAAAAAGATATCCAAGCAATTGAGAATGCCAATCAGCAGCGTTCAAACTCTAAGGCCCTTATTCTAGTTCACTCTTTCGGATGTGCATTCTTTTGGAAATGACCGAACGCACCGCACATCGGTACTGTAAGAGAACACACGCCTACATGTCGTCCGCGTCCGTTCAGACGGACTTCCACAAAAGAGGGAGTGGCGTCGGACTGCATCCACACGACCGTGTGCGGTTGAAACTCAAAGATTTATAATGGTCTTACTGCGTCCGAAAGGACGGCCAGCCGACCATACACACCGACTTGGCGTTTTTGCGGCCACATCACAAATCTATTCGGAAGTCATGCTTCAAACACATGACGCAATTATCCAATTAGGCTAACTCATATTATCTATATTAGTTTTTATTACAATCAATTAAATTCTATTTTAGACTTAAACACATTCCTTCCAATTGAGATTAACCCTTACATCATGTTCAGTTTCATTATTCCATTTTAACACCTTTACCTGTGCTTATGTGTGAGTACTATATATTTTTTTAAATCCAAATGCAAGCACAACAGAAGCCAAATGTGAAACAACACATAATAAATGTGAAATTGCTACAGTTGTATACACATTATGCATACTACATTACTTTATGTTTTTTCATAGTAATCTAGTATTGTGTCATGCAATGATTTTTTCCCTATAATAAAACAATATCTCTGTGCATATGTCAGGCTATGCGTGACTGACCTTTACCTGTAATGCATTCATAGGTTAGTGCATCCAATTGTACCTTTGGAATGTGTTAATTAATCACCAATGACCAGAGTACTGGATTGTATTGTGTTCAGCTGGGAATATTTTAGGTGCGGTGCGTACTAATTGGCAGATCCGAATGCGTTGCGCATGAACCATTGCCCTCCGAGATGTGAAAGCTGCTTGTTTTCCCCGAAGATTTCTGTTGTGTTGGTTCACGTGCGCTCGGTGGCCGGACCGAATGTACGCCTACCACTGCTCGTGCACTCCCACGTATACGCCCAGATTTAAGCCCAGTTTTTCCCACTTTGAAACCGCGCCCATATGTACACCCACATGACGCCCATATTTCGCCCATATTTACCAAGAGTGTTCGGTGGACATTTTTAGACTGTATTGTTGAGAACGAGTGCGGAGGCACAGCGGTGCACGTGCACAGTGCGTTGATTACGCATGCGCAGGAAGCTAAAAGTCGCCTTCCGAAAGATTGCGGAGCAGACCGACTCAACCAGAATAAGGCCCTAATTAAGGAGTGGAAAATTAGGGATTCTGTGGAAACCAAATCATATTCAGGTAGACCAACAACAATTTCAGCCACAACTGCCAGCAAAATTGTTTGGGATGCAAAGAAAAATCCACAAATATCTTCAGCTGAAATACAGGACTCTCTGGAAAAAAGTGGGGTGGTTGTTTCAAGATGCACAATAAGGAGGCATTTGAAGAAAAATGGGCTGCATGGTCGAGTCGCCAGAAGAAAGCCATTACTACGCAAACTCCACAAAGCATCCCACTTACAATACTCCAAACAGCACAGAGACAAGCCTCAAAACTTCTGAAATAAAGTCATTTGGAGTGATGAGACCAAAATTTTACTTTTTGGCCACAACCATAAATGTTACATTTGGAGAGGAGTCACCAAGGCCTATGATGAAACTCTGGGGAGATCTCAAACATGGAGTTCATGCAAGACAGCCCAAGGATTTACAGGAACTGGAGGATGTTTTCCAAGAAAAATGAGCAGCTTTACCATCTGAGAAAATAAAGACCCTCCTCCACAACTACCACAGAAGGCTTCAAGCTGTCATTGATGTTAAAGGGGGTATTAAGAACTGGGGTATGTAAACTTTTGATCAGGGTCATTTGGGTAGTTTATGTTATCATTATGATTTAAAAAGAGTAAACACAGTTGTTTGACAATAAATGGCTTCACCCAACCACTAACCATGAGTTTAGTTTGACAAATGGCCAGAAAATCATAAATTCTGTAAACTTATGAGCACAACTGTATGGTATCTGTGTCCATGTGTATAGTGTTTATCTGTCTTTTACACTTTTTGGTGACTTATTTTGAATGTTTTTCATCTTGATTGTAGTTTTCTAATAATTTATTTTTAGTTTTGATGACATCAGCTTCTGCATTTTGGTGTAGGATTTATGGCGATGATTCCCCGAAAGTGGAACAATAATTTAAAGTTTCTTATTTGCACCCTTATTTGTAGTTCTTTTCAGTGGTGGAACTACCATTGGGGCAGCAGGTGCATTGCCCCTGCTGTGTGGCATGTTGTGAACTTGGGTTGGAGTGGAGGGCCCAAATTAAGTTTTTGTACCTGGGCCAACCACTCACAGGTTTCACTACTGTTTCTTATCTATGTTCATACTTGCCAGTTTTGTTGCTACTCCATCCAGGAGGGAGCAGCCTTCTGTTGCAACAGGGGGCAGTGCTCTGAAAAATGAAAATGGCAGTGGCGTAACAATAGCTCCGCAGACCACGTGGTGGCTTGGAGGCGCTTGGTAAGTTTGAGCACCGAGGGTCTGCTGGGACTACTGCTAATGGGACTGCCGCTATTGCCGGGTCTTTTACTGATCCACTGCCTATACGGCTGCAGTGACAGTCCCGGCGCTTCCTCTTGTTGTCATTATAAATGCCTCTCAGAAAATGGCTGCTCCCTCACAGCATACAGTTATTGAAGATGGTAGAGGAGGCAGCTGCCTCCTCTTGCATCCTTAATAACTGTCTTCTGTGAGGCAGCAGCCATTTTGCAAGGGACATTTTTTCATTGTATCAGCAGGAGTGCTGGGATCACAGACAGGTAGATCTAGTTACACCACTGCATTGCAAAGCGGGAGTGATGGTACATTGACACAATATAGCATGAATTGCATCCTCGCCCTCACCCTCGCGCCTGTAAGCATTATTGAGCAGGAACCGGTGGGGGTATGGTTGAGTGGCAGTGCAGCAGGCCTCGGGAGACTTGCTGAATTAAGGGGGGTGCTCAGGGAGTCATTACCCCAGGGTCCCTCTGTGGTCAGCATGTATTTTTAAAAATACATGCTGACCACAGAGGACCACCCTATCTTAAGTGACCCGGGGTCCCTGAAGGCTTAATCCGGTCCTGCTTTACTCCCAACCTTACCCATTTGGATGTGGAGACTGGATAGACAATACTGAAAATCCTACAGCGGTAACATAAGGTTCCCGAAGGCATAAGACTGGACTGTGTGTGTGTATTTTCTCCTTTAATATGCTATATGCACAGGCAAAGAGATTTGCCAATGGCAAAAACTAAGAATCCACCACAAGAACTGCTATTTGCATATTCTATGTATGTATTCATCATCACTCATTGTGCGCATAGCATTAAAGGGGTCATTCTGATCCGTCCCCAGCGTATTCGCACCAGGGACTGATGTTTGCACCTTCGGTGAATTGCAGTCGCTGAGGTGTTTGCATGGGGGGTGGGCGGATCAAGGCAGGCAAAGGGCTTTTGCATGGGGACACCAAGCATTTCCTGGGCGTACCTACGAAAACACTGGATGTGCTCAGGAAAATGCAGGACATCCCCATGGGAATGCAGATGTGCGGCTGCCTGCCGGGGATGGGCGGCTGACTTCACAGAACATCAACCGCCCACCCCATTCTCGGACCGGCTGGTGCAAATATAGGTGAGTCAAGACTGACATATTTGTGAACAGGGGAAAACTGTCGACGACCATTGAATGATTTTGCCTCCGTACGCGTCCTTGTGATTGGATGTCCATGCAAAACATCCATTCACAGTGTGCCAGGAATGTACGCACGTCAGCGGGGGAGAAGACAGCGTTAGTTGCTGAATTTACGCTCCTTAGCGAGTCAACCAGAATCAGGCCCTAAGCATATTTGTGGGAACTCGCTAAATCTGCTGGTACTGACTAATGCTTTTGTGACTGGATGAGATTAAGAATGCGAATACAAAAAATTGTATTCGTATTCTTGATACGAATGACTACGACTGCATACGGCTGTGTCGTGTTCCAGAGGGGAATTTACAAAGCAGTCAAATACGACTGCTTTGTAACCCTCCAATGTCGTATTAATTAGTATTAACGGCCGTATATACGGTCGCTAATACGAATTCCTACAGGCAGTCTGCATGGATCAGTCAAAAAAACCAGCGTGGGGTCCCCCCCCACAGCCATAACCAGCACCAGGCTGACAGAGCCGGGGCTGGTAATAAAAAATCAGGAAACCCGACAAAGCGGGGTTCCCCGATTTTTTTAAAACCAGCCCCAGGCTCCAGGTCCGGGGCTGGTTCCCAAAATATGGGGGACAAAATGACTAGGGGTCCCCCGTATTTTAAGAACAAGCCCCAGGCCCAACCAGCAAGCAGGGTAATGCCACAGCCGGGGGACACTTATTATATAAGGTCCCGCGGCCAAAACATCACCCTACTACCAGTCAGCCTGGCCAGGGGCCCTGGGGGAGTGGGGACCCCCCCAATAAAGGGGTCCCCCCTCCAGGACTTACCTGACCAGGCTGAAGCCTGGTGCTGTCCCCGCTGACCCTGTGCGGTGGCCACCGGGCTGATGATCTTTGTGTAAAAAATAGATAAAACTATTGTTTAATACTGTGGAACTATGAGTCCCAGCAAGCCTCCCCCGCAAGCTGGGACTTGGAGAACCACAAGTCCCAGAATACGGGGCATTAAAGGGAACACTGGCACTTGTAGTTCCACAGTAATAAAAATAGTCAAATAAACACACTCTGACACACAATAAAAATAAAACTTGAATACATCCATTACACACATACTGATACTTACCTATCTTGAGCCCAGGGCCGCCAATAGCGGGGTGCTGTGAGTACAGCTGTCCCGACGTAGTCCTGGTCTTCTGGCACATGCCGGCGATTCCGGCAGCTCTTCGCATCGGACTGTGGAGAGGCGCAGAGATCTTTCATCTTCCTCGCCTCTCCTCTGAATGATTCTATTGGCCGCCTAGCGGCCAATCAGAAGGTATGTTTGTATGTGTATATATATTTGTGGTGTTTTGTAAATTTGGTAACTTGAAAACAGTTTGTCATTAAACTGAAACATTGTTCGAGTGCCGTCTTCAGGCTAAAGGCCTGAGGACGGGACAATAAAGAGTCCCGAAATGTTGCTTGAAATGGCAGTGGTTGTGTGACATTTATTGCAGCAACAAGTCCGATGGGTGCGGTAACACTTGGACGTCTACATTTAACTCTTTACCAGCACCGCGGCAGCCGACAAGATATAAAGTGGGTGCAGGGACTTCGCTAAATATATATATATATATATATATGATTAAGTAATTAAATAAAAAAGGTTTCACTTTCTTCTTAATATTTGAATTATAGCAATCAGAACCTCCCTTTCCTAGTCTCGGTAGCATCTGTTGATTTCTTATGCCAAATCAATCACTGGGTGGCAGGCAAGAGCTGACTATGTACCAGAGAAACACAGACAGGATTTATATCACATATTTTAGCAATTTCTCTGTCTTTTGAGAAATTATGCTAATATTTAAGATGAGTTTCCTCAAGTCTGGGACTTAAATTAAGTCTGTCTGTTTAACTTTTATGATAGAGTTGGAAATCACTTGCAGACAAGGAGTTGGTGAACACTGGGATTTATAGTGACAAAGCCACAGGGATGTAACTGATCTGCAGAGGGCTGGAGTACACAGCATTCTCTGCATGGATGTTTATTGTTCTATTAGAAGATTAGTATGAGGATTTGTGGTGATGTAATAAAAAAAAAAGTCATATTTACAATGTTAAAATAATAGGTATGACAAGTGATGAAGAAATCCAGGTTAAAACAGATGGTAATTAGTTCTAAACATGGCTAAGAAGATACAGAATTTAAAGGGAAAAAAAAAATAAGCTCTTGCCAAAATAAATACAAAAATATGTGCTTATAATATTATTTTACTTCAAAGACTTTTGTTTCCATTATGACAATATTGTGGAAAGTGTCATTACATGTCACAATAATCTTAAACCTTTAATACAGTATAATGGACTTTATTAATGTATGCTAATTTATTTATTCATTTTAAAGCTTTTATGGTTGAATAGGGGAAAACGTATCTTTTTTTATCTCATCTAAATCACGATTCCCACAATTTTCAGAGTGGAAAAATTCAGACAAATTTGATAATTAATTCAAGTATGCACAATAATACTTACCAATAATAATCCAATTTTATTGTCATACTCGCTTCACTGTCATCCCAGAGATGGACACAATAATTCTCATTTAAGCACCGTTGCAAAGCGGCTATTGTGCGCATTGGTCGATTTTATACTGCTATTTACTAATACCCCTTTCAGACTGCACTCTCAACCCAGTTTGTTGCCGGGTCATTACATCACCAACTCGGGTCGAGGTGCAGTGTGAAACCGTCACCTCAGGTCGAGCAACCCGAGATTTGAAACCTGGCCATGACCAGGGTTAAACACAGGGCCGGCGCCACCACTAGGCAAATCTAGGCATTTGCCTAGGGCGCCGGCCCCAGGAGGGGGTACCTGTCCTGCGGCTGTGTATATAAAGCTTGCGGCGGCGGCAGCGGGGGGTCCCTGCATTTAAGAAATAACGAGCGCTATCCGCCTGGCTACGCGGAAGCGCTTCTGTTGTGGAAACACTGGCCGCACGCTGATTGTCTGAGATTCAGCCAATCAGCGTGCGCTGTGCGGCCAGTGTTTTCACAACAGAAGCGCTTCCGCGTAGCCAGGCGGATAGCGCTCGTTATTTCTTGACTGCAGGGACCCCCCGCTGCCGCAAGCTTTATATACACAGCCGCAGGACAGGTACACCCCCCCCCGGCACCGGGGCGCCCCCACCCCGACTCGCCTGGGGCGCTCCGGTGCCTTGCACCGGCCCTGGTTAAACACAGCTCTGACCCAGGTCGAGGTGCAGTGTGAACAGGGAACCCAAGTCGAGCAACCCGAGTCCCATTCAAAGTATGGAGGAGGCAAAGCTCTGCCTCCTCCTCCGGCCCCCCCACTGCCGCTCCGCCCCACCCCACCCCTGTGTAACGCCAGCAACCTGGAAATAAGCCAGGTCGGATGTGACGTGGAAATAAGACAGGCTGTTTTGATAAAAGCCGAAAGGCTGAAACGTCAACTTATTTCTGAGTGGCTACGAGTTGTCTTTTTTGCTAAAGTCCCAAGTGACGCGGTCCTATATCTTGTTTTATATATATATATATATATATATATATATATATATATAAATATATATATATATAGCAGGTTTGGGCTTGTTGTTTGTTTATATAGGGTTCCAATTATAAGGAGCACTTACAGCACTGATCCCTAACCATAACTCTATTGAAAGTCAACAAGGTTACAAAGAAGTTGAGGGCCGTAGCGTCCTACCTGTAAAGCTGCTGGCTGTTGCTGAACAGTGTAAATGATATACTGGCAGTGGGTGGTCACATAGCTGAGTGGTACATTCCCGGTCTCTCATAAGGGGTAAAGGGGTAAAATGAGGGTGTGTAACCAATGGGAGGGGACGGGACACACCCCTCTTAAAAGAAAAGCATAGCAGGGGAGGGGGGTTCAGGGTGTGGGTGAGAATCGTACACACATGCTCAGGGAGAGAGAGAACAGGCTGCCACTGGACCTGCCTCCCCAGCTCAGCACACAATACTGAGCAAGTGTGCTGGGCTTAAGAGAGAGGCTGTGCTGCAGAGGAAGCCTGACCTCTCTCCCCAACTGCCCAGCTCTCTGCAAAAAGGGAAGGGATAGCCTGCCCCTTCAACCTACCCGGGCCTGGTTAAAAAGTACCCCCCCTCCTCTCATTGCTACTGGCTGTCATTATTTGTGAATGTGTTTCATAAATCTTTTATTTAAAGAAAACTTGAAGCTTGAAGTGAGATAAAGTGTAAAAAAGCTTGAAGTGAGATAAAGTGTAAAAAGATAAAGTATCAACCAACCAATCAATCACTTTCTGTCATTTTTCAAACACAGCCTGTAACATGGCAATTAGGAGCTGATAGGCGGGAACTTTATCTCTCTCTAAGGTTTTGTACACCTCCCTTTTATAATTTCCTTTAGCGTAGACTTTTATAATTCAATGTAAGCTTTCAATATATCCTAAAGTATGCTTTGTGCTTATTTCGGATATTCAGTGGTGCACTATATACTGTAAGTAATAAGACTCCGAAGGTGGTGGTATGTCTTTCATGCACAGCTCAGGCAGTGCTTTTCCCATATGAGAAGAATGACGAATAAGACATTGGTTGCCTGAGGCACGTACAGGTAAGAGCACAATACCAAGGTCACTATGTTCAGTAGGCGGTGAATGCAGTGTTTAAGCTTCTCATAGTTTTCAATGCCAAAGGCAGTAAGATATCAGTTCCTGACATTTATGTTATATTTAAAACTGCAATGCTACCTGCACAAAAGATTATATTAATGTACCCCTCCCGCAAACCCGAGCCATGGGAAAAGCAGTTCCATGTAGCCCGCCTAAAGCTCCATCGTGCCTACAAAACCTTTGTGTAGGAGCTAGTGCATTCCGGAGATGGAAGTTCTGTAAGATTGCAATATATTGTGTCGGAAAGTAATGAATTTGTTGGATGAACTGAATCAATTTTGCTCGTATACAATTTATACAAAATCAGATGTATTTTACACCAACAACATGCCATGGCTCAGGCTGTTTACATATTTTATAACATTTACAAATGCTGTTAGATTTCTACGCTGATACTTTATTTATTTATTTGCAGTTTTCTATATAGCTCAGCATATTCCGTTGCGCTTTACAATTGGAAACAACAGTGATTAAACAAACAGGGTAGATACAAACCGACATGGAGGTAGGAGGGCCCTGCTCGCAAGCTTACAATCTATAGATTAACACAGAATTCAAATAAACCTAAAGGTGGGTAAACATTACACGAAATGAGACCTGGTCGGGGATGCCGGCATAGGCAAGAACATAAACAATTGCCAATGCCAGCCACGATGAGCAAGGCCTTGCTGAATTTGGCAGTATGATTCTCACTAACGATGTTAGTAGCACGAGGTGATATGCATGAAAATTACGACTGGTCATTATTGTGCATCATCTAAAGTATCTTCTAGGTGTACGCACCTTAAACCAGGAACTTTTAGAAGCACCATTTAGGTGCTTGTAAAAGTTTAAATAGTAATTCAAATATACTATAGGCAAGGAAAAAGCACCTGGCATAGAGATATTATTTACAATAATGTTTTAAATTATAATTTAAAGCATTTTTTTTTAAATATGGTAAATAGATCAAAGGGTAACATACTGTAGATCCCACAAAAGACATTTCACAAATGACTATATGTTTGTAAGTACATAAAATATTAATATAATAATTTATGAACAAAATTCTGAAGATAGAAAACTACATTTTATTATTATTATTATTATTATTATTATTATTATTATTATTATTATTATTATATACTGTATATAATTATAATCTTACTCTTTTCCCCCTTTATGCTAGGTGCACATCTAGACAAAAGTTGGTCAGATCTTCCTATTTCCAACCCTTTTGTGAGAAATTTTTGGAGTGTGTACCCAACGCAGATCAAAATAAAAACTACTAACTGAAAGAAGTACGGTCAGTATTGTCATACATACACACAATATGTCATCATATAAATTATAATTACTGTGATATCTACTGTATGTATATGTGTAGGTTGAGATTTATTTTAACTATCATGGACAAACCACCTATATAACTTCATACATAGATGCAGATTTATGTTTTTGCTGGTGGGTGCTCAAGCTAAAAATATAGAGAAGCGGCTTCATGGGGAAGGGGTGTGGCCACAAAATAATACAATTTTATATTATGGAGCACAGTTGTCTCCAATATTCAAATTACAGCAACAGAGTTCCACATACATAAATGCCCCCACAATGCAGGTACATAAATGCCCCCACAGTGCAGGTATATAAATGCCCCCCACAGTGCAGGTACATAAATGCCCCCACAGTGCAGGAACTCCGCGGACAGAATACACTCTTCTCGGCATACTGTTTCCTAGGTGGCGGGTCCAGGGATGTGGGTGCTGCAGCTGCAAATTAGCAAGTTAATATGGCGGCCCAGCAACGGGACTCGGGCCCGTGGGTGCTCATCAATTTCCGTGGGTGTTTCGGCCATTGAGCACCCACAGAATCGGCACCTATGCCTTCATACCTCTCAATGGAATAGCAGTATATGCTCACCTTGGGAATGCTAGAAATTACTTTGGGCCTGATTTAGGTGCGGTTACAATACCAACACATCAGTGGCCATGCCCACAATGTAATATAGATGTCCACCTAAGCCATTGCAACTTTCCCAGCAACTGCATCTCTCCATCATTACTATGATTCAGATGAACATTGACTCCCTGATTGTCTCCTTGGTATGCAGTATGGCTGTGGAAGATACAATGTGTACGAGATCACAGTCACATGCCAAGACATGCCCGAAATAGTAATGACACATACATTTTGCAGACACTCCTGATTACCCCCTCCAAATGTTCTTTTCCTGTCAATCACTCTGCAACTGACTCCTCAATGAGAGAGGCATCAACAAGGTACCTTGGTGCATGTACACTGTGGTTGTCCCACATACTGTACACTGTCTACTGATATTTGCTCAGTTGTGACACCATTAAAGTTGTGACCGCATCTGAATAAGGCCCATTGCCCTGATGTCAATTCATGCAAGGGCATATTTTTAAATGGGAGTGCTCAGTTATACTTCTCACTTTTTAATTTTTGCACACATTTATATGCATAAGTAATACCTTTATACTTTTATTAACCATAAACAATATCATTCATAGTTATCAAGTAAACAAATTAGACCACAGAAAAGAAACAAAGAAATACCACACACATTGTATCTCACAGTGAAAAACACACACATTGGCCCCAACATGAAAAAAATAAATAAAAAAAAAACTTGTCCCCCACATGAAAGAATACACACATTGGCCAAAACAGGTTAAAAAAACACCCAACACAGTAGAAACACACACATTTGCAGCCACAAATGTCCCCACATGAAAAAAAAACACTTTGGCCCATATAAGAATATACCCACATAGACCCCGCCACATGAAAGGGAAAAACATTGAAAGTCATATGAAATAAAAACCACACAGCATTGTAGAGTCACCCCCTCCCTGAGTTAGTAGATCAAAGTGGAAGGACAGGCATTTCATGCAGCAATGTGACCTATAACAAGATACCACCACAACAACTCCAATAGGGTCAGGCCTGGACCATGTCTGGGCTACGTGGAAGTGCCCAGTGCATGCCCGGGCAATGTGTAATCTTATGTGATGGATGTTGCGCATGGGTGGGTGAGGGTCCAGGTCACTGGAATGGGCCTCCAGCTGGCCTTGGCCCCCTATGTGTAAAGACCATTCTCTTTCTGACATGACAGTACATCTCCAGTTCCAGACTCCTGTTAGCCGTACTCTAGACAGTAATTTCTCTGCCTTTTCATTTCTTCTTACACATTTATGCATCACATTCCTACAGCCCTTGTTGGATATAATGGGCACTGTGCAGGAACAGTATTTATATAGATGAGAGAAATTAATCTTCTCTCAACCATTTTGAGAAACATAACACCATGGGCTGCAGCTGATGCAGTTCATACAAGCAAGCAATCCATAGAACAAAGTGCCAGAGTTATGCCCCAGCTCTATGTGCCCCTGACTGGTGTTGGACCTAAGAATCACCTCCTGGGGACATCAGCCCTCAATAATCAGGAGGTTGGAGGCTGCAGCTGACAGGAATTCTGGCCACCAACCCCCCCCAACACCACCACCATCACCGGACTGGTAAGCAGTCACCACTAGACAACATAGTTCATAATAATCTATTCAATCTCAATAGCCCACAGAACCCTAAACCAATAAACTTTAAGGGGCAATGGCATGAATTGGAGAAATCAGTGTGCCCACTGAGAAACTTTCCATATTGAATCAGCATTAATTTAATGCGATTTAGACAAGGCAGAGATTTCGGGAGAAATTTAAGTGCTAAGACATCCTCCATGAGAAAATGGACCATATAAAGTGTTTGACCCCCCCCTCCCCCCCACCCCCGTATGATTAACTAGCCAACAAAGACCTACTGTCACTGGTTGCTCTGAGAGAAAGAACTCCAGAAATACTTTTCATTTAACCCTAATGTTTGGAATTCCATGCCAGTCTGTACAATGTTCTCAGAATAGCTTCAGAAAGAGTTTTTGTAAACCGGGCGAGGATACTTTCTGAAGCAAAGTGACTATTTGAATCCGGATGTGCAGAAACCAAGGACATTTCTTGGCTGATTCTTAGGACCTTATTTAGGTCCATTTGCTTGCAATAGATTTTGCATGTGAGAACGATGTTTCCTAAATGCGCATTTCTGCGCTAGTGCTTGTGCCTGGTTCGTGCATCCACGGCGAACAAATTGTTCACCGGGTGGGAACACCCAGCATCCATGGGAACCGCCAGCATTTCATGGGCATTCCCATGAAAACACTGGGCGTTCCCATGGAAATCGCCGGGTGACGTGGGTGCCAGGGGCGGGCAGCTGATATCACTGGATGTCAGCTGCCCGCCCAGTTCCTCCCCAATGGGCATGCATCATATCTTTCTATGTCTGAGACAATCAAAAAATGTGGGAGTTTCCCCCCGGCCTGCAAACGTGCACGGCATGCAAATGGTGGGCGGACGGCCAGCCATTTGCATAGCGGGTTCTGGTGGACTCACAAGGGTGCAAATTTGCATCCTTGCGAGTCCACCAGAATAAGGACCTTAGTCTGATGTAAAGTGGCTGCTTTTGCTAATAGTAACATAAGCCTAATTCACTAGTTTATACTAATGCCAATTTCTGTAGGACTAATGCGTGGATCTAGCGGAAAGACGCTCTCCATCCATTGCCACAACTGTCATTATTAGAATCACCAATTGCACCATTCCAACGCTAGAGACCCTGCAGAAATTTGTGAACTCTACCACATTCCCACAACACCCAAAGTTGGCTGGCTGCCCCCTTTGGATGATAATATTGGGTATTTTTATATCAGAGTATCTCCTGTGTATTTTATTGTAGCGCTTCCATACCACCATTAACGTATTAAGGTCCTTATTCTGGTTCACTCAAAAAGGCAAATTCCTGCTCAAATGGACAAAACCATGTGCACTGCAGGGGGGAGATGTAACTTGTGCAGAGAGAATTAGATTTGGGTGGGGTTTTACTTCAAAATGAGATCTATATTGCAGTGTCAGAATAAAGTAGTCAGTATTTTCCCTGCACAGAAACAAAATAACTCACCCAAATCTAACTCTCCATGCACAAGTTACATCTGCCCCCCCCCCCCCCCCCCCCGCAGTGCACATGGTTTTGTCTATTTGAGAAGGGATTTGCCTTTGTGAGTGAATCGGAATAAGGGCCTAAGTTTGCTACTGAAACTATATTTGAAATACTTAAGAATCTAATGGAAAGTGTTTAGTAAAATATATTACCTAGCACCACATCTATAGAATAATTTGCAATGGTCTGTTCATACATTAACAGGCATGTCTTTAATGATAGTGACCAAGCATTTCATCCCTGAAATGTGACTTCAAATGGGATGTGTTGGAATTTTGACATTTTAACTTATAGACTATTACAGCACATATACTTTGGAAGAGAAAAATATAGGTGGCTAATTGACAAGTTATAAGCTGATCTGATCTGCAAGCAAAACACAGGCAATATCAGACCTTTATAGTTTACTTGTAGATTTGGGTAGTTTTGTTCCTTTGGACACAGGGAAATTGAAAGTCATGAGATATTGGCCAGGACCCACAGGGTCAAAAGCTTCACAACATTTGATGGGCTTCTCTAGCATTCCTCAGGGGATGCTCTACACTTAATGGGCCTACAGTATCATGAAATGTACTCTTAAGTTTGAAGATTTCAAGAATTGTCCTCCAGAAGTTATGAAGGCAATTTACCAGTTTAAAAATTATTTTGTTATAGTACCTATTTTTTTTACCAGCCTATATGGAATCTTTTGGTATCAGAGCATCCAAAGACAATCCTTTGAGAAGTTGGATCCAACAACAGAGAAAAATGATGTAATCAGTGACAGATATTGACTAGATATTTACTAGGCATCAAGACTACCCTGGAGCAGTAGAGACACCTATTGGAAGGTGCTTTATTTCCAACAACTATCTATATTGACCACAAAACCTATTGTACAGTATCTACTGTCTGCAAAAGGCCTCATCTGTGGCCAAGCTCTCTTTTACTTCTGTTTCAACCTTGTTATTACACACATTTTCTAAAACAATACAATTAATGCACTCTTGGTCATTTGATACATCTAATAATAACATTCCTTATGTATCTGGGAAGATATTAGCAACTACTTATATGATAAGTAGCAACCACCGGGTGTGGTATGGGACTCCGACAGTCGGGATCCCGACAGTCATTATCCCGACGTTGGGATCCCGACTGCCCGGAGTCAGACAGCATGGCGAGTGCAAAAAAGCCCCTTTGCGGGCTCGCTGCGCTCGCCATGCTGCGGGCACGGTGGCTCGCTACGCGAGCCACCTATACTATTCTCCCTCTATGGGGGTCGTGGACCCCCACAAGGGAAAATAGCGGGTGTCCGTCGGGCACCCGGCTGTCTGCATTTTGACAGTTGGGATCCCGACGTCGGGTAAATGACTGTCGGGATCTCGACTGTCGGGAACCCGTCCGGCACCCGCAACCACCACTCTACCTACAGATGGACCGTCTTTAATCATTGCATGGACTGGTGGTGGATTCGCCACGTGCGAGCCCCTGCCAGACTTCGGAAGGGGATGCGTGCGAACGAGACGCGCGTGTGTCCCCTTACAATGGAGCTCCCCCCGCCACCTCGCTGCTGGTCCCCGCCATGTTCAAACCCCCCCTCCCCCCCCCTAACCCTGCCCGTCTCCCTGAAGCGGAGCAGGGTTCCCGCCCCACGCCGACGGGAAACTGGGATGCGCGTGCGTGTGAGATACTCGCTAGTCCTAGTTAGATGTAGCATCTGCTCGCCAGCGGGGGCATTCTGGCGGGCCCCGGCACTGGATGAGCGGCGCTACATCTGTATCTTACTTTCTTCATTGAAAAATCTATGCTTTGCACATGAATTCTGATTCATTGGTAATTATTGAGTCATCAAGACTTTTAAACATTTGATATGATATTTTGGTGGCCTAACATCCTGCCACATGTCATCCACAATGCGTACCCCCACACATACACTGGTTGTGTTCAGCAAAAGTCATCCCTTAAAAAACATTTAGACTTCTGTTATCATTAACATTCCTAAATATACCTTGGACACACCAATACATAGATTTTACAACAGCAATACCACTATCAGCATGGCTGTAGACCATTTTAATAAAATGGCACATTTTGAGCTGCTCAAGAAACTGCCATCTGCTTCAGTACTCGCTTCCAATTTTGCAGAATATTTTTGGTTTCCGTGGTTGTCCCATGGAGATTATCTTTGATCATGGTACTCGGTTTACCATCAAGAGATATTGAGAAAGTGCCTTCAACTCAACATTAAACTTTCAATCATATGATATTTATGATACATTCAAATCAGGTTTAAGATGATGACATAGCACTGAAATAACTCTGATGTCATTAAATATCTGCTGACCACAGAAACAGGTAATTGTGAATCCTAATCCTCTTGGATACATCTGTAGCATTAAAAACGGCAGACCATGGAATTCTAATTGAGCGCTTAAAAAAGAGAATGTGGATTGGATGGCATAGTCCTTAGCTGGTTCAAAAAAAATCTCTCTGGTACAGTAGGTTATAGAGAGTATCTTACCTTATACAAGCATTGGTACAATCAAACATGGAATACTGCAATGCTTTGTGTCTGGGTCTCCTAGCAAAACAACTGCACTGCCATGAGGCTGAATGTGCAAGGACTGAGATGCCCACTTTTTGCATCATCGGACTGAGGTACGTACTTCTACATGGATTGCATAGTGCATAGACTGCCCAGTTTGGTTGGGAAGTGGGTAAAATAGAGGACATGGTGGGCAACTCTCCAGACCATTCTGGGAGATTATGCAAGTATATTTTAGGCTGAGTTTGCTTGGTAAATTTAAAAAAATGATCTTCCACTTTTCCATTCTTTATAGGTTACAGCGATCATTTACAATTTTCTTCAAAATGTGTTTAGTATATGGGCAAAGTTTAGACAAAATGTTCAAAAGCTTTCAGGAAATGAGCATGACACCCAACCTGTCACCTGTAGTAAAGTATGGCTCTCCACCAGCTATCCCAGTACCAAGAGTGAAGTTTATTCCATGCTTCATAACTCTCTCTCAGAATCCTAGAAAAAATTAAGTTGCCATCCAATTTGTGGATTCCCCAGCACTTTGAAAATGTGTCTACTGAACCATTTCTTTAGAAATGTTTCTATGATTGTCATTCCTTTCTTGCTCCAATACATTTTTAACAAGAGGAATAGAAAGTTCTGGAATCTGAAATACCCCCAAAATACCCTTTATTTCCTAATTGATTGACAGGGGTCTTATGCAGAGGAGTGCTTAAAGACTTGCCTTAGGTTTGTAGCAGGAATTACAAGGTGTGTGTTGAATATTAGAATGTAGAAAGGCAGAATACATAAAAAGGAATGAAGATGTACTGTAGAAAAGCATAAACAAAATATCTTATGCAGAACATC
Source organism: Crinia signifera (assembly GCF_055691185.1). NCBI lineage: Eukaryota > Metazoa > Chordata > Amphibia > Anura > Myobatrachidae > Crinia > Crinia signifera. The sequence continues at coordinate 54,863,910 of NC_139221.1, read as the reverse complement.
ACAATCAATATGCAATAAATGGATGTCCCACACTGCAGTGCAGGAAAACACTACTGAATATGCAGATATGGGAATGGTATAAACTTATTATATGGAATTAGCAATATAACAGTCCACAATTATCCAGTAACTGAAATAGATGCAGACCCCAACATTGACAGGAGCCCGAGGTTTCCCTGTATGATTACATGCAGCACACAGCTCCTTTTACAGTGCAGGAGCCAACACTGCAAATGGGCAGTGTCTGGGGTGAACCTGCACGTCCTGGATCCCCAGACTGATAAAAATTGGGGTTTAGGCAGCATTGTCAAACTGTCTCACCACAAGGAGATGCCCGTTCCCATGAAGCCAGGCCCCTTTTTAAATCACCCACCCCCTGCACCTAGTGAACTCAAGTAAGTGACACCGCTGCTACCACTGTAACCAAACGCTATCACTGGCAAACATGAAATGTCAAGACAGGTCTCAAATACATGGAACAGCCAATCAAGAAACTTGCATTTAACCATACATGTGTGGCAGCTCCACGAATTCAAAGCGTGCTCTAACATGTTGGGTAATACCATAACCAGAAACTGATATTTTTAAACATAAAGGTAACACTACTACACAGCAGCTCAGGGTCTTTGAAAGCATAAACACAGGGAGTAATAAACACTGACCACATGGGCAGAATCCTTTGTTTATATTTCACCATAAGGGTATATGGTATATATGTGGTATATATACATGTGGTATATAATACCACAATCACATTGCCCAAGTATAGATTACATAAACATATAGGAAGATAAGAATACAATGTGTTACTGTTCAAGTCAATGGGGTATGGATCATTGGGTAGACAGCAAGTAGGTCGACAAGCATTAAGGTCAACATGACTTAAGGTCAACATGCAGGAAGGTCGACATGACTGAAGGTCGACATGGGTTAGGTCCACAGGGTCATTAGGTAGCCACAAGCATTAGGTCGACATGGGAAAGGTCAACAGTCAAAAGGTCGACATGGGGGGTTTTCACTTTTTTTTTGGCCTTTATTTTGACACAGCCGACATGGACACTAAAACGTAGCACCGTGTCCCCTCACATGGCTCACTGCACTCGCCATGCTTCGGGCACGGCACTATTTTATTCTCCCTCCACGCCCTAGTGGATGGTAGAGCATTAAATATCACCTGTCGGCACATGTCAGCTCAAATAGAAGTGAAAAAAGCCAATGTCGACCTTTTGACTGTCGACCTTCCCCATGTCGACCTAATGCTTGTGTAGACCTAATGACCCTGTCGACCTAACCCATGTTGACCTGCATGTCGATCTGGAGTCATGTCGACCTTAATGCATGTCAACCTAGTGGTGTTGACCTAATGCTTGTCGACCTACTTGCTGTAGACCTAGTGAACGTATCCCAAGACAATGTGGGGTATTTTAAACTTTAAACTATTAAACCATTGAAATAAATATCAGGGTGTCAGAATACTGACTGCTTAGATGCAGTCAATGGGAGTATAGAGTAATAGATAGTAGTTAAAGTAGTTGAAAAAGAACATGAGGTCCCTGCTCGTGAGAGCTTACATTCTATATCTGAGTATTCTCAAAGTCAAGTTCCTGTATGAAGTTATTTACATCCAGCAATTATGTTAAAGGATCAGCTAGTGGGATGCAACCTCGCAGCAAACCATACCACCTTCAAATGCATCAATTCTTGTCGAACACAGTGATGTCCGTTAGACTTGCCCTATCTCCTCACTTAGTGGTTATTCTATCATCCAGCCTGTACAATGACAGGATGTTAATTCATCTACAGCTTTTTTTTATTCTGTGTCAATTTATGTTTTTGATAATAACCTCCTCCAAGTCTATGAACTCTTGAGCCATGTACAATAACACTGCAACAAACGTATACAGTAGAATTAAAAAGATAAATCTACCAAAAACATTCTGAGGTAAAAAGTGTTTTAATTGTTCAGTAGGCCACCTAGTGTGGAGCTCAACTGCGAACATTAATCTTCAATGGTCTTACCAAAAATGTTGTTCTCTACAAACCAAATTAACAATGATAATAGTAAATATAATTGTTGGATCTGAAAATCGCATGAGATGTGTGGTGGTTTATGACCACTACATTGTAAATGTAATCCTTGATACCATTCTTTCATTTAAGACTATTTTCTATTAATTATTGTGCATTACATTTGTCGAATCTTTGTTTCTTGTCACGTCTATTGGATCACTGGCAGTGAGACCACCCACTACAGAAGATTAAAAATCTCTTTAATTTCCGAGCCAGTAAACTGATAACAATGTTTTGTCAGAAATGTAAAAAATGTATATATGCCTTTTCTTTTACCTAGTAAAATCCTTATGTAAAAATGTCCGTAAGCTAAAAAGGGCTAAAGTGATTCAAGGTTTATAATAAATTTCCCCAACTTAGTTACAGGGATTAACTGACAACGAAGTATTTATTTTAAGAACTTGCCAAGTGTAGTTTATCCTCTTTTGAGCCATTCAAGATGCTTACACTATATGCTGTTAGTCCTATGTATTTTTATATTAAACAGAAAGTGAATAGAGACAAAGTTCTAAGAAACTTTTTGGATGCATAATTCAGTCTTGCACCGCTTAGCTGTTCCTTCACGTCCGTTATTATTGAGCATGACAATTTCAAGTGCACTCAAAGTGGATAATGTTTTAATCTATATGTGTCTTTGATGTTAACATTTAAGGCTGATTTAGCATCTCCATTTCAGAAACAATGCTATTTAGTTGTACTTGGATGTGGGGAAAGCTCTTAAGAAGATTATTTAAGGTCAGTTTTGTCAAATTTCAGCAAATTCAAATTTTATACCAATTCTCAATAGAATAACTTCACCTTGTATTTTTTTATACATTTGGTAAGAATGATTGACTCTGCTTAAAACAAATAATTTTCCTTCTGGAAAGGATTCCAAGACTGACATTTTTACAATATACATTTCTCAATTAAATAAAACTCTCTATGACCTCACACTTGTAAAACAGAAAAGTACAACACAAATCTTATTGACTTAATGTCAGTGGTTAAAATCATTTGAGCGATTTTCGCTTGTTAAAAGACATTATGTAAATTAACTAAAGTCATTGTTTGTTTCACTAAAATAAAATGCTAATGGGGCATAGTAGTATATTTAAGTACTTTATGTGGTATAGTTATTACCACAAAGGATGTCCAGTAGTTAAATATTAAAGTATTTATACTTTTAATGAATTTGGTAAATAAATGAGAAAAAAAGGCAGTTAATTTATTATTAAAATCAAAAAATAAAAGGCATATTGCAGTACATTTTTAGAAGTAAAGAAATAATTTTTAACATCTTTCGGGAATTTTCTTTTAGATATATAATTTAAAGATTTTTTTAAATATACAGTTGTGCTCATAAGTTTACATACCCTAGCAGAACTAGTGATTTTCTGGCCATTTGTCTGAGAATATGAATGATAACTTTTCTTTCGCTCATGGTTAGTGGTTGGGTAAAGCCATTTAATGTGTTTACTCTTTTTAAGTCATAATGACAACAAAAACTACCCAAATGACCCTGATCAAAAGTTTACATACCCTGGAGATTTTGGCCTGATAACATGCACACAAGTTGGCACAAACGGGTTTGAATGGCTACAAAAGGTATCCATCCTCACCTGTGATCTGTTTGCTTGTAATCTGTGTGTGTGTGTGTGTGTGTGTGTGTATAAAAGGTCAGTGAGTTTCTGGTCTCCTAAAAGACCCTTGCATCTTTCATCCAGTGCTGCACTGACATGTCTGGATTCTGAGTCATTGGGAAAGCAAAATAATTGTCAAAGGATCTGCGGGAAAATTTAATTGAACTGTATAAAACAGGAAAGGGATATAAAAAGATATCCAAGCAATTGAGAATGCCAACCAGCAGTGTTCAAACTCTAATTAAGAAGTGGCCACAACTGTCAGGAAAATTGTTCGGGATGCAAAGAAAAATCCACAAATAACTTCAACTGAAATACAGGACTCTGAAAAAAAGTGCTTTGGTTGTTTCAAGATGCGTAATAAGAAGGCATTTGAAGAAAAATGGGCTGCATGGTCGAGTCACCAGAAGAAAGCCATTACTACGCAAATGCCACAAAACATTCCGCTTACAATACTCCAAACAGCACAGAGACAAGCCTCAAAACTTCTGGAACAAAGTCATTTGGAGTGATGAGACCAAAATTGAACTTTTTGTCCACAACCATAAACGTTGCATTTGGAGAGTCAACAAGGCCTATGATGAAAGGTACACCATTCCTACTGTGAAACACGGAGGTGGATTGCTGATGTTTTGGGGATGTGTGTGCTACAAAGGCACTGGAAACTACAAATGCAGCATGTTATCAGAAAATACTGGAGGAAAATTTGCACTCATCAGCCCAGAAGCTGCGCATGGGACGTACTTGGATGTTTCAACATGACAATGATCCAAAACACAAGGCCATGTCAACCTGTCATTGGCTACATCAGAATAAAGTGAAGGTTCTGGACTGGCCATCTCAGTCTCCTGACCTCCATACAATTGAGCCACTCTGAGGAGATCTCAAACATGCAGTTCATGCAAGACAGCCCAAGAATTTACAGGAACTGGAGGATTTTTGCCAAGAAGAATGTGCAGCTTTACCATCTGACAAAATAAAGAGCCTCATCATCAACTACCACAAAAGACTTAAAGCTGTCATTGATGTTAAAGGAAACATTGCACAGTTTTAAGAACTGGGGTATGTAAACTTTTGATCAGGGTCATTTGGGTAGCTTCTGTTGTCATTATGATTTAAAAAGAGTAAACACAGTTGTTTGACAATAAATGGCTTCACCCTGCCACTAACCATTAGTGAAAGAAAAGTTTGTGAGTTATTATTCATATTATCTGACAAATGGCCAGAGAATCATAAATTCTGCTAGGGTATGTAAACTTATGAGCACAACTGTAGTTTAGATAATAAGCAATTAGGGACAAGCCTCTCTACACCCAGATCAAACCATATCGCAGGTGTCCTAAGGCGAGCTTATAGATATCAGAAACCTTCCTTGGAGAAGCCCCACACCCTAGGACAAAACAAAGTAAAATGGTGTTATAACATAGTAAAAATGTAGCGTTATATGAAAACTAAGATAATGCTAAATAATTTCCCAACATTTCAAGACCACATCAAATTTGTATCACATCAATCCCATGATGGCATAAAAGATGTTAAATTTAATGCATATCCTTTTCTTTGATCTCTGTTAAAATGCCAGACCTTCAAGTTAGGCATTGAAGTACTCAAAGTAACTAACCAAGAAAATTGGTTTTCTAATCATAAAAAGGTTCTTGCAGCAAAGCATACTAGTCCGCACACATAGTCGATGTAACACACCGCTGTTTTCAGTCTTTAGGGCCAATGGCCGTGATTACCGCATGTGTTGGGATTTGCGCGCAGTTTACGGAATAGTGCAATCACAGGTCCCTGTGGTGCCTAATCCAGTTGTCATTTTTGTACAAATCCCATCACATACTTCTCATTTTACGGTTATTCTTGTTATCAAATAGCAGATAGTCAGGACGTATTGCATTTATTTACAGCACAGTCCAATATATGTGGACTCAATTAAGCCAAAGTTTTATTGACAGCCCCACTATGTCCCACAATAAGTTGCATGATTACTACCACAATGCTGATTCAATATGTGTATGATCTAATGATGTACTTAAATTCTTTACAGGATTCTATTACTGACACTTTTTCTACTACTTTTACATCTAATTGACACTGTACACCAGGCTGACAAAGTACAACCCTTATTCTGATTGATGCGGACTTTACCGCGTTCTTACGGATTGCGTCTTTACGGCGTCTGCGCATGCGTGTAGAACGCTACGCGCATGTGCCACGCCTTGACTCGGTACCAGTTCGGACAAAGACCGTCCAAAACTGGTCACCGCAATCAGTCGGGAAATAGGGGCGTATTATGGGCGTCATGCGGAATGACACATGGGCGTAGTTTCAAAGTGGGCAAAACGGGGCGGAAACATGGGCGGACACGGGGGAGTACACTTATGTTGGGGGGCGTACATTCGGAAACCACTCCGAATGCACGCGAGCAAAAAGGGCTGAAATGTGCGGTGTCCACAAGTGTACTATTGCTTTGCGGACACCACTCGTTCATGCGGTAGGCGAACGTACGCCTAATGACTACAACCATTAACACCTGAACCCAATACAATCTACTCCTTTACTCATTACTCACTAATAGGACGCTTGTCAGTGCTTTAATTGAAACCATTGCTGCTTCAAGGAAACCTTAGTAATCCCCCACATATGCTGTACTTCTCAGACACTTAAAAACTGCTAACAATTGACATGACAGAATATTAATACTAGCAATACACATGTGTATTCGACATGTACTCATGAAACCACACATTTTGGGTAAAGTAAACACATTTATTTATATTCATGTCACACTCAATGCCACTGTCATGCAATGACCATAAAATTAAACATCAAAACTATAAACAACATGCCAGGAATGCAGCAAAATAAATAATAATAAAACACAAATATAATAGCACACAGATGGACTCCAGCACCTCCTATGTGCCACTGCACATGTAGCCAGTGGGAAATGAGGAGGCTGCTGGCCCTTCGACAGCAGGGCAAGCTGCACCTGACCATTCTCCAGCAGGGCACCCTACACCTGGCCCTTCTGCAGCAGGACAACCTGCAGCTGGCTGATATGCACCATCAGCAGACTCATTTGGAACACAACCGGGGACTTCACCAGATAGTACCATGGCCATCACTTCAAGTACAGCTGACAGTAATGCCAGGCACAAGAGGGCAACAGGGGAACCACAAAGGACATATGAAGCAAGGGCTCAGCTGGTTCCCCTCAGCACGTGATTGGACACAAGAAGCTGACACACACAGCACAATGGAAGATTTGGGAACACATAACGGTAGAGATTAATGCGGCCACAAGTTCATTTCCGACCACGTTTGGCCTTGGTAGGCTCCTTGGCCTGTGCAGCAGCTCTTCGGGGACGCCCAGATGCTGGGGCAGGTGGAGCAGATGATGTGGAGGGGTTGGCTGGTCTACCCCTCCTGCCAGCAGGGAGTGTTTCCGCTGGTAATGCACCAGAAACGGATGCCATTAGGACCCTGTTGCTGGTAACCAGCTCCACCATAAGCTCATTATGGTGGAGGAGGAGATCATTTTGGCGGGTGGCTTGCTCGGCCAGCACCTGAGCACTTGCAGCCATGGCCTGCATGCTCGCAGCCATGGACTGCTGGGTGCTGACCAAGCTCGCCAGGATCTCCTCGGTCCTACGCACCCGTTCTGATGCCAAGTCTCCCTGCTGGTTGATGTCCCCAAGCACCTCGGCCAAGGCGGCCAAATCGGCTTGGCCCGATGCCTGCTGCTGCACAGGCCTACCTCTGGGGCCAGGTGGCACGGACTCCTCCACCTCCTGAGCAGAGTCCTCACCAAGCGGTGGGGTGTCTGTGGGAAAAGATAAACACAATTAGGAGACATTCTACGATAATTACTTGCACAAGTTTATGGCATGACCAATATTTACCTTCCAGAAAAGACGCAAACACTTCAGCTGGGGCCTCGCTATCCATCGTGCTCACCCCCCTGATCTCCTCAACTGAGATACAGCTCTCCGCCATCTCCTCCAGGGGGGTGAGCTCTAGCCCTGATGGCATGGGGCCGGCCCCAGATGTCTGGCTGTGGTCCCACCGCTTGGTCATCTTCCTCTTCAGGTTGGTTTTGAAGTCCTGCCACCTGCAATGTAAGTTGACATATTAATACATGTCACTCCCAATGTTAGCTGTTGCAGCCATTGCTATGTGCTACATCTTACAACATGTGATTAATGTCCCATATATAATATTACATGCAACTATGATATCAACCGTTACAATACACATTCACAATCACCCTACTCTGACTCTCAAGGAAATAACATGGCAATAATGTATGTGTATCGTAACAACCTCATGTGCCATTTGCAAAATGCATATAAGCATCAATTAAATCATTACTTGGCTATTACTGGGCACATGTATGACAAAACAACTTGCCTCTTCTTCACATGGTCCGTCTCACGAACTTGTGGCGCAACTGCATTAATCTCTGCCGTTATCTGTTCCCAAATCTTCCATCGGCGTGTGTGTGTCAGCTTCTCGGATGGGCACTCTATCCAATCACGTGCTCGGGGAACCAGGATGGCCAGCTCCTGTGCTTCATATGCCTTGTTTTTTTTTGGTGGTTCGGCTGTTGCACTGGCTCGCCCCTTGCTACGTCCCTGGCCACGCCCCCTGGCACCAGTCGCTGCACTTGAAGTGCTGGCCATGGTACTACCTTGTGAAGTCCCCTGTTGTGTTCCAAACAAATCTGCTGATGCTGCAGATGAGCCAGCTGCAGGTTGGGCTGCTGCAGAAGGGCCAGGTGTTGGTTGCTCTGCTGTCGAATGGTCATGTGCAGCTTGGCCTGCTGTAGAAGGGCCAGCAGGCTCCTCATTACCCACTGCCTGCATGTGCAGTGGCACATAGGTGGTGCTGGAGTCCAGCTTGGCAAAAAGTTGCTGGAGCTCTGGGTCTAACTCTGGTTGGGAGCCAGACATGTTAGCAACAACATTGTCACCCTGTAATACCCCTTTTTATACTGTTTGAGTATCCTGTTTGGCGGACATCAGCGGCAGCTGCGTTCCGTGCGTGAGCGTACGTCGCTGTTCTTTCGCGCCGCATACGGTGGCGGAAATTCCATTGTGGAAAACCTGGCGAAAGTTCTAAATGAAATACTGGTCACCAATGATAACATTGCATAGAATCTTCGGATACACCTGGGACTATTGCACAATACACATGCTATTTGCTAGCATGACATGACATTTGATTCATGACTACTGTCGTATGATGGCGTTTCATTGCAAGCTAAAAGTAGCCCATTCCCTTAGAGAATCCACGCCACAAGTCAGGCAATACTCATCTCTACTGTTATAGACAACACATGTGAGAGCCCTATAAATAGTGAGTTGCTGGTAGAATCAGTTGTCTCCAGATCACCACTTGTCAGGGTCTAAGGTAAGCTCTTCCATGCTCCTTGTAGATATGATATCCATTCACTATGTAAGTGTATGAAGGTATGCACCATTGCCTCACTGCCTACAGATTGTTGGGCCAGCAAAGTGTGTGTATCATTATTGCAACATGTCACATGTTCACTATTTCACTCACAGGTCTTAAACCTGTGTGGGTTCATCTATTGCAGGACAACATGTCCCAGCAATAGATGAAATGTCTCATAGTACATGATGTTGGCAAAAAATGCTGACACCTTTATCTGTGTGTTTTGGACGGTGTGTATTGAGTTCATATTATTGTGTCATCATTAGAGAGTCAAATGGATCTGCGGGATTACACGGGGCGCCCATCTATTGTACGTATTGAAGGCTACAAATCAATTTGTAGTGGGATATGGCCATTATGTGCATAGGTGCATCAGTATTTATGTTCATTTCTTTATAGGTTGCAGAAGCTATTCTGCGCTACATGGAGAGGAGGGTAAGGGCACTTGCGGCTCTCCCCACTCGTCGCCCAAGGAGGCCAGGACGTGCTAGAATCTATCGCACACGGGTGACTCTGTTTGCTATGCCCGATGATGAGGTACTTACTAGGTACCGGTTACCCCCAAATGTAATTCTGGATCTGCTCAACCTAATTCAGAGCGATTTGGAACCTCTACACGGGATCACGACAGCAATTCCGCCTCACACACAGCTGCTGGCGGTGTTGCATTTCTGCGCCTCAGGATCGTTCCAACAAGTAGTGGCAGTACTTGCTGGAATATCTCAGCCGGCCTTCTGCCGAATCCTGAGGCGTGTGACGTCGGCCATGTTCAGGCGCAAGGGGCACTTCATGGCCATGACATTTGCCCCCGAGACCCTGCGCAGAAGCCAGCACGCCTTCCAACAAATTGCTGGCTTCCCTAATGTGATAGGGGCTGTGGATGGCACCCATGTACCATTTGTGCCTCCATCTCGAAGTGAGAAGATATATAGGAACCGCAAATTGTTCCACTCACTGAACGTGATGGTGGTATGTGGCCCATCCATGGAAATTCTCGCCTTCAACTCGAAGTTTCCCGGAAGTGCCCATGACTCTCATGTCATCCGACAAACCGGGATATGGCAAAGACTACAAGAGCTGGAAGGCCGTGATGCGTGGGTTCTGGGTGACTCCGGTTACCCATGTACGCCCTGGCTACTTACGCCGTACAGCTACCCAGCACCGGGCCCACAGGAGGCATTCAATGTGGCGCATGTTGCCACCAGGCAAGTGGTGGAGCGCTCAATTGGCCTTTTAAAAGGTCGATTTAGAGTGCTCCACCGCACTGGTGGTGACTTGCAATATGCGCCTGAAATGGTGTCGAGGATCGTGGGCCTGTGTGTATTTTTGCATAACATTGCTGTGCGGCGTGAGATACCCTTTGAGGAGTGGGAGGTACCATCTGAGCCGCAAGATCCGCCCATGCGGCCATCCCGCGCCCCTGAATGCCGGAGGGGATACCAGCTGCGGGACTCTGTGGCGCAAAGATACTTCAGGTACATGTTATTGAGTTGACATAACACACCCATTTTAGTCACAATCACCCCTTCAAATAAGTCCGGTGTGTTAGTTGTCAGTGTTACAAAACCAACATTAGCCAGCCTGCCCTCCTAATGGCAAAGAAATAGGAGATATTTAGCATATGTGAAGAGTTTTGGGGGAAGTTCTATATAGGTGCTAATTATTAGACCTTGGACAAGGGATCTTATGTGTTTGTTCTATCTTCATTTTTGTAGTTGATACTATCCCTGATGACTGGTGAGTACATTGATTTCTTCTGTAATGTGTTTGGGATTTTATCATGTGTTGATGTCTGATTTGTTTGCATATATATATATATATATATATATATATATCTATATATATGATATTAGAATTTATTCACATGTTTCTACATTTCAAGGAGCAGACAGGCAGGCAGACAGGCAGGCAGGCAGGCAGGGCTGTTGGATAATGGTGGTCTCAGGATACCTGCAAGTGTGTGTATGTGTCTTTTACACATAAATGTACGCATACACATAGATGCATAGAGTAAATAATGCTAACTACAGCTATGCGTTGCTAAGCTATAGCACGCGTTGCTTGGCGGAGCGAGGCGTCATTGGATTTGCTAAGTGCATACACACTGTGTTTTATATATATCAGATTTGTTCATTGCCATACATCAACACTACGGTTTTGAAGGCATGCGAATTTGTCACCATTTGTGTTGGCGCAGAGACGCTGTTAATGTAAAAATGAACAATAAAGTTATTAACACAAATAACTGTGATCAACCAATGCCACCACCTGATTGGTTGATAGATGCCATTGTCAACATGGCGGAGACACGGAGGGCAGAACCCTTCACGCATGAGGAGCTGCGAGTTCTTGTCTCCGTCATGGAGACAAGGCTGGGCCGTGCGGGGCCCTTCATAACCAACCGCCATAAGCGGAGGGCTTACGCTGCGGCAGGGCGCCGGATTTACGCCCGCACTCGGGTGCGTAGGTCCCTCGGGCAGCTGGAGAGGCGGTGGTCCGACCTCCGCAGGCGCCAGCCCCAGCTGCTGACACAACTAAGGGGCGAAATTGCGGAATGTGAGTATTTTAGCTATGAAATTTCGCACTTACAACATAGCATATATAAACAATAAAATGTGTCTCATGATAAGTGGGTGTCCATGGGTTTAAAAGTCCATAGACTGTTATGTGTGCTTCTTCCTGGTTAACATGCAGTCATGTGGCTTTTATATGTAATGCCATAGCATTGAGGATTCTGATGCATACAATGTGCCAGATCTAATATGTGTTACACAGTGATAAATGGCTGGGTTGTAATGTGTGAACAAATTACTACCAATCACATACTAATTTAAATGTCACTATTTTGAATCCATTAACAGTAAGGAGCTACTTTCCTGCATAGTTTGCCATCATTATCACCCTTCCATATATGTCTTGTTATGGATTACTACATGTGCCCCAATGACCCCACATTGACCATGATGTTTTTTTCTAACACACAGCACGAGCCCAAGCACAACAGGCCCGGGAAGAGGCGGAGGCAGCCCTGGCACAGGAGGAGGGCCAAGACCAGGAGGAGGAGGTGCCGGCAATGGTGGAGGAGGAGGAAGTGGAGGAGGAGGAGATGGTGGTGGAGGAGGAGGAGGATGTTGAAGCCGAGTTGGTTGCGGAGGAGGAGGTGTTGGTTGCGGAGGAGGAGGTGTTGGTTGCGGAGGAGGAGGTGTTGGTTGCGGAGGAGGAGGTGTTGGTTGCGGAGGAGGAGGTGTGGGTTGAGGAGGAGGAGGAGGAGGAGGAGGAGGAGGAGGAGGAGGAGGAGGAGGAGGAGGAGGAGGAAGAGGAGGAGGAGGAAGAGGAGGAGGAGGAGGAGGAGGAGGAGGAGGAGGAGGAGGAGGAGGAGGAGGAGGAGGAGGAGGCGGAGGCGGAGGAGGAGGGGTCTGAGGAGGCCACGGTTGCCCCGGAGGAGTCGGATGACGATGGGGAGGAGGCGTGCCAGGCCCCGGAATCTCAGGAGATTGGTATGTTAACATAATGCATCATTCATGAAGTTATTGTACAGGTATTTGTTATGTGTCAGTGTTGATAACAAAATTTTGGGCCCATACTATTCATATAGACCCCAAAGTGGGTAGCTACAGATACAGGTACGGGTTAGATGGGGTGTCCAAGGCATCCCTTTCATCCAGGACACCTCTGAATTACACCGGTTTGTGGGATGGGTTGGAGCTCCATTTTGAATGCCACATAACCGTTGTAGTTAAACAGGATCCTGGAGTAAAGGGATGAGTGGTTCATTTGTGGATTAAATTCACCTGCTGCAAGCGTTGATTATGACCCATCAAATAGTGGAATCTATATTGTTGGTCAATGTTATTTATCAACTGTAGGATGTATGCTAGAAATGGAGTATGGGCCGGCCTACCTTGGAATGGAGTCACAAGTTGGCAGTGTCCCAGGAGCCTCCTCTACCTAAACCCCCCCTGTAGTTCTGATTTATTTTTGTCCCTCACAGAATTGTAGTTTGGTTTAGACAGAATTATGATTTTGAGGATGTGTATTGTGCATTCCTGACATTTGCATAACTCCCATGCCACCAACCATCACTGAACTTAGAGTGAGCAGATTGTGACAAGTTCTTATTGACGGAGGCCATGACCTGCTTGTCATTGGTTAGTCATGGGTGGGTTGTGACTGCGAAGAAACAATATGACTGTTATGTCTTCTGCAGAGTTAAGGGTGGAGGGCCAAAAATACACTATGTAGCAAATAAGTTTGCATGTATGTATATATGTATGTGTCATATATATTTATCTATGTGTGTCTCTATCTGTCTACATAGATAGATATATATCTGTATATATATATATATATATACACACATGTCACCTAGCATTTGTGCAATTTATGTCGTAGTATGTGAAATGTATGCATGAATAACATGACTAATTTTGGCCCCTTTGACATGCCCACAGATGACACCACACCGGCAGATGAGGGGGTGCGTGGGGCCCTCATGAGAGTTGAGCACCATCTCCGGCTCCTGCAAGCTGACCTGCAGGACTTGAAAGACCAGCTGCTTTAAATTTTAATTTATTTGTTTTTCACTTTTGCTAAATGTATATGTTAATAAAATGTTTATGCAAGTTCACAGTTGTCGGTTTTATTTGCACTTTACATAGTATATGTGTAGATTGTTTATAATGTTTGACACAGGGTGTAATAGAAACCATTGCACTTACATTGCTGTAAGGGTTAATGTGGGCTATGCATGTGTTAGGCATGCTTGTAAGGATATATTGGAATCTAATTGATTCCAATTCCAAATAAGCTGTTTTTTATGAGGCTAGGTAATTGAATAAGTGGGTCATGTGATGTTTTGCAGAAGATAGTTCATAGTGGGTTTTTTGGCGTAAATACTCCGCTTACGTGCGGTAGCACCGCTTGGCTCCCGTTCGGATGCGGTATTCCCGAGCATACTCTGTAATACTCTGTGATACCGTGCCGAATCGGAGTGTTTCTCCCGCACACGCATGCTTTGTATGTCGTCCGTAAACACGCCCTGTTCTTAACGAGTGAGTCCGTCCGAATGCGGAGTACACGTGGGCGTTTCTACGGACGATGGCCGCATGCGGCAAAACACCGTGGCGTGCGGACCGCTCCGTAAGAATGCGGGAATATCCGCACCGATCTGAATAAGGGCCAATATACTGATATCATTGCTTCATTTAAGGCTCTAATACATGCACTGACAGAAACAACAGCACTGGATATATCAGATATATACCTGTCTTTACTGTAATGAACAACAAACAGTGGCCTTGGGAGTTACTTTGAACACATATACATGGGGATTCACATAGAACCATTGGGTGCTACAATTGCGCACTTGACCGAGTGAAATCTGCTTTATCAACATGTTTAAGGACTGTGGTGGCTGCTGCAGCCCTTGTATAGAAATTACAGGACACCGCACACTATGTGTCTCTAATACTACATCTTTTCTAATGAACTCCTCACGGACAAAACACGTTTCCAGTAAATGGTTCTCTCGTTGGGAACTTTTGCTCCCAGCGCCACATGACCTGACCATTGTCAGGTGGGGTATGCTAAATTACTCTGCTACCTGGTGGGACCCGGGAGTCCCAGAGGATGGACAAGAGGCAGGATTTAGAACATGATTGTGAGGAATATTTAAAGCAAAATTTCTCCAATTAGACCTGATATCTCGGACACGCCACTGCCATCTACAAAGATTGTAGTTGTCACCAACAAGGAGACTCAGGATGGCCATATATACGGGATATGCGGTAGTATTGGATTTAGAGATCCTCATTTTCCATCGTGATTTTGCTATGATATAATACGCTAATATCACAGCAAGTAAAGGAGCTAATTGAGGCTGTGCAACTCCCTGCAAAGGCAGTAGTTGTTAAGTGTCAAGCTCACTGTTGTGAATCACACCACTATACAATTTAATGTTTTTTTAGCAGAAGCTCATAAAGCATCAAGAGTTGTGTATTTAAGAGGAATGTGCCAATGGATGATGAATGGATGCAGTCAAAGGGCTAATGGCCTATGGAAAGATGGTGGGGGCAGATCAGTAGCTCCCCAAACCCCTCCTCCTGGCATATACAGAAACTACCCATGGGATGACCCATGTAAGGAGAGAGAAGGCATGTATGTTGATTTCATCTTATGCAGAGGCCCAAACGCATCTGTAGAAGAATGAACTCAGGAACATTATTCCTATAGAACCATCTAACATTTCTCCTACCACTGGTCCATTCCTAAGGTTAAAAATAAATTTATTGAATTCAATACAAAATTGTCATTATATTTAAATGGTATCTGATATGTTATCTTGATTAGAAGGAACATCCCAGCTGTCCCATGTACAGCATCCTTTACAGCAAAGAAATTTATTGAGAAATTTGTGTTCATATATGTTATCCCATAAGGTATATGGTATTAAAAAATCATAGAGGTACATATTTGACAGGAAAGGTATTCTAAGGAATAAGTCAATATATGGGTATGAACATTTGGTTGCACTCACCACACACTTCAAGGTTTTAGTCAAAATTGAACATGTTAACAAATGCACATTGAGAACACATTATTTAGGGTGGGTGTGGAAATTTACCATGAGTTGACTTGAAGTTTTGTCTTCGGTTTTGTATAACATTCACACTACTCCTCAGCAGCCACTGAACCTGTCCTCTTATAAGATCATTATTTGAATTGATATATAAATCTTTTTGGAGAACATCAAACCCTATTCAATATCCAGCAGCAGACTTGTCACTCTAATTCTCACATCATCTAAAGACTTTACCAGAAAAGCAAACAAGCTTATGAAGGGATGTTGTTATAAAGTCCAGCCTGGAGACTATGCAATGGTGAGAAAATTCTTACAATTAAATGTCTCTTAGATCAAAGGCAAGACCTGTCCCTGTGAAACAAACCGATTGAATTAATGCGTCTCACTGCAAGAAGGTTTCTGACCCGGTGGTGATATCAGTTGAAGGAAAAAGATACTGATGCAGATAAATATTGTGACTTTGATTCTAACTTAATAAACTTATTTGATGATGGGCCTGTCCAGGGCCCCCACACAGACCAAGACAAGGTCCACGGAATCGGGGGGCATCCTTAGTGGTGTCCCTGCGGGTTTTGGGCAAGAAGAGGTCCACGGAATCGGGGGATACCCTTAGTGGTGTCCCTGCGGGTTGTGGACAAGGTGTAAAAGAAGGATTCCCATGAGTGACCAAGTTTCCCATACACTCACTAACTGAAGAAGTCATTTTTTTTTTTTAAGTTTTCATCTTTTTATAGTGAATGAGGGTTACCAGGGATTGGTTGCTGGCAAGGACAGTGTGTACAGTTATCAAAGAGGTATTGCTAGAGTCATGGTGGTGTATTCTACTTCTGCTTTTAAATTTAATCCCACAAGTATAGTAATAATCATAACAGACACACATATACATCATACTACTGATGCTCCCAGGTTTTGGTATGCATCAGAGGAAAAAAAAAATACTGATGGCCAATATGTTAAACTAATTAGAAGGTTTAAAATAAATATATGAGTAATAACATGAAAGTAACTAAGAACTCCCACACCAGAACCATTGATAGAATGCATCTAGTTGAGGTATCAGTAAAGAAGAGGCATTCTAAATAAGGATGGTAATAATGGTGCAAACATAATATCTAAATGCAAGCTGACATTTCTTCCTTAGACGCTCATCATGAGCTGATAAAAAGAACAATAAGGTAAACTGATTGTTGGGTATATTGACATCTACTGTATCACTCTGATAATGTTATGTTAATGGCTACCTCCATTTCAGTCAAATCAAACAACACTAGATCTAAGGGTACTCATTGAATTGTTTCTTATGATGATTTCACAAACATACTGTCTCATAAGCCATGGACATTACCACAAGGAGTATAGTATATTTACAAACTTAAGGTTTTTAAATAGTTACAAACAAGATCTATTGTAATAAATTTTACTTCTACTAATTAATACAGGGGTGATTCAACATGAAGATTTGAAAGTAACACATGTATATTAAAGAAACACTTATTTACATTATCCCAAGTTTATAAAATTGTATATGAATTTGTGAACATAATTAAAATATGGTACAAGCATCACAAATACTAAACTGATGGTGACGTTAAAAGAAAAGTTGGATGAAATTATTTCGGTTAAAAATTAGTTTATTGAACAGGCGTGAGTGATGTGATTCCCTACAGTTGGTTCACTTGGTTGAACCCCAGATAACTGGTTCGCATAAGTCAACGTTATATATGCTTTTAATGTTTTTTAGCAAGATAATATTTTTGATTTTCTATATACTAGTGAAATGCTTCAAGAAGGTTTTACGATGTATTAAGAGAGAAACAAATGATGCGTTTTGCAAGAGATATGAACTTTCTTTGGACAGATCACGAAGTTCAGAGGATGGACTGTTAAAACAGAAATAACGCATCAATGATTCTATGCTTTTGTTATACTCAAATACTGTTATTTATTGCTGCAGGTGGCGTTAGCTTGTTGCACAGGATACTAGCCATGGCGTATGAGGCCTTCCCTTTGCGCTAAGCAGCATGTGTTTGTCAGAAGCAGAAACCATCTTCTCAGTTATGGCTTGCATAATTTATTACAAAATGGCGTAGGGAGCCAGAATACTGCTGAAAGAAGTAATTTCTTATGAATAAATGTTTTGGTTTTCTGGGTCTAAGAATGCAATATTGATGGAACAGAAGACAAGGGCAGACAGTCAGTCTGCACAGTTTTATCTACAAGTAATGAGAACTAACCAGATAATGGGGTATGCATGCGTAGACCCCAAGGCCTCCAGGTCAAAGAGACCTCGACATTTCTCTTCCTAGTTATCAGTTCCAAAATGACGTGACTGATTATAATATCATTAATATAATAAATTTAATACTGACGTGTCCAATCACATTTTAGCCCATATGAATAATGAAGTAACTGAGCTGAATAAAGTATAAATATTGGGCATAAAGAGGGAGTAGGGAGGCGATTGAGGAAGCAGCTCAGAGGACGTGATTGGAGCTGGGGGTGCAGGTAATTATCCCTGAGGTACTGGCTGATTCTGTCCCCGTCTTCTGTTCTTGGGTTAAGGTTTTTTATTAAGGAATTGGTCCATTAATATTATATATTTTAGTGTGTTAAGTTTGCTTTGGCCTTTGCAATACATATAATTAAGTTATCTTTTATTATCTTTCATTATTCTTCAAGTAAAGCATTTTTCTATATTTTGGTGTTGAGTGAATTAATTTCAGCGTTACATAAAAGGGTTAATTTAAAACTGTGTTATCAATCATATCTAAGCGTTATCAATTTGGAGGCCCCAGTGAGATCAATAATATTGGTGCCCACCCTTGTCAGGGATTGAGAGATTTTTGAGTTTGCACAAGTGATTAGTAAAGAGAAAAAAAATAGCAATTTCGGTGGGTACTGTGGAATACGTGGAAGTTTTGCATCTGGGTTTAATTCAATATGTACTGGGTTTACCTGCTGCATCAGCCCAACCTCCTGCATGTCAGTGGTCCAGATATGCTCAGGAACCCATGACAACATCTGCATTATTTTTTCAGGAAACTGTGAAACACTCTCAAATAATAAATGATTAGGCAAATTCAAGGTAACCAGAACACATTAATCCTCCTCTTGAACTTTAAGGGGCATACTAAGGTAAATACCATCAGGAGCAGTGTTCCCTCTAAGCTGTGCGCACGTGCGCGCGCACACAACTCGACGAGCGTGCGCACAGACATTACAACAGAGCGCACAAAGCAACAGTGGTCCCTTTTTGCAGTTGTGGACTCAATTAATGTGTGTTTTACCCATTAACTACATTTTGTGCTGTGTTTTAAATGTTTAATATAATTTTGAAGTAAAGTTAACACAAATGCTGAACGTCATTTTCCAGTTATATATAAGTGACGCACAAAAATTTTAATTTCCTTCCAGAGTTGCACAGCCAAAATCTTTTGCCGCACACAGACTTCGTAAAATTAGAGGGAACATTGATCAGGAGTGCAATATATCACACAGTTCATTTCCATGAGCAGATCACGTCCCAACAGATTGAGGCCTGTTCTGCTAAAATGAAAGCATGCACACACGTTAATGGCCTTCCTTTCAATAAGGAGGAAAAGAGTTTCCCCTGGGCTGAAAAGACATGGCCTGCGGGTTAAAATCACCTCTACCTCTGGGTGCTACATGTCTAATTCCATAGGTATTGTCACGATACCCAAAGTGAGAATCCCAATCTGTGCTCTGATGTGGGTGTTCTTGCCCCATTGTGTAGCCCCGCTGTCTCCTAGAGACCCGACAGTACTGGCTAACATGTCCCCGTTTGCCACAAGTATAGAATGTGATGAGATTTCTTGGTCTCCTAGTCACGTATTGTGTTACTGGAGACCCAGAATCCCAGCCATAATGTGTTTGTAATTGGCGTATATCAGCACCTGGTTTATAAGGGCTTGGATTAAAAAAACTAATTATCTCCTGTCCTTTGCTTAAATCCTGTATCTGTAGATTTAAAAGTTTGGCTTTCTGTATTTCCTTCTGTCTAACGGTGTTAGCATCATGCAAAACAGCCCTTTCAGTAATCATAGTTGGGGTCTCTGCCCTCTAGGTGGGGGTCTCTGTTTGTAATCTAGATTTAACTGAATCAACTAGGCCCTCCACCAGAACACTAACTACCAAGGCTCTGTGAGCATCCTTAGTGTCAATATCTTCTATACCAGTGTATTTTTTCATCTCAGTCATTGCCCTGTGACAGTAGTCCCTCACAGATTCCTGTTGTCCTTGCTTAATTGTAAACAATTTCTGCCAATCGACTCTAGAAGGAAAAAGAATAATTAAAGCATTACAAATACTTGTGATTACAGTAAGGTTAGTTGTATTAGCATCACGATTATCAGTAGAAATCCCCATTGTACCCCAGGCAGCAGTGGTGTCAATAGTGTCCAGCAATGCGGCTCCTAGTAGTGACCTCCAATCCTTATTTGTGGGTTCAAGTGAATAACCAATAGTCCTAATGAACTGACAACATGCTGTCAGATCCTTACGTGGGTCTGGAAAATCCGTAATCATGGAACGTAAATTGTTACGAGACCAAGGGGCATCAATAACCACCTTGCGGTTTGGATTTCCCCCTTCTCCTGGCAGAACCATGCTCCTTAAGGGCATCAACAATGATTCTGCTGAGGTACCTGCAGTTTTGGATTTACTTTTTTTAGAAGATTTACTTTTCTCTTTAATAGTAAAAATTTTTTCCTTAACATATTTTTTTCCTTTAGAATCAGGCACATCAGATAACAAAAGAGTTTCCTCAGTTAACTCATCAGTGTCTGAGTCAGATGTAACACTCTCAGAGTCCTCTTTAGAGGAATGATCACTAGTAGAAGGTCCACTAGGGTATGCTAGTAATGCAATAGCTGTAAGCTCAGGCATTTCATCAATCTCCTTGTCATCATCAGAAACAATTGACTTCACTGCACATGCCTGAGACACAACCGGATAAAATGACAGTACAGGTTTTCTTTGTTTCAGAGCTAATGAAGAATAAGTTATAGCAGAAGGGGTTAAAATCTGAGAAATAGGAACAGCTTTAGATGAGATAGCTCTATGCCCGGAGGAAGGCAAAGGAGGAGCTGGAGGTGGTGACAAAGGTGGAGCCAGAGGTGCACCCTGGGTTGGCTGATTACTGTCCCGTGCTGTAATTTTCCATAGTGCCGCCCAGGGCCGGCGCCACCACTAGGCAGTGTTATGCATTTGCCTAGGGCGACGGCCACTGGGGGGCGGTAGTTGGGAGCAGGGCAGGAGGGAGAGATGGAGGTCTGGCTTAGCGGGCAGGAGGGAGGGCTCGCTGCGCTGTGTGCAGTTCAGTCCCGGACCCCGGTGCATGTTAACTCACTTTTTTCTCCACCCGCACCGCGTACAGCCGCTCAGCCAGGCAGCATCTGAGGGTGAGCCAAGTGCTCAGCGCTGCCCTCACTGAGCGGCTGTACACGGTGCGGGTGGAGGAAGTTGTCAGTCACACTGCGCCGGGACTGAACTGCGAGGCCTCCCTCCTGCCCGCTAAGCCAGACCTCCAGCTCTCCCTCCCGCCCGCTGAGCTAGACCCGAGCTCCTCCTGAAGGGTGAGTAATTATACCCGTGGAGCAGGTGAGCGCCGGGGCGCCGCCCCGCCTGGGGCGCTCCGGCGCCTTGCACCGGCACTGGTGCCGCCTCTCGTTGCCAAGCGGACAAACACTGTAATTGTTTAATTTTTTTCTTCTCTTTAGAAAAGATTATTTTGGATTTAAGATGTTCTAACACAGATTGTTTAAATGTGCCTGTCATGGGAAATGGATGTGTGGATTCCTTGGTTATTTTATACCAATTAGGAACAAACTTTACACTGTCTTCTCCAAACTTGTCAGACATTACATCAAATGCACTTTTTTTCCCTGAATCACGCAATAAATTAACCTCTTTATTTATTTCCTCATTCCAATTTCTTCCCAGCCTTTTCTTAAATGACCTGGATAACGCCGTAGCTCTCAGCCCATTATCCGCACTCATTATTGAAAGACTTGTAACCTATCTTCTGCTTTAAAAAGAACAAAAACAAAACCTATATTTTTTTTCCAACTCCTCAATTCCAATTGACTTATCACGTTCTTTCCCCTAAGCTAAATCCTTGAAATAACCAACACCTTTCCACTCCTTCACTGAACAGACTTAACTATTCAGTGAGATATTACAATCTTTTCAAACAAATGTTGGTTAGTGGGATATACTATCTCAAAACAATTCCTTCACACCTATCACCAGATCTTTCGCCACGATAAGAACCTTTATTAAAGATTCATTGCATCACACGCCAATTCCAACAGTGGAACTTTTCACACCTGCTCACACTAGTCACGTACTCAAAACATTCAGGGATCCCATAAAAATGCTTAAAAAGGTGTTACCTCTTTCAAGGGGAAAAAAAAAACAAAAAAAATACTCCACACACTGTCAACTGTTATCAGTGGTGTACCCCATCCCCTACTGTCCACTGTTATCAGTAGGAAATCATCTGCTGTACACCGTTATCAGCATGTATACATCTGATGTCCTCTGTTACCATCAGGCCTACATCTGCTGTCCTATCCTGTTATCAGCAGGTGTACATCTGATGTTATCTGTTACCATCAGGAACCCCCCAAAAATTAATTTATATGCTACCTATCCTAACTGTGGCCACAGTATTTACACTATCTTTTTTAAGGACACACCCCCAAAATAACCCTAAAACAATAAAGAAATCAAATTAACGACAAATAAACAAATAAACAAATGAATCAAAACCCACAGCAGAAAATCAGCTACTAATGAATCTCTCAAAACTGCCAAATCTGTAATAAAGCTTATCTTATTAGGCTAAGAAATTTTCCAATCAACCTTATTTATTCTGTTTGAAACAAATTTAGAGATATATCACTATCATCCAAGGTTACTTGGATTAATATATCAGTGCACACTTCTTCAAATTCTGTAATGAATAAATCAAGTCTGTAGACACTAAAAAAATATCTCCACAAACCGATCCACACTAATCAAACAGTCTGCCAAATCCAATACAGCAAAATACAAACAATAAAAACACATTGAAACACAAGTACTCTGTAATAGGTAACTTCCCAGCCGGGAAACAGGGAAAGATTAAATTATGCACCCCAGCTCCACGTGATCGGCGGCCGTCCAACCACAAGAAACGGTACTGCACAAATCTCCTCCCTTATCACAGAATACAGTGTAAAAAACTACCAAAAATAGTAAACTACTTATTAAAACTTAAAAATTCAACTAACAACAACAAAAAAAATCCTTATTTCAATAACCTAACTTAGGCCCTTATTCTGATTGACGCGTACTTTACCGCATACTTTCGGATCGCGTCTTTACGGCGTCTGCGCATGCGTGGAGAACGCCACGCGCATGTGCCACGCATAGACTCCGTACCTGTTCGGGCAAATCCCGTACAAAACTGGTCACCGCAATCATTCGGGAAATATGGGCGTATTATGGGCGTCATGCGGAATGACACATGGGCGTAGTTTCAAAGTGGGCAAAACGGGGCGGAAACATGGGCGGACACGGGGGAGTACACTTATGTTGGGGGGCGTGCATTCGGATAGCACTCCGAATGCACGCGAACAAAAAGGAAAGAAATGTGCGGTGTCCAAAAGGCCACTATTGCTTTGCGGACACCACTCGTTCCTGCGGGAGGCGAACGGACCGCCTAATGACTACAAGCATTAACACCTGAACCCAATAAAATCGACTCCTTTACTCATTAATCACTAATAGGACGCTTGTCAGTGCTTTAATTGAAACCATTGCTGCTTCAAGGAAACCTTACTAATCACCCACATATGCTGTACTTCTGACACACTTTAAACCTGCTAACAATGGACATGACTGAATATTAATACTAGCAATACACATGTGTATGCGACATGTACTAATTAAACCACACAATTGTTGTAAAGTAAAGCAATTTATTTATATACATTTCACAGTCAATGCCACTGTGATGCAATGACAAAAAAATAAAAATACCAAAAAAAACAAACCATGGCAGGAATGTACCAAAATAAATTATAATACAAAACAAATATAATTGCACACAGATGGACTCCAGCACCTCCTATGTGCCACTGCACATGCAGCCAGTGGGAAATGAGGAGGCTGCTGGCCCTTCTACAGCAGGCCAACCTGCACCTGACCATTCTACAGCAGGGCAACCTACACCTGGCCCTTCTGCAGCAGGCCAACCTGCAGCTGGCTCATATGCACCATCAGCAGAATCTTTTGGAACACAACCGGGGACTTAGCAACATCACATCAAGTGCAGCTGACAGTAATGGCAGGCAAAAGAGGGCAACAGGGGAACCAAAAAGGACATTGGAAGCAAGGGCTCATCTGGTTACCCTCAGCACGTGATTGGACACAAGAAGCTGACACACACAGTACAATGGAAGATTTGGGATGAGATAACGGTGGAGATTAATGCAGCCACAAGTTCATTTTCGACCACGTTTGGCCTTGGTAGGCTCCTTGGCCTGTGCAGCAGCTCTTCGGGCACGGCCAGATGCTGGGGCAGGTGGAGCAGATGCTGGTGAGGGGTTGGCTGGTCTACCCCTCCTGCCAGCAGGGAGTGTTGCTGGTGGTAATGCACCAGAAACGGATGACATTAGGACCCTGTTGCTGTTAACCAGCTCCACCATAAGCTCATTATGGTGGAGGAGGAGATCATTTTGGCGGGTGGCTTGCTCGGCCAGCACCTGAGCACTTGCAGCCATGGCCTGCAGGCTCCCAGCGATGGCCTGCTGGGTGCTGACCAAGCTCGCCATGATCTCCTCGGTCCTATGCATCCGTTCTGATGCCAACTCTCCCTGCTGGTTTATGTCCCCAAGCATCTGGGCCAACCTGGCCAAATCGGCTTGGGCCGATGGCTGCTGCTGCACAGGCCTACCACTGGGGCCAGGTGGCACGGACTCCTCCACCTCCTGACCAGAGTCGTCACCAAGCAGTGGGGTGTCTGTGGAAAATGATAAACACAATTAGGACACATTCTAAGATAATTACTTGCACAAGCTTATGGCATGACCAATATTTACCTTCCAGAAAAGACGCAAACACTTCAGCTGGGGCCTCGCTATCCATCGTGCTCACCCCCCTGACCTCCTCAACTGATATACAGCTCTCGGCCAGCAACTCCAGGGGGGTGAGCTCTAGCCCTGATGGCATGGGCCCGGCCCCAGATGTCTGGCTGTGTTCCCACCGCTTGGTCATCTTCCTCTTCAGGTTGGTTTTGAAGTCCTGCCACCTGCAATGTAAGTTGACATATTAATCCATGTCACTCCAGATGTTTGCTGTTGCAGCCATTGCTCTGTGCTACATATTACGACATGTGCTTAATGTCCAAAAGATAACATTACATGCAACTATGATATCAACCGTTACAATACACATTCACAATCACCATACTCTAACTCTCAACTAAATAACATGGCAATAATGTCTGTGTATCGTAACAACCTCACGGGCCATTTGCAAAATCCATCTAAGCATGAATTCAATCATTACTTGTCTATTACTGGGCACATGTATCACAAAACAACTTGCCTCTTCTTCACATGGTCCGTCTCACGAACTTGTGGCGCTACTTCATTAATCTCTGCCGTTATCTGTTCCCAAATCTTCCATCTGCGTGTGTGTGTCAGCTTCTCCGATGGACACTCAATCCAATCACGTGCTCGGGGAACCAGGATGGCAAGCTCCTGTGCTTCATATGCCTTATTTCTTGTAGTTGGTTCCTCTGTTGCCCTTGCTCTCCCCTTGCCACGTCCATGGCCACGCCCCCTGGCACGTGTCGCTGCACTTGAAGTGCTGGCCATGGTACTATCTTGTGAAGTCCCCGGTTGTGTTCCAAAAGATTCTGCTGATGGTGCATATGAGCCAGCTGCAGGTTGGCCTGCTGCAGAAGGGCCAGGTGTAGGTTGCCCTGCTGTAGAATGGTCAGGTGCAGGTTGCCCTGCTGTAGAAGGGCCAGCAGCCTCCTCATTACCCACTGGCTGCATGTGCAGTGGCACATAGGTGGTGGTGGAGTCCATCTGGTCAAATAGTTGCTGCAGGTCTGGGTCCACCTCTGGTTGTGATCCAGACATGTTAGCAACAACATTGTCACCTTCTAATACACCTTTATATACTGTTTGTGTATCCTGTTTGGCGGACATCAGCGGCAGCTGCGTTCCGTGCACGAGCGTACGTCGCTGTTTTTTCGCGCCGCATACGGTGGCGGAAATTCCATTGTGTAAAACCTGGCGAAACTTCGACATGAAATACTGGTCACCAATTCTAACATTGCATAGAATCTTCTGCTACACCTGTGACTATCGCACAATACACATGCTATTTGCTAGCATGACATGACATTTGGTTCATGACTACTGTGGTATTGTGGCGTTTGATTGCAAGCTAAAAGTAGCCCAATCCCTTAGAAAATCCAGGCCACAAGTCATGCAATACTCATCACTACTGTTATAGACCACACATGTGACAGGCCTATAAATAGTGAATTGCTGCTAGAATCATTTGTCTCCAGATCTGGACTTGTCAGGGTCTAAGGTAAGCTCTTCCATGGTCCTTGTAGATATGTTATCCATTAACAATGTAAGTGTATGAATGTATGCACCATTGCCTCACTGACTACAGATTGTTGGGCCAGCAAAGTCTTTGTAGCATTATTGCAACATGTCACATGTTCACTATTTCACTCACAGGTGTTAAACCTGTGTGTGTTCATCTATTGCAGGACAACATGTCCCAGCAATAGCTGGAATGTCTCATAGTACATGATGTCGGCAACAAATGCAGACACCTTTGATACTCAAGTAGTGTTTAGTAGTTCGATGTTGTAAGCATCTGTGTGTTTAGGACGGTGTGTATTGAGTTCATATTATTGTTACATCATTATAGAGTCAAATGGATCTTCGGGATTTTACGGGGCGGCCATCTATTGTACGTATTGAAGCCTACAAATCTATTAGTAGTGGGATATGGCCATTATGTGCATAGGTGCATCAGTATTTATGTTCATTTCTTTATAGGTTGCTGAAGCAATGCTGCGGGACATGGAAAGAAGGCTAAGGGCACTTGCGGCTCTCCCCACTCGTCGCCCAAGGAGGCCAGGACGTGCTAGAATCTATCGCACACGGGTGACTCTGTTTGCTATGCCCGATGATGAGGTACTTACTAGGTACCGGTTACCGCCACATGTAATTCTGGATCTGCTCTCGTTAATTGAGAGTGATCTGGAACCTCTACACGGGATCACGACAGCAATTCCGCCTCACACACAGCTGCTGGCGGTGTTGCATTTCTGCGCCTCAGGATCATTCCAACAAGTAGTGGCAGTACTTGCTGGAATATCTCAGCCGGCCTTCTGCCGAATCCTGAGGCGTGTGACGTCGGCCATGTTCAGGCGCAAGGGGCACTTCATGGCCATGACATTTGCCACCGAGACCCTGCGCAGAAGCCAGCAGGCCTTCCATCAAATTGCTGGCTTCCCTAATGTGATAGGGGCTGTGGATGGCACCCATGTACCATTTGTGCCTCCATCTCGAAGTGAGAAGATATATAGGAACCGCAAATTGTTCCACTCACTGAACGTGATGGTGGTATGTGGCCCATCCATGGAAATTCTCGCCTTCAACTCGAAGTTTCCCGGAAGTGCCCATGACTCTCATGTCATCCGACAAACCGGGATATGGCAAAGACTACAAGAGCTGGAAGGCCGTGATGCGTGGGTTCTGGGTGACTCCGGTTACCCATGTACGCCCTGGCTACTTACGCCGTACAGCTACCCAGCACCGGGCCCACAGGAGGCATTCAATGGGGCGCATGTTGCCACCAGGCAAGTGGTGGAGCGCTCAATTGGCCTTTTAAAGGGTCGATTTAGAGTGCTCCACCGCACTGGTGGTGACTTACAGTATGCGCCTCAAATGGTGTCGAGGATCGTGGGCCTGTGTATATTTTTCCACAACATTGCTGTGCGGCGTGAGATACCCTTTGATGAGTGGGAGGTACCATCTGAGCCGCAAGATCCGCCCATGCGCCCATCCCGCGCCCCTGAATGCCGGAGGGGATACCAGCTGCGGGACTCTGTGGCGCAAAGATACTTCAGGTACATTTTATCTAGTTGACCAGAACACACCAATTGTTGTAAAAATCACCCCTTCAAATAAGTACAGTGTGGTAGTTGTCAGTGTTACAAAACGACAATTATCCAGCCTGCCCTCCTAATGGCAAAGAAATAGTAGATATTTATCATATGTGCTTAGTTTTGGGGGAAGTACAATATAGGTGCTCATTATTATACCTTGTACAAGGGATCTTATGTGTTTGTTATATCTTCATTATTGTAGTTGATACTATCCCTGATGACTGGTGAGTACATTGATTTATTCTCTAATGTGTTGGTTTTTTTTTCCTGTGTTGATGTATGATTTGTTTGCAGATATATATATATATATATATGATATTTGAATTTATTAACATGTTTAAACATTTCAAGGAGCAGGCAGGCAGGCAGGCAGGCACCCAGGCAGGCAGCCAGCCAGGCAGCCAGCCAGGCAGCCAGGCAGGCAGCGCTGGTGTATAATGCTGGACTCAGGATACCTGCAAGTATGTGTATGTGTCTTTTAACCCCTTCACGACATTTGACGTATATATACGTCATGGCCGGGAAGTACTTCCCGACCGTTGACGTATATATACGTCATGGCTTAAAACTGTCACTGCGTCTAGAGACGCAGTGACAGAGGGACGATGTCTGCTGTCCCTGACAGCAGACATGTCCGTGCATGCCCAGGGGGGGCGGCGATGCCGCCCCCCCGTCGGCGATCGCTGTGATTGGCTGTTCATTGTGAACAGCCATTCACAGCGTTTTCTGTGTCACCGGCGAATAACGTTCGCCGGTGACACGGGATCGGAGGTGATTGGTGCTGTAAAGTACAGCACCAATCACCGCGGGGTGTAAGGGTGACACTGGTGTCACCCCACCTCACCCCTCCCGCCCCCAAAGGCCGTGATTGGTTCGTCGGACCGACGGACCAATCACAGCCATGGAGGGGGGTTTAAACTAACGGTGACTGCACTGCAGACGCCATTCCGGTCTGGAATAGCGTGCAGTGCGGTCACCGTGCCCAGCTGCCGCCTATACTGACCAGAACCCATCCAAAATACTTACCTGATCATTGATATTGCTTATGCTTATGCTTGTGACATCTTGTGACATCCTGTGACATCTTGTGCTGCTGCGATTTATTAGATAGAGAGAGAGTTAGAGAGAGAGAGATAGAGAGAGATAGAGAGAGATAGAGAGGCCTAGTGCTATATTTTGTGCTGCTGCAGTGTGATAGAGCTATAGATAGAGAGATAGAGAGAGATAGAGAGAGATAGAGAGAGAGAGATAGAGAGAGAGATAGTGACAGATTGTGCTATATATTTTTTATATAACTGAAAGAGATAGAGAGAGATAGAGAGAGATAGAGAGGCCTAGTGCTATATTTTGTGCTGCTGCAGTGTGATAGAGCTATAGATAGATAGAGAGAGATAGAGAGAGAGAGATAGAGAGATAGTGACAGATTGTGCTATATATTTTTTATATAACTGACTGCTGCCCCCCCTTTTGTGCTGATCAGTATAAATTAACTGATCAGCAACTTTTTGGGGGCGCAGGTTTTTTTTTATATATAGATATACCTGTCAGTGCTGCTGCTGCAGTGTCATAGAGTGATAGATAGTGAGAGATAGAGAGATAGAGAGAGATAGTGACAGAGAGTGATAGAGAGTGCTAAATTTTGTGTCTGCTGCCCCCGCCTTTTGTGCTGATCACTATATCTGAGGTGATCAGCAACTTTTTGGGGGTACAGAGGTTTTTTTTTTTATATATACCTGTCAGTACCACCAAAGGTTGTGCACCTGCTGCCCCTCACTGGTAATCAGTGTCGCATCACTGATCACCTTTTTTTATTTTTTGTGAGTGCTGTGGGGTCTTTTTTACATTTTTTTTTTTACACACACTGTGATTTTGTGTGTGTCCTGTGGCCACTGTGCGCTGATCAGTGACGTACATCACTGATCAGCTTTTTCGGCACAGGGTTGATCTATTTTTTTTTTTTTTTGGATCAAATTCCTGTTGCCTTTGAGCGCTGTTCAGTGACGGACGTTACTGACCAACATCTGTGCTCAATTTTTGGCGCAGGACCTTTTTTTTTTTTAACCCCTTCCATTTTTTTTTTTTTTTAACCCCTTCCATTTTTTTTTTAACCCCTTCCATTTTTTTTTTTAACCCCTTCCATTTTTTTTTTTTTGAACCCTTCAATTTTTTTTTTTATGTATTTTTTTTTTTCTGCACTACATACATACACACTACACACTACATACCCCCCGGGTTGAAATAAAGTTTGTACCCCCCCCTACACTATACACGTGTTGAAACATTTCACTACCAGTAACACAAAAATATAAATGGCATCCCAAATGTCATCCCAAATGTCGTCCCAGTCATCCAGGAGAATGTATTCGGTGGAGGAGGCATATGCCATGCTTGCCTCTGACTCTGACACAGCCAGTGAGGCAAGCGGGGAATTTGAAGGATTTGTCTTAAGCTCCTCTTCCTCCTCTGATGATGAGGGACCCCCTCAAAGACGCCCCCGTAGAGCAGCTGAGACCCCCCCCCCAATAATTGATCTCGTATGGACCCCACCACCAGACAATTTTGAGCCCCAGGTTCCTGAGTTTTTGGCCATCCCAGGAATCCAATTTGATTCAACAGGTCTCAGAGAAATTGACTTTTTCAAATTATTTTTCTCTGATGATTTTATAAATTTAATGGTGGACCAAACTAATTTATATGCCCAGCAGTTTATTGCTCAAAACCCCACGTCATCATTTGCTAGGTGGACCCCTGTAGATGCAGTAGAGATGATGACGTTTTGGGGTCTGGTGTTACATATGGGCATAGTAAAAAAGCCACAAATTAGGCAATATTGGAGTACAGATGTTCTGTACAGCACCCCATTTCACCGTATGGCCATGCCCCGGGCTCGTTTTGAGGCAATCCATAAATTTATACATTACACCGATAATGCACAGTGCCCACCCAGAGATGATCCCACCTTTGACAGGCTATTCAAAGTCAGGCCGGTCATTGATCATTTCAGTGCCAAATTTGCAGAGCTATACATCCCTGATAAATGTATTAGTATCGACGAGTCCCTTATACATTTTAAAGGAAGGGTTAAATTCCGCCAGTACCTTCCCAGTAAGAGGGCAAGGTATGGCATAAAAATGTATAAGCTGTGTGAAAGCACCACAGGGTACACCCACAAGTTTAGGGTATATGAAGGGAAGGATTCAAGAATTGAACCACCAGAATGCCCCCCCTCCCTCGTAGGTGTTAGTGGAAAAATTGTCTGGGATTTAATGCACCCCTTCCTGGATAAGGGTTATCACCTCTATGTGGATAACTTTTACACCAGCATCCCCCTGTTTAAGGCCCTTGGTTCAAGAGGTACAGCAGCTTGCGGTACTGTGCGCAAGAACCAAAGAGGCCTCCCCAAAACGCACATTGCCCAAGTAATGAGAAGGGGTGAAAGCAGGGGAATATGCACCGAAAATATGTTGTTGGTCAAATATAAGGACAAGAGGGATGTCCTTATACTGACAACAATTCATGGAGACAGTACCACCTCCATCCCTGTACGAGGTACCAGTACCCACACCTCAAAACCAAATTGTATCCTAGATTACAATAAGTACATGGGCGGAGTGGATCTTTCAGATCAGGTACTGAAGCCGTACAGTGCCCTGCGGAAAACAAATATCTGGTACAAGAAGCTGGCCGTGTATATCATCCAGATGGCACTGTATAACGCTTACGTGCTATTCCGTTCTACCGGCCAGAGGGGGACATTTATGCACTTTCAAGAGGAAGTCATAAAGAGCCTAACATTTGGGAATCAGCAGGCAGAGGGCCCCAGTACTTCTAGTACTGGCCCCCGTATTGTACCAGGGCAGCATTTTCCCAACGAAATCCCCTCCACTGCAAGAAAGGGCAGGACACAAAAAAGGTGCAAAGTTTGCTATAAAAAGGGAATAAGAAAGGAAACTATTTTCCACTGTGAAACTTGCCCCGACAAACCCGGCCTATGTATAAAGGAGTGTTTCAAAATATACCACACATCTATGGATTATTAGGTTCATCATTTCACCGTGCTTCGGGGGTCTTGCTAATGCCACATAGCACCCACCATTCATTCCACCAGAATCTGAGCTGCAAAAACCAAAAATGACTCCTTCCCTTCTGAGTCCTGCCATGCACCCAACTGGTATTTTTTGGTCACATGTGAGGCATTGCCGTACTCTGGAGAAATTGGGGCACAGATTTTGGGGTGCTTTGTCTCCTTCATTCCTTGTGAAAATGAAAAATTTTGAGCCAGAAGTACATTTTTGTGTAAAAAAATTTATTTTTTTCATTTTCACTGCCCAGTTGTACCAAAATTGATGAAACCCCTGGGGGTTTGAAATGTACACTATACCCCTAGATGAATTCCCTGAGGGGTGTAGTTTGCAAAATGGGGTCACTTGTGGGGGGGTTCCACTGTATTGGTAATGCAACATAGCACCCACCATTCATTCCACCAAAATCTGTGCTGCAAAATCCAAAAATCACTCCTTCCCTTCTGAGTCCTGCCATGCACCCAACTGGTATTTTTTGGTCACATGTGAGGCATTTCCGTACTCTGGAGAAATGGGGGCACAGATTTTGGGGTGCTTTGTCTCCTTCATTCCTTGTGAAAATGAAAAATTTTGAGCCAGAACTGCATGTTTGTGTAAAAAAATGTAATTTTCCATTTTCACATCCCAGTTGTACCAAAATTGGTGAAACCCCTGGGGGTTTGAAATGTACACTATACCCCTAGATGAATTCCCTGAGGGGTGTAGTTTGCAAAATGGGGTCACTTGTGGGGGGGTTCCACTGTATTGGTAATGCAACATAGCACCCACCATTCATTCCACCAAAATCTGTGCTGCAAAATCCAAAAATCACTCCTTCCCTTCTGAGTCCTGCCATGCACCCAACTGGTATTTTTTGGTCACATGTGAGGCATTGCCGTACTCTGGAGAAATGGGGGCACAGATTTTGGGGTGCTTTGTCTCCTTCATTCCTTGTGAAAATGAAAAATTTTGAGCCAGAAGTACATTTTTGTGTAAAAAAATGTATTTTTTTCATTTTCACTGCCCAGTTGTACCAAAATTGATGAAACCCCTGGGGGTTTGAAATGTACACTATACCCCTAGATGAATTCCCTGATGGGTGTAGTTTGCAAAATGGGGTCACTTGTGGGGGGGTTCCACTGTATTGGTGCTTGGGGGGTCTTGCTAATGCGACATAGCACCCACCAAAATTCCACCAGAATCTGAGCTGCAAAATCCAAAAATCACTCCTTCCCTTCTAAGTCCTGCCATGCACCCAACTGGTATTTTTTGGTCACATGTGAGGCATTGCCGTACTCGGGAGAAATTGGGGCACAGATTTTGGGGTGCTTTGTCTCCTTCATTCCTTGTGAAAATGAAAAATTTTGAGCCAGAACTGCATGTTTGTGTAAAAAAATGTAATTTTCCATTTTCACATCCCAGTTGTACCAAAATTGGTGAAACCCCTGGGGGTTTGAAATGTACACTATACCCCTAGATGAATTCCCTGAGGGGTGTACTTTGCAAAATGGGGTGACTTGTGGGGGGGTTCTACTGTATTGGTGCTTTGGGAGTCTTGCTAATGCAACATAGCACCCACCATTCATTCCACCAAAATCTTTGCTGCAAAATCCAAAAATCACTCCTTCCCTTCTGAGTCCTGCCATGCACCCAACTGGTATTTTTTGGTCACATGTGAGGCATTGCCGTACTCGGGAGAAATTGGGGCACAGATTTTGGGGTGCTTTGTCTCCTTCATTCCTTGTGAAAATGAAAAATTTTGAGCCAGAACTGCATGTTTGTGTAAAAAAATGTAATTTTCCATTTTCACATCCCAGTTGTACCAAAATTGGTGAAACCCCTGGGGGTTTGAAATGTACAATATACCCCTAGATGAATTCCCTGAGGGGTGTACTTTGCAAAATGGGGTGACTTGTGGGGGGGTTCCACTGTATTGGTGCTTTGGGAGTCTTGCTAATGCAACATAGCACCCACCATTCATTCCACCAAAATCTTTGCTGCAAAATCCAAAAATCACTCCTTCCCTTCTGAGTCCTGCCATGCACCCAACTGGTATTTTTTGGTCACATGTGAGGCATTGCCGTACTCGGGAGAAATTGGGGCACAGATTTTGGGGTGCTTTGTCTCCTTCATTCCTTGTGAAAATGAAAAATTTTGAGCCAGAACTGCATGTTTGTGTAAAAAAATGTAATTTTCCATTTTCACATCCCAGTTGTACCAAAATTGGTGAAACCCCTGGGGGTTTGAAATGTACACTATACCCCTAGATGAATTCCCTGAGGGGTGTAGTTTGCAAAATGGGGTGACTTGTGGGGGGGTTCCACTGTATTGGTGCTTTGGGAGTCTTGCTAATGCAACATAGCACCCACCATTCATTCCACCAAAATCTTTGCTGCAAAATCCAAAAATCACTCCTTCCCTTCTGAGTCCTGCCATGCACCCAACTGGTATTTTTTGGTCACATGTGAGGCATTGCCGTACTCGGGAGAAATTGGGGCACAGATTTTGGGGTGCTTTGTCTCCTTCATTCCTTGTGAAAATGAAAAATTTTGAGCCAGAACTGCATGTTTGTGTAAAAAAATGTAATTTTCCATTTTCACATCCCAGTTGTACCAAAATTGGTGAAACCCCTGGGGGTTTGAAATGTACACTATACCCCTAGATGAATTCCCTGAGGGGTGTACTTTGCAAAATGGGGTGACTTGTGGGGGGGTTCCACTGTATTGGTGCTTTGGGAGTCTTGCTAATGCAACATAGCACCCACCATTCATTCCACCAAAATCTTTGCTGCAAAATCCAAAAATCACTCCTTCCCTTCTGAGTCCTGCCATGCACCCAACTGGTATTTTTTGGTCACATGTGAGGCATTGCCGTACTCGGGAGAAATTGGGGCACAGATTTTGGGGTGCTTTGTCTCCTTCATTCCTTGTGAAAATGAAAAATTTTGAGCCAGAACTGCATGTTTGTGTAAAAAAATGTAATTTTCCATTTTCACATCCCAGTTGTGCCAAAATTGGTGAAACCCCTGGGGGTTTGAAATGTACACTATACCCCTAGATGAATTCCCTGAGGGGTGTACTTTGCAAAATGGGGTGACTTGTGGGGGGGTTCCACTGTATTGGTGCTTTGGGAGTCTTGCTAATGCAACATAGCACCCACCATTCATTCCACCAAAATCTTTGCTGCAAAATCCAAAAATCACTCCTTCCCTTCTGAGTCCTGCCATGCACCCAACTGGTATTTTTTGGTCACATGTGAGGCATTGCCGTACTCGGGAGAAATTGGGGCACAGATTTTGGGGTGCTTTGTCTCCTTCATTCCTTGTGAAAATGAAAAATTTTGAGCCAGAACTGCATGTTTGTGTAAAAAAATGTAATTTTCCATTTTCACATCCCAGTTGTACCAAAATTGGTGAAACCCCTGGGGGTTTGAAATGTACACTATACCCCTAGATGAATTCCCTGAGGGGTGTAGATTGCAAAATGGGGTGACTTGTGGGGGAGGTTCCTAACTTTTAGCACTTATGGTGCCTAGAAACCTACATGGTGCCTAAAAAAAAATCTCATAAAAAGGAGGCTCCAAAATCAAGTAGGTGCTCCTTCTATTATGAAGCCTGTGGTTTGGTCAACGTGCACACTAGGGCCACATATAGGATATTTTTGAAAACAAAAGAATTGGGGGAATCAATTTTTAGTCACATTTCTCTAGTAAAATCTACTGTATTCGTTAGAAAAATGTATTAAAATTGAAACTCTGCAAAAAAAAAGAAATTTTGAAATTTCACCTACACTTTGTTTTAATTCCTGTGAAACACCTAAAGGGTTAACAAACTTCCAAAATGCTGTTTTGAATACTGTGAGGGGTGCAGTTTTTGAAATGGCATCATTTATGGGGGTGTCTCACATACAAGTCCCTCAAAGTCACATCAGAACTGAACTGGTCCCTAAAAAAATCAGTGTTTGAAATTTTCATGAAAATTTGAGAATTTGCTATTCATATTGTAAGCCTCCTAGTGTCCAAAAAAATTAAAAGGAAGTTGAAATAATGATGGAAACATAAAGTAGACATATGGTCTATGTTAGTTATTAACTATTTTGAGTGGTATGATTATTTGTCTCACAAGCAGAAAATTTAACATTTTGCAAATTGCTAAATTTTCCATTTTTTCACGATATTTTGGTATTTTTCACAAAAAAACACAGACTGTATCGACGAAAATTTACCACTAACTTGAAGTACAATGTGTCACGAGAAAACAATCTCAAAATCACTGGGATAAGTAAAAGCAAAAAAAAGTTATCCCCACTTAAGTGAGACATGTCAGATTTGAAAAAAAGGGCTCTGTCATGAAGGCACAAACTGGCTCTGTCATGAAGGGGTTAAACATAAATGTACGCATACACATAGATGCATAGAGTAAGTAATGCTAAGTACAGCTATGCGTTGCTAAGCTATAGCACGCGTTGCTTGGCGGAGCGAGGCGTCATTGGATTTGCTAAGTGCATACACACTGTGTTTTATATATATCAGATTTGTTCATTCCCATACATCAGCACTACTGTTTTGAAGGCATGCGAATTTGTCACCATTTGTGTTGGCGCAGAGACGCTGTTCATGTAAAGATGAACAATAAAGTTATTAACACAAATAACTGTGATAAACCAATGCCACCACCTGATTGGTTGATTGATGCCATTGTTAACATGGCGGAGACACGAAGGGCAGACCCGTTTTCGCCTGCGGAGCTGAGGGTTCTGGTCTCCGTCATGGAGACAAGGCTGGGCCGTGCGGGGCCCTTTATCAGCAATAGACATAAGCGCCGGGCCTATGCTGCAGCAGGGCGCAGGATTTACGCCCGCACTCGGGTGCGGAGGACCATCGGGCAGCTCGAGAGGCGGTGGTCGGACCTCCGCAGGCGCCAGCCCCAGCTGTTACAGCAAATTAGGGGCGAAATAGCTGATTGTGAGTATTTTAGCTATGAAATTTCGCACTTACAACATAGCATATAGAAACAATAAAATGTGTCTCATGATAAGTGGGTGTCCATGGGTTTAAAAGTCCATAGACTGTTATGTGTGCTTCTTCCTGGTTAACATGCAGTCATGTGGCTTTTATATGTAATGACATAGCATTGATGATTCTGATGCATACAATGTGCCAGATCTAATATGTGTTACACATTGATAAATGCCAGGGTTGTAATGTTTGAACAAATTACTAACAATCACATAATAATTTAAATGTCACATTTTGGAGTCCATTAACAGTAAGGAGCTACTTTCCAGCATCGTTTGCCATCATTATCACCCTTCCATGTATGTCTTGTTATGGATTAATACATGTGCCCCAATGACCCGACATTGACCATGATTTTTTTTTCTACCACACAGCACGAGACCGAGCCCGACAGGCACGTGAAGAGGCCGAGGCAGCCCTGGCCGAGGAGGAGGGCCAAGAGCCTGAGGAGGAGGTGGCGGCAAGGGTGGAGGAGGAGCAAGTGGAGGAGGAGGAGGAAATGTTGGAGGAGCAAGTGGAGGAGATGGTGGAGGAGATGGTGGAGGAGGTGGTGGAGGAGGAGGAGGTGCCTGAGGAGGTGGTGGTGGAGGAGGTGGAAGAGGAGTTGGTGGCAGAGGAGGAGGTGTTGGTGGCGGAGGAGGAGGTGGAGGAGGAGGTGGTGGTGGTGGAGGAGGAGGTGGAGGAAGAGGTGGTGGTGGTGGAGGAGGTGGTTGTGGCGGAGGAGGTGGACGAGGTGATGGTGG
Organism: Crinia signifera; assembly: GCF_055691185.1. NCBI lineage: Eukaryota > Metazoa > Chordata > Amphibia > Anura > Myobatrachidae > Crinia > Crinia signifera. Next base: position 54,826,144 of record NC_139221.1, on the reverse strand, counting down.
CGGAGGAGCTGGCGGAGGAGGGGGCTGAGGAGGCCACGGTTGCCCCAGAGGTGTCCGAATCCGAGGGGGAGGAGGCGTGTCAGGCCCCGGAGTCCCATCAGATCGGTATGTTTACATAATGCATCATTCATGAAGTAGTTGTACTGGTATTTGTTATGTAGCACTGGTGATTAAAAATTTTGGTACAATACTATTAATACAGACCCCAAAGTGGGTAGCTCCAGATACAGGTACGGGTTAGATGGGGTGTCCAAGGCATCCCTTTCATCCAGGACACCTCTGAATTACACAGGTTTGTGGGATGGCTTGGAGCTCCATTTTGACTGCCACATAACCGTTGTAGTTAAACAGGATCCTGGAGTAAAGGGATGAGTGGATCATTTGTGGATTAAATTCACCTGCTGCAAGCGTTGATTATGAGCCATCAAATAGTGGAATCTATATTGTTGGTGAATGTTATTTCTAAACTATAGGATGTATGCTATAAATGGAGTATGGCCCGGCCTACCTTGGAATGGAGTCACAAGTTGCCAGTGTCCCAGGAGCCTCCTCTACCTAAACACCCCCTGTAGTTCAGATTGTTTTTTTGCCCTCACAGAATTGTAGGTTGGTTTAGACAGAATTATGATTTTGAGGATGTGTACTGTGCATTCCTGACATTTGCATAACTCCCATGCCACGAACCAACACTGAACTTAGACTGAGGAGATTGTGACAAGTTCTTATTGACGGAGGCCATGACATGCTTGTCATTGGTTAGTCATGGGTGGGTTGTGACTGAGAAGAAACACTATGACTGTTATGTCTTCTGCAGAGTAAAGGGTAGAGGGAAAAAAACACAGTATGTAGTAAATAAGTTTGCATGTATGTATATATGTATGTGTCATATCAATTTATCTATGTGTGTCTCTATCTCTCTACATATATATATATATATATATATATATATATATATATATATATACACACACATGTCACCTAGCATTTCTGCAATGTATGTAGCAGTATGTGAAATGTATGCATGAATATCATGACTAATTTTTGCCCCTTTCACATGCCCACAGATGCCACAACACCGGCAGATGAGGGGATTCGTGGGGCCCTGCTGCGAATGGGCCACCATTTAAGATTACTAATCGCGGATCTGCAGGACCTGCGCGATCTTCTTCTTTAAAATTGTTTTTTTTTGTTTGATATTTAATTGTTCGGCGTAATAAATAATTTATGCAAGTTAAAAGTTGTTGGTTTTCTTTGCACATTAAACAGTATATGTGTAGATTGTTTATAATATTTTACACAGGGTCTAATACAAACCATTGCACTTCAATTGCTGTAAGGGTTAATGTGTGCAATGCATGTGTTAGGCATGCTTGTAAGGATATATTGGCATCTAATTGATTCCAATTCCAAATAAGCATTTTTTTATGAGGATAGGTAATTGAATAAGTGGGTCATGTGATGTTTTGCAGAATATACATAATAGTGGGTTGTTTGGCGTAAATACTCCGCTTACGGGCGGTAGCACCGCTTGGCTCCCGTTCGGATGCGGTATTCCCGAGCATACTCTGTACTACTCTGTAATACCGTGCAGAATCGGAGTGTTTCTCCCGCACACGCATGGTTTGTATGTCGTACGTAAACACGCCCTGTTCTTAAAGAGTGAGTCCGTCCGAATGCGGAGGACACGTGGGCGTTTCTACGGACGATGGCCGCACGCGGTAGAACACCGTGGCGTGCGGACCGCTCCGTAAGAATGCGGGAATATCCGCACCGATCAGAATAAGGGCCTTAATACAATAAAAAAAATACAAATGAGTAAATATAAAAGTTGAAACTTAAAAGCTAAGAATATATTATAACTAAAAATGAACAACCAATATTTTCCAAGTTTAAATACTTATTGGAAAAAAACAAAACAAAAACAAAACTTTAATTAGTACAGAGAGAAATTGTTATATTTTTCTTCCCTTTTGTTATTACAAGTTTCTTATCAGCTATGTCTCACTGACTGAAATGTGGGAATGGGCGGGGGATTATTTCACTGTGCCCGCTGCCAAGACAGAGCTGACAGGCTGGAAAGGAGAGTTTAAATTTTTAACTCTCCCTGCTCACAAACTTGAAAGGGGAAAAAAAAATGTCAGCGTTACCTTTTTTTATAGCCAAATAAAAACCTATCTATTCCAAGGGTAAAGACCTTTCTTTTTTTCAAGTAATTTGGCTTACCACCATTACAGACATTGAGCGATAGATAGAGAAAAACTGCACAGTCTAGCCGCCCCAAAAATTTTTTTTTCTCTTTACTAATCACTTTTGCAAACTCAAAAATCTCTTTTGGCGGTATCTGGTATGGCGGTCCGACAGTCAGAATCACGACTGCTAGTACTTTGACAGGGGGCAAGCACAAAGAAGTCCCTTGCGGGCTCGCTGCGCTCACTATCCTACGGGGCTCGGTGGCTCGCTTTGCTCGCCACAGGCTCTATTCTCCCTCTATGTAGGTCGTTGACCCCCTCTGGGAGAATAGCCCCTGTCAGTTGAGATCCTGACGGTCGGGCATTTAAACAGCGGGGGCATCTACTTCTGTATTTGCAAAAAAACCAGCAAGAAAGTCTTCCTAAGTGCCATTTGTTGCAACACAGAGAAAGCACATCACCCAATGGTGTAACTACAGGGTGGCTGAACTGGCAAATGTCCTGAGGCCCACAAGGTGAAGGGGACTCCGAAGTTCCAGCATCTGGATAGATTCAAAGCCACGGCTTGAATTTCTGGACTCCTAACAATGCTGTCTGTTGGGCCTTTCTTTTTTTTTTCTTTTTTTTTATAGTTTTTATTGCGCAAGATGAATATAACAGTATGAAAAAACATTGAACAACAATGTATATTACAAACGTTTTCAGTTTTTCTTATTCATTACATTTGATTGCATCTATGAGTTTGAAAATCATACAATAAAGATTTTGTATAAGTATCAATTATATGCATTAATATTTGTACAATGTTGAACATATAAGGGATACATTTTTATAAAATGTACATTGTGTTAACCAGTTCCTATAAAAAATTTTTGTTTAAAACAAACCTCAATAAATGAGATCAATAATTAAGACCATGGTGTGTCTATCTGTTTTTTACAATGTTGGGCCTTTCTGACCCCTTGCCTAATGACCCACCCACACACACACACACACACACACACACACACACACACACACACGGTCCACCTGTGTAGATCAGATAAGAAACAAGAAGTGAGAGAGTCTTATCCCGCCTTACCACATACAAGGATCACCAAATCCTACAGTTGAATACAGAAAATACACACAGTGGTAGTGATGCTCATCTTGGTATTATATATTATAAACTAACATCACATTAGTTACTATGGTTCCCAATTGATTCCCTTCCATATGGATATTCTGGTCAAAAAGATCTTGTTTCCCCTTTTTTCCTGTATGCTTGATAGTTCCACTTTATGGCTTCGAAGAAGATTTTTATTAGTGTGAATGCTATTTTGACCTTTAAACCAGGACACTCATGCATTACACAGGTTCTGATGCTGTCACATGGAGGGAAAAAGGGAGAAACACTGAGCATCACTACCACTGTCCATCTGTGGAGGTTGGTATTCCTGAAGGTACCCTGTGGTTGTCAGTTGGTGTTCCTGTCCCGTGAGTGTGCTACTGTACAGCTGTGCACCTCCTCATCTGCCAGCACCCTGTTTAGCTCCATTGACCTGCAGTTGCACATATAGACCTAAGGATTTATAGAAATCATATAGGAGGCCTACATTGAGAGTTTGCCAGGGCCTGTCAGGCCTCTAGTTTTGCCACTTGCTTAACCACAGCTTCTTTCCAGCGCATGAGAGGCGCATGCGTCCCCTTCCAACGGCGCTTTCAGCCGCTCCCCCGGGTCCCCGCCGCCTGCCCGCACCCCCCCTAAACCTGTCCGTCTCCCTGAGGCGGAGACGGACAGGGTTCCCGTCGCCCCGCCGACGGAGATTGAGACGCGCGTGCGCGTGAGACGCACGCGCGTCTCAGTCAGATGGCTGGCCAGGCTGCTGGCGGATCGCCAGCGGTGACGTTCTGGCGATTTGCCAGCAAGGATTAGGCCTGCCCCATTTGTAATTCTCCAATGCATATTTTAATAGATTTTTATTGAATATTATAACATTGATATATAACATAAGGTCCATCAGCGAATTCAGCTTTTAGAAAGGAACTGACAAGAAATAATAATGTCTCTTCTTTAAAAAGACTGTAACCTCAATAATGAACAATGAATAAAGAACATTATTGAGAACATAAGACATAATTAGGATATCTCCATATCTATCTCCTCTCTGACATATTTATATTCCCGCCGCTGTTCGCCAGCCGCCAGAAGGGGGCACACATGCAAGAGATGCTTGAGCTTCCCATTCTGACAGAGCCCACCACTCCCTGACATTCCCTGTGACTCCCCTGCCGCTGCCCAGACCCCGCTCTACCCTGCCCATCTCCCTGAAGCAGAGATGGGAAGGGATTCCACCATCAGGGGCCAAGTGAAGGAGATGCGCGTGCTCACACGTCCCCATCAGATGCAGCCCCTCTCCGCCAGTGATCGCCAGATAAATGAATCTGGTGATTCCCTGGGCTGGCTGAGAGGCACTACAACTGTATAAACACACTTAGTATTTCAGATTTTTTTAAAGTTCTGCTACATGCAATCTAGAACCCACCAATCATTAGATCATAGAATGACATGTACTAACTCATTGTTAAACTTAGTCCTATTTTACTGCTCATCCATAAACGTTTTAATGACCAGCTTTGTCATTCCTTTATCAATGATATGTGTGTTCAGTTGCCAGTGCATTTAGTATATTACCCAGGCATAAAATTGTAACTTTCTTTGGAAATCACAAAAACATTAATTTTCTATAATGGTAAATTTCTCTTCTTTGAAGAAGCTCATAAAAGGGTGTGTGAAACATCTGGAAGCATTAAATCAAAGGCTGGAAGAACCCTCGGTGGAAAACACATGTCAAACAAGAAGAAAAGTCTTGTGGAAAAATATAAAATTTTGCTTTTACAATTAGAATACAAGAGTCGGGAGTTACACTAGATTGAGACAAAATGCTCTTTGGAGACCTATTGGAAAATGTTATGGCCATTTTTAGATTCATGGATGTACGTATAACTATGCCACAAGGAAAAAGGGATTAAATGTATCATTTTTTCTTCTCACTTTATAATAAAATATTTTGAAAGACTAATCATATAAAATATTGGTTAGACTGCCATAAAAAGACTTTGTTTTAAAGATTGCTTGCTTTCCTTTGTTGATGCACAATCACATCATTATTCATTGCCAAATGATACTGTGTGTTGGAAACAAGTATGGGTTGAATTTATACTGTAGTTGTCCTTAAAATATATTTTACAAATTATATCATGTTGTAGCAAAGATCAAATTGTAAGTAGTGAGGATCAAATTGGCAAATGGCAGGAAAATCACCTTGGAGTGTGACCCTCTACACTGGTGATGCTGCTCGCACCTTTATTGGGTGTTGGAGCTCCCTCTTCCAAGGCATAGCAAAATGAACTACATTTACTCACTTCTCTGCAGTCTGCAGCACACATTCTAGAATAGACTTTGGGACAAATTTACTAAGGCTTCTAAAACAGAAAAAGTAATGATGTTGGCTATAAAAACCAATCATATTTTCTCTATAATTTCCTCTATTACATCCTAGAAAATGATAGACATATTCGGATAGCTTGCTATGGACAGCACCTCTTTTCATTGTAAAGCTTTAGTAAACATACCTCTATGTATCCATTCTAAGATGTGTCATAGTGAGATATTATCATCCCCAAGCCTATATTTCTCTAATTGTTTCATCCTTCAATGAATATTTTTTATTCTGAAATTAAATTAATACCTGGATGATAACTTTTATTGTGTGGCTACATAATTCAGTGTCTGATACATCTCCTCATGAATCCATGGGGGTTATTCATATTCATTCGGTCCTCCGTGCATTCGCAAATGTCCTTCTCTTCAGATTTCTCCACAGCATAGTGGGTCTAAATTCAGATGTGGTTAGGGTAGCTATAGCTGTTGTTTACATACAGTAGAAGCAACTATGGTTGGGGAGCAGAAGGTGTCACACCTCCCTCTGCACTACTGACAGTGGTGTAACAATATCGCCTCAGACTCTGTGGTGGCAGGGAGGTGCTGAGTAAGTGAGGGGCTATTGTTAAGCTGCCACCTGCCGGAGCCTGCCTTATCCTGCCACTTGCGTCTGTGGCCAGGAGTCAGGACCCGCAGATCTACTAGTCTGTGTCCCGGCGCTCCTCCTGGCTCCTTATGAAAAATGTCCCTCACAAAATGGCCGTCCCCTTACAGCAGAGTTTTTGAAGATGCTAGAGGAGGCAGTTGTGGCCTCCTCTAACATCCTTAAAAACGGTCTGCTGTTAGGAGCAGCCACAGACACGGAGGGGTAGGGCAGGACCGGGGTCCTAACTTTACTGAAGGGAGGGCACTGAAACTTTCCAGTGGGGGGGGGGGGGGCACACAATTTGTAATTACAGCAACGATTACTGATTCAAGCTTCATCCTTGTACAGATCATAGTATTGGATCATCTCAGACACCATTGTCTGACCGAGTGACTCATGGTGTCAGGTAAACAAGCTGCTGCAAGACCTACTAAAAGGCCCAAAAAACTTTATTCTCTGATGCAGATCCTGGCTTCATCACGTCCTCAAAACAGAAGCAACCCCCTCTCTGCCCCCAAATGGCATCCAGCTGATGTCTCAGACAAATACTACATGTGCAGTACTGCTCTGGCACAGGCACAAAGTATATAACATGCCACACTAACAACCGGACCTCAATCAGGACCTGTATTTTTAATAAATTTTTTGGGTGGACAATGACATCATAATATAAAGAAGAGAAACAAAATCCAGCAGCTTTGCTCAACACTATGGGGGACATTTACCAAAATGGATTTGTAGAAAAAAGGTGTATTCGTAGGCAGAAATACGCCTTTTTTTTTACGAATTTGTATTTTCGGGATTTACAATCCCAAAAATACAACAATTCGTATTCCTAAAGATGGAACATTCGTATTTGTATTTACAAATACGAATGTCCTACACCATCGATAGAATACGACAGAAATCACCATTCAAAAGAATGGTGGTTTCTGATTTACTAAGCAGCCGTACTGATAATACGGCTGCTAAGTGGTGTGAAACACCCACGCAAATACGACAGGAAAATACACCTTGCTTTCCCTGTCGTATTTGCTTTAAGCCTGCACGGATCAGTCAGATCCGTGCAGGCTTCAGTGTAAAAAAATAGAAAAATTAAATAAATAAATAAAAAAATCGGCGTGGGGTCCGTGGCGGCCAATAGCGGCATTCGGGAGGCGGAGCCGCACGATGTATACAAACACCGTGCGGCTCTCTGTCCGGCTGGTTTCGGGGTGTCGGTTTGTTTTTTTGCCAAGACCCTTACCTGGACTACGTCGCGCTGGGACAGGTGAGTATGGTTTCCTTCCACAGCTTCCACATGGATTTCGTCGGATCCGGACGGGGACGCCATCGCCGACAGCGACGTCGACATGAAGAAGGACGTCGACATGGATCCCGAAGACGACATAGGGCATCAGGACCAGGGCTACCTACGGGAAGAAGATAGGTAAGTATTAGTATGTGTGGGTTTTGTATGTATTAAAGTTTTATTTTAAATGTGTGTCAGTGTGTTTTGTGTAGCTTGCTAGGGAGGCTTGCTGGCACTTGTAGTGCCACAGTAAAAAACAATAGTTTCATCTTTTGTTTTACACCATAATCAGCCCGATGCCCACCGCCCAGGGGCATCGGGGACAGTACCAGGCTTCAGCCTGGTCAGGTAAGTCTTGGAGGGGGGGGACCCCTTCATTGGGGGGGTCCCCACTCCCCCAGGGCCCCTGGTCAGGCTGACCGGTCAGGGGGTTAATGTTTTGGCCGCGGGACTTTATATCATGTGTCCCCCGGCTGTGACATTACCCTGCTGGCTGGTTGTGCCTGGGGCTGGTTCTTGAAATACGGGGGACCCCTAGTCATTTTGTCCCCCGTATTTTGGGAACCAGCCCCGGACCTGGAGCCTGGGACTGGTTGTTAAAAATCGGGGAACCCCTATTTGTCGGGTTCCCTGATTTTTAATTACCGGCCCCGGCTCTTTCAGCCTGGTGCTGGTTACAGCTGTAGGGGGGGACCCCACGCCGATTTTTTTTTTAAATTTATTTATTTTTCTATTTTTTTTTTACACATTGCAGCCTGCACGGATCTGACTGATCCGTGCAGACTGCTAGAAAAATTCGTATTAGCGGCCGTATATATGGCCAGCTAATACGAATCATTACACCATCGGAGGGTTACAAAGCAGTCGTATCTGACTGCTTTGTAATTTACCCTCCGGAACACGACTTTGCATACGACTCAAACAGTCGTATGCAGCCGTAGGGGAAATACCAATACGAAAAACTAGGTTTTTCATATTGGTAAATTTCCCCCTTATAGTCTAGACCCCAAAATATAGTCTAGCTATGAAATTTGTAAATAGGTACTGTATACAGAGAGGTATACACGTTATGACGAACATGTTTGTTAATTATGTTAACTTTGCATACAAGAAATATGGTAATGGAAATGTTTAAGGAAATAAAATACAGTATAATAGTTTTTACATCAATAAAATACTTCTATCAGAAAAATAAATATATAATCACAAACTTACACAAGTTTTCATGAGTAACGCTTGGTAAACATGGCCAATTTAGCACTTACCAAATAGATAATTTGAAATTATAGGATTGAAACCAATATGGCTGAATATATTTTGAAGAAGAAGTAGTTCCATTGTATTGAAGCTAGAATATACTAATAACAAAATGACAAACCAATGTGTAATTGTGGTTACTACAGTATATATGTGGTTGCTAGTGCAACCAAATGAAAGGCGTCTTTATGAAAATATGAACTGTAATTGAATTATTTTTTCATGAAAATAATCCTAACTTTGTATTTGACACAATATTCATTTTGTTTGCTAAGAAAATTATTTTAAATTAAATCAAAGCTGCCTATAACAAAGAACTGTTCTTATTAAATTATTTATGATTGTGCAAAATTAATCCCAGCTGTACTAATCAGACGATCTTTTTTATCTTTTTTAGTCACCAGGTTTTTTAAATACATATTGTCTCTTCTGGTTTTAATACAAGCTCGACATAAAGGTCATAGCATTACAAAACTTGTCAGTTGTGTTGCAAAGTATTCCACTGAGTGACATTCTGCTCGGAATTTATATTTTTCTTTTATTACTTTTTCTGTTTGTTTTAAACTTCTGTTGGGAAATCGAGTAACGTGCCATGGGAGTATTCCACTTCTTTGTATTACTGGATTTGTGATTACTGGATTCTTACAGAAATTTCAATTAAGACAATAATGCTAGATCTGTAACAATATTTTGTATTGTTGAGTGAAGATGCGGATGGTGTAATGATTAGCATTACTGCCTCACAGCGCTGAGGTCATGGGTTTGATTCCCACCATGTCCTTAATTGTGTGGAGTTTGTGTATTGTCCTCGTACTTGCATGGATGTCCTCCGGGTACTCTGGTTTCCTCCCATATTTCAAAAATATACTGGTAGGTTGATTGGCTCCAATATATTAACCCTAGAATGAATGAGTGTGCGTGTACATGTGGTAGGGAATATAGATTGTAAGCTTCACTGGGGCAGAGACTGATGTGAATGTTCACATATTCTCTGTAAAGAGCTATAAGAAACTGTTAATAAATAATAAATAAATAAATTGGAATGGGTTTGTATCGTGTTTTATTCTCAAACTCAATTTTCACACAAAAATATCAGAAAGCTTAAATACTGAAAATTGAAAATATCATTTATTTTCTTTTGCACTTTACAGCACTGGGGCTGAAGAATTTGCTTGACTCTAGAATCCTGCCCTTAACACTGTAGCAACCATCAGCATCGTGGGGCTTTAATGGAGATGAGAGGTTCAGTTTTGCTGATAACAAACCCGAACTTTGGGTTTTGGCTTGGCTTATCCCACCAATTTCAAAAAGCAAATCTAACATGTTTTAGATGGCATGCAAGTCTCTATAATGTGATTGCAGGTGCTATTTCACACTGGAAGTGACTGAAAATTAATTCTATTTTTACCATAGGAACAACAACATGTCCAAATGGGGATGCAGTCAATTTGCCGGTGGTCGGGATCCCGGCGGTCGGAATCCCGACACTGGAATCCCGACCGCCGAAATCCCGAAACTTTCTCCCTCCGTGGGTGTCCATGACACCCATAGAGGGAGAATAAAATAGCATGCCGAGCGTAGTGAGGCACCGGGCCCGCTGCATGGCGAGCCCGCAAGGGGGTGCGCTCCACGTCCCCCCCATGTCGGGATTTCGGCGGTCGGGATTCCAGTGTCGGGATTCCGACCGCCGGCATTACATATCGGATCCGTCCAAATGACATCATTTTCGCGTTTTTTATCAATTTTAAACAAATTGACATTCAATACGGAGACCAAAATGGTTAGGTGGTGTTACCAAAAGAAAATTACAGTGATGATTCAAAAGCAAAACTAAAACATGGGGCCCTGCACATGTCTCTAGTCTTTGAGACTTAATGCACATTGTGGGCACATGTCTGCTGATGGAGAACATCTTGCTTGTTTTTACACTGCACATTTTGTATTGTACTTTCTGAGACACACTAAAACGGGCAATGCAGTGTCATCTACATCTCATTTGCATATACAGTTTACAGTATTTTTCTGATGCATGCAAAGTTCAGTTAGGGCATAACAATGGAACTGAGGACTGCGCAAAGTTGGATGGAATTCAATAAACTATAGGCTGTTGAAGTGATTTAAAGTGATTAGGTGGATGATGATGATAATGATCATAATGATGATGATGATTTTGAGCTAGGTTTAGTTAAAATTAGATTTGGATTAAATAATGACCATCGCTACTGTAGACTGAATACTAAAAGTTACTAAATTAAATATTTATAGGTGAAATAGTACAAAGACAGACAGACAGACCCCATTCCATCCAAGCTTGGTCATGCCCTTCGCCTTTTTAATTATCTAATTACATATCTGGCCTTTACTTCACTCATCTTCACCCACACCAACCCATCCTTAATGTTATAGCAAGTCTGACCCACAATCTTTTGTTATGTTCTTGAAACCCACCTACCTTAATTATTGCTTATCAAAATTCTGCCTGTGCACACTACCATCTACCATTCAGTCCCTGTAAGCAAACATCAATCTTTTTCTCTTGATTGTAAACTACTGTGAGCAAGTCCCTTTTAGACTCGATATGCTTATACTGCTTGAGTCAATCCGATATTGACAACCAGTGGGGTCTATTCATGAAGCAGTGAAGAGAGTGGAGAAGAAATACTGTGCGAACACAGTGTGATTCAGTGTCATTTTTGATTTGATTTGGACTATATGGTCCAAAGCGAATTGAAAATAACCCTGAATTGCACATTGTTAGCTGCATTCGATGCAGATTCGATCCTGATGCGTGGCCTTTGGGAATTGGGATCAAAAGCAGAAGTAGACTTGGCGGGCAAATCTATTTCTGCTTCGATCTGCCATTCCCCTTCCTCCCCCTGTGCGCCATCCTCCCGCCATCCCTCTCACCCTCCTGGCCAATGCTGGCAACCCACCTGGTCCTGGCGGCCATTGATATCGAAATGGTTCACTACATAACACAGTGAAGAAGTTGTAATGGTAATCAATCAGCTTTAAGGTAACATTTATCATGGGCAACTTCTCTGCTGGCACACTTCTCCATTCTTTTCACTGCCTTATGAATAAACCTGAGAATCTGTTTAGCCAGTCTAAAAAAAAAAACATACCACTTGCTGTGGTGATAGAATAAAACCATGATGACTAAATTACATTTAATATAAAATTATACAGACTGTCACAAGCAAACCATATATTCATAATTATTTCTTTTTTGTGCCAAAAATAATTTTAGTCACTTAATTTATTTTAAGTACTTGTGCTGAGATTAATTCACGGATGTAATAGATGATGTTATGAAAATTGTAGAATCACAGTAAGCTTGAATAAGGGCCAAGAATGACTTGGGCCAAAATAATGATACTGTAACTATGACAAGCAATTGAACAAAATATAGGGTATTTTATACATCAGAAGGGTAATTGGTGACTTTCTAAAAAGAATATTATTAAAGCAAGTAAAATTTTGCCTGGGTTTTCATTTAGAAAATATAAAGATATATGTATCTTCCAATAATGTAAGAAACAGATGCTGAACCTGACATGTACACATTTCGTGTACAGTGAAACACTGAGCGGAAATTACAAAATGACCTCTGTGAAAAATTAGATTTGAGTGTAAGTCTTATGGTTATCACTTTAAGCAACCCAGATTAAATACTGTACATAGGGGGACATTTTAAAAGATGATAGATTCAGAAAGTGAGAGATTTTGGTAAGAAAACTCCAGTTTTTTTAATTGGAATCATTTACACTGCAAAGCCAGTTTGATTTTGCAGTGTAAATGATTGCTGCCTTAAAAAACTGAAGATTTCTTACCAAATCTCTCACTTTCTAAACCTCCCATTCTACTAAATTTCACCCATTATTTCAAATAATTTTGTCTTTCCAAAAATTATTGCTATGACATCCCTTTATTGTGCCAAAAAGAACTGTCATCCTATCTGATGTTGTAATGATTTTACAAATCTCATTAGAATTTCATGAAAAAATAGTGGCATTCTAACTTTTTTTTAATGGTGTAGATTTGCTTTACATTTAGTAGCACAAACATAATTTTTAAACTGATTGGCTTTATGTTGTTAACTGATGAGCACGGATGGTGTAATGATTAGCATTGCTGCCTTACAGCGCAGAGGTCATGGGATTGATTCCCACCATGGCCATAACTGTGCAGAGTTTGTATAGTCTCCCCGTGCTTGCGTGGGTTTACTCCCACATTCCAAAAATATACTGGTAGGTTAATTGGCTCCTCACAAAATTAACCCTAGAATAAATGTGTGTGCGTGTACATGTGGTAGGGAATATACCTGTAGATTGTAAGCTCCATTGGGGCAGGGACTAATGCGAATGTTTAAATATTATCTTCAAAGCGTTGCGGAATATGTGTGCACTATATAAATAACTGCTAATAATAATATTTCCTTATAATATTAGCAGCAAAATCATTGACATTACTGTACATTCTAAAAATGTAATATGGATATCCAGTTATAGGCCAAATATTAAATCATTGGACTTATTGTAGTATATTTTGATGAAACTTAGACTGAATTTTGTTTCATCTGCCTGAGGCAAGCAAAACGAAGTCCCAAATAAGTTGCGGCTTGTGCTAACTTTTTTGAGACTACAGGATAGCTTGGGGTGAATCCATTAGCTGTGGTTAATTACCATGGATAATTACATACCCCCCCCCCAACCGGTCTCAAAACATTTACAATTATTTGCATAGTTTTTGGACACCTTCCATGCTACCATCAAGGCAGATACAGGTCGGGTCTCCCTTACCCTTGTACTCCAAAAACCGATATTATGAAAACCATGGTTTTTCAGAATATTTCATTTTTTTCCCTGCCCCTTTTTTCATACTTACATCGTCCCCAATGTCCACAATGGCCTCCAGGTTCCTCTTCCTTGGCATCTCCGGTCACAGGGGTGCATTGCGCAAGTGCACGGGCGTGCCGGTGATGTCAGCAGAGCGCCTACGCACTCACCCAATGCACCCCTGGGACCGGAGATGCCACTGAGCAGGATACTGAAGGCCGCCATGGATGCCGGGGGACTATTGGGGGACTATTGGGGGACCACCAGGGGACCAGGAAAGTATGGAAAAAAAATATACTCCAATATCCAAAAAAATCCTTTATCCAAAATGCTTGTGGTCCCAAGCATTTCGGATAAGGGCTACTCAACCTGTACTACTATTTATGTCCTTCATCCCAATACTACTATCTTCATCAAAGCTTCCAGACGGAGATTGCTTCCCCTGGATGCCTTATAATAGGCACACCACTGAGTATATGGAAATATGGGACGCATAAAACGAGATCATCATTAAGTTATAGGGAAAATATATATCTTCCCTAGACATACTGGGTTTGGAAAATGAGAAGCTGACAGACGGGGCTGTGGGGATTGCGTAGTTGTGTGATTTATAATCAATCATGCTTGGTCTTAAATGTGATGAATATGTCTGACTCTCAGTTGATTTGGGAATGCTGCAGCCCGAAGGAGAACTGTATATGATTGTTTATGGAAGGAGATAATATCAAAGCAACATGCTCATGTGTTAAGCAAATAGAAAATACAGGGTCAATGCAAATGTTTCCCCGAGGAGCAGTGGTAACGTGTAATGCCTACAAAATGGACATGTTATCATTTTCGAAGCGGTATTTGCTCATACTGTAACAATTGAGATTTTCAAATGATCTTGGTAAATACATTAAAGTGTAAGCAGCAGTATTTTAGCCACCTGACAATAGGAGACAGATTACAACACACTGTAAATAACGGCATGTCCAGCCTTGTCTACTGTCTCGCCTTTTCTACATTTTACTGCCTTTATATTTCCATGTGTTAATGCAATTTCAGCCCCTCTGACAATACGCTTGGAGTCCATAGTACATACTGTATGCTATGGAATTGTAATGGTAGCAACTTCTCAGACTCACTTTTTGGTAAAAGGATATACAAAGTGTAAAAAAGAGAAAGCGCTATATTGTAGATATGATGCTGTGTCATTAAAACCAATAAATTAAAATAAATTATAAAAAAATATTTAAAGAAAAGTGTTTAAAGAAAGTGCAGGGCCTGCATGTGTCATATACTTTCACTGGTGCGTTCTCAAAAAGAAAAGAAACTGCACAGTAGACAGTAATGGGTACTCTTTACCTAGAACGGCGCCCATCGCGGTGATCGCGACATCGCGGGCAGCACATAAACGGCCGCGACGCGATGCCCGCGATCACCGCGATTTTCCCATAGGGAACAATGTTAAAAAGCCTAATTGACCGCGATTTTGCATTCAATGCCTCAATGCCCGCGATTTTCCCATAGGAATCAATGTTAAATGGGCTACAGAGCCCAAATAGCCCCAATTAACCCTTAAATGTCCCCCCAATTTTTGTACGCCACCCCACGATCCACGCCAACCCGAAGCGTGGCGAGCGCAGCGAGCCCGCGAGGGGCGGCGGTACGCGTCCTCCGACCTTTTCATGCCCTACTATCCACGTCGGCGTGGAGTTGAGAATAGAATAGTGTGGCGAGCGCAGCGAGCCACCGAGCCCGAAGCGTGGCGAGCGCAGCGAGCCCCGCGAGGGGACGCGGATACCTTCACAGTTATACGCGTCCCCTCGCGGACTTCACAGGTGTCCGTGGCGACGCGGACACCTGTGAAGCCCGCGAAGGGACGCGTTTACCTGTGAAGGTATCCGCGTCCCCTCGCGGGGCTCGCTGCGCTCGCCACGCTTCGGGCTCGGTGGCTCGCTGCGCTCGCCACACTATTCTATTCTCAACTCCACGCCGACGTGGATAGTAGGGCATGAAAAGGTCGGAGGACGCGTACCGCCGCCCCTCGCGGGCTCGCTGCGCTCGCCACGCTTCGGGTTGGCGTGGATCGTGGGGTGGCGTACAAAAATTGGGGGGACATTTAAGGGTTAATTGGGGCTATTTGGGCTCTGTAGCCCATTTAACATTGATTCCTATGGGAAAATCGCGGGCATTGAGGCATTTTACAGTAAAATCGCGGTCAATCAGGCTTTTTAACATTGTTCCCTATGGGAAAATCGCGGTAATCGCGGGTACCCGATTTTGATGTACCCGCGATTTACCCGCGATGCCCGCGATTACCGCGATTTTTTACCCCCGACGCCCGCGATTCTGATCGCGGGCGCCGTTCTAGGTAAAGAGTACCCAGTAATGTTTAAGATGAAGGAAGGAATATACAGCAGGGGATGGGAGCATCTATAGAACATATAAAATGTGCGCCTCCCTGACCGGAACCTTTGGCAATGCACCCTCCAGTAAAATAAATCCCTCTTCCCCCAACCCTGCCTTACCACAACGATGTGGGGTCTGTGGCTGGGACTGTGGCTGGAACCCACAGATCTACTTATCTGCCGTCCCGGCGCTCCTCCTGGCTGGCTCTTGCTAATGAAAATGACCATCACAAAATGGCTGTCCTTAACCTGTATTTGAGGATATTAGAGGAGGCCGCTGCCTCCTTCAGCATCTTCAAAAAGTGTCTGCTGTAAGGGGCGGACATTTTGTGTGGGCTATGTTTCATTAACAGGAGCCAGGAGGAGTGCCGGGACCACAGACAAGTAGCTCTACGGGCCCCAGCAGTAAGCAGAGCAGTAAGGCAGGCTGGTTCCGACAGCAGTGCAGAGCATCAATAGCCGGCAGACCCCCGGCACCCACACTTACTCAGCGCTTCCCCGCGATCGCGGGGTCTGCAGGGCTATTGCTACACCACTGGATGGGAGGGTAGAGCCAGCAAAGAAAGCAATAAAGTCTGTTTTGACGGAATAATTTTTTTTATCTTTCCAAACAAACTTTTTTAACTTATTTTAATTTATTGGGTTTAACTACACAACGGCATACACATATCAACTACAATATAAAGAGCTTTCTTTTTTACAATTTATTTTAAACTATTTATTGAGGAGCAAATAAATATGATATTCTGATATTACATCTGTTATTCTTTTTGCTTTTTTTATATAAAATGTTTTTTTATCGAAGCATCAGGTACCAGGTTCACAAATAATTCATCACATGATAATACTGTAGTACAATAGTTGAGAATTAAATAATACATAGACATTAACATAAGTTATAATCTTTGTGATGACAACAAGAAAGTGTAATTACATATAGCAATTATGAAAAGAAAAATGACATAAGGTAAATGTTTGCCCTGTTTATAATGTTTATAATGGTTGGTCAGTATCGCACGCAGGGGGGGTTTCTGAGTACCCAGAAACCCCCCCCCCAGGAGTCTAAGGGTCCTAGGCTGAAAGCTGAGGGTCTCCTCTTTCCAGGGATACAAAAATTGTAATAATCGGCCCTTGGGAACCGGAGATATCTGACTTCAAAGCAGTGGTCCCCATCCAAGCCTGTTAATTGCTTTTCCCAGTCAGATATTTCAGGTTTTGTCTGTCATATAGTTTTTATGAGGCTATATTCCAAAATCTGGGACTCTCCCCCTTTGAGGGACATGAGTAGCTTGTCTTTACTGTTCCAAGAACCAGAGATATCAGCCTTCCAGCAGCTGGTTACTGCTCCAGCTCCACACACCTGGTATGTAGTTTTATATGCTCATTGGCAGATTGCTCTGCCTCCTGAACTCTGATCCCCTAGTCCCCAATACCATTTGGTAGGTGGGATTCTCTAGTTTTTAATTCCATTAAAATATATATATATATATGAAATATATTTCTGGGAACTGGAGATATCTGCAGTCAAGCAAGCTGTCCTCCCATCAGAAAATTATGAATAATAAGCACACTCCACTATACACCCCTCCTCTGCATATTAAACATCCTCTACCACCCTGGAAGTTATGTATCAGGACCCCTTCATTCAGTCCAATGCCCCCTTCTCACACCTCATCTCCCACCATCTGTGCAGTAAAGGGGTAATTAGTGGAAATTACTGATCCAGGCCCTACATGCTGAGCGGTTGATATAATACCCCCTACCACCCGGGGGACATCAAAGCTTCCCCTACCCCTATCTGGGGATCGGTAGGGGCCCCAATACATTGCTATGCCCAGGGGTCTACACTGCTGTTGACGCCCCTGTATGTATATATACTGTATATATATATATATATATATATATATATATATATATATATATATATATATATATATATATATATATATATAAGTGTAGATAGATGCGTCACTCCCAACAAATAAAGTACACGAAACTTGAGGTAAGTTTTTTATAGTGGTGAATCTATCATCCTACCGCCTTACCCCTGATGAGGACAGAATATTATCCTTGGGCCTTTCATTTGTACCATCACTAAACATGGATCTGTTGGATTGGCAAGTTGAGCGACACGCATTGTGTCGACAATTGAAATTAAAAGAATTCTTTTCTAAGAACAAAGCTGTATCTACACAACGAGTTGACCAGGTATCTACCACAACCACCATTCCATCGCAACTACAGAAACTGTTGCCAAGGTCGACATTTGACCCTCAACTTACCAATCCCTCCATCAAGACTTTTATGCGCCTACTGCACACGCAGGTAGATGAGAAATTACGACATGCCCCTACCCCACATACGAATTTGCCCGCAGCCGATCGCATAACCCTGAGGAATTTATCCAATAAAAGACCTTATTTTCCGTCCAGCGGATAAAGGGGGCGCACTTGTTGTAATGGACTTTTTCGCCTATAAATCCGAATTGGATGATCAACTGTCGGACAGTAGTACCTACAAGAAATTGCCAGGTGACCCCACTTGTGAGTTCCGCAAAATACTATTGTCCCTACTTAAAAGAGCGGTGGACAATGGGGTGATTGAACAAACACTCATGGATGCATTACTCCCTGACTTTCCGGTAGTCCCGGTAATATACAGCATCCCCAAAATCCATAAATGCCTCATTAATCCCCCCGGCCGCCCAATCATAGCGGCCCGTAACTCTTTGTCCCAACGCATCTCTGTATTCATTGACGCTATCCTCCAGCCATACATTGTCAGACAACCCTTTTATCTTTTGGACACTACGGCATTACTACATGCCCTGGCCGCATTACCTGTGATGAACCAGGACACTTGGCTTGTAACTTTGGACGTTAAAAGCCTCTACACTATCATTCCATATGAGGCTGGAATGCGGGCGGTTGAGTCTTTCATCAACCAACAACCTGATTATTGCGGTCCTAATCTTACATTCATGTTGTCCTTACTTGACTTTGTCCTTACGAAAAACTTTTTTATACATGATGGGAAATTTTGGTTGCAAATTAACGGCTGTTCGATGGGGTCCAACGCAGCACCGGCATACGCTAACATTTATATGTTTGATATTGAACAGACATTGTTTTTTAGTGATCCTATGTTCGCAGCTAACATTCTTTTGTACCGCAGGTTTATTGACGACTTACTCATTGTTTGGTCTGGACCCATCACTGTATTAACCTCATTTATTGAGAAACATAATGCATCTACCAGCCCGGTCAAGTTGACTATGACTTGTGATCAACATTGCATTAATTTCCTTGATGTTAAAATTTCACTTAAAAATGGCACCATTTGTACTTCACTGTTTCAAAAAGAAACAGACCGCAACAATCTCCTCCATGGGACTAGTTGCCACCCCCGTAACCTGTTGAAAGGTCTGCCCTACTCACAAATGGTGCGATTAAAACGTATAATTTCAGACCCTATAGAAGCTGACGTCCAAATTGAAGCACTCATGGGTAGATTTATTGAACGGGGTTACAAGCAACAGGACTTGTTGACAGCCCGTGACCGGTTGTCGTTGGTCACCCGTGAACAACTGATGCTACCCAAAGATAAATCCGAGATACAACCCACTATCCCATGGGTAACTAAATACACCACTGCTAGTACCACCGTTAATGCTGTATCTAAAAAATTATGGCCAATTGTCACCAGTGATCGCAAAGTCAACATACCTAACTTTAAACTGATGTCTTGTTACCAAAGAGGTCCCAACCTTAGGGATGTACTTGTGAAAACTGATATCACTGGGTTCAGCAACATTGTCATCCCCAACCACAGAGGTTGCATTAGATGTACTTGCACAGTGTGTGCGTATATGATCCCCGGCAATATATTCTATCACCCCCAACACAGTACTAAATTTACCATTAGACATACGTTAAATTGTTCTAGCAAATACGTTGTCTACCAATTAATTTGCCCGTGCGG